>NC_043714.1:15196382-15326481 GCF_006229205.1 Suricata suricatta | reverse complement strand
GAGCAGGGGCCGGCGGCCGCGGCGGGGCGGGCGCCGCGCGGGGGCAGGGCGGGCGTATTCAATGGAAGTATGTTACCAGCTGCCGGTGCTGCCCCTGGACAGGCCGGTCCCCCAGCACGTCCTCAGCCGCCGAGGAGCCATCAGCTTCAGCTCCAGCTCCGCGCTCTTCGGCTGCCCCAATCCCCGGCAACTCTCACAGGTAATCGCCGCCGCTGCCACCGGGGGCCCACACTTGGGGGCTTCTCTCTTTTGTTTCCATCTTCCCACCCGGGTTCACCTCCGCGACACCCCCGGTCTCCTAGTCATTTACCCCAGACCCAGCATTGCCCATTGTTTGGGGATTTCTGCGCTGCCCCTCGATTCGAGAGCCTTTTCTTTTATACCCCGGCTTTACACTCTGAGTCTCCCGGCCTTCTCCGACCACCCCCTACTCCCAGCCCGGGTGGGCTTTAGGAGTCCTTCAGACCTTCCCCAGGCCCGCCCCCTTCCATGCTCCGCGGTTTAAGCTTTAGGAACGACTGTTTTCCTTCTTTACTCGAGGTCTGGACCTGGAAGTCGGGCCTCTGTAACCTTAGTTGTGGCCTTGGGCACACCTGTCCCCCCTCCCCCATACGCACACCTGTGCGGCGTTTGCGCCTCGCCTCCCCCCAGCTCCCGTGCGCCCCGTGGCGTTCGGATGGTCCTGTGGTTCTCCAAACAATAGGCCAATTCCTCCCCGCAGTCCCCAGCTCCTTCTATTCTGTGGATGGACTTTCAGTGCTTTGAAAGAAGAAAAGTATCGGGAGTGCTTCTCTGAAGCTTCGGTTTCTGCAAAGTTGATAGCCAGGAATCAGTTTTGTTTTTAATTTGGTAAGGAGATTTTAGGAGAGAAACTCCTAATGAGCACGCACAGGAAGACTTTGTTTTGAATGGTCCAGTACCAGTTGCTCCTGAGAATTTCGTTTTTTTTCTATGGTGATGCTGTTGACCCAACTCCTTAGTTTTGGCTGATTTTGATTGCCAGATTTATAATAGGAAAGACCAATTTTGTTTACATTTGAACTAAATGCCCTCCATTTCTGCTTTCAGAATGTTTAATGTTCATGATTAGTTTTAAATTCAGTTATTTTTATTTTTGCTATTAGTATTAGTATCTTTTATGGAGCATATTTTCTCTCTCCAATTGTAAGTATCTTGAGTCACGTCTGTATTTTTTTTTTAACTGGTAGTGTGTATAGTACCTGGTAGAGATTTTGCTTATGATAGGTGTGTCCAGTATTTGTCATTTGCTTCTTTGAGTGAATTGTAGAGAGAGCAAGAGACCGTTTGGATTTTTCTCTGAATTGTTTTTATTTAAAATCATTTATTTCATGGGACAAGATGGTATGCTGATGAGGTCAGAGTCAACTTTAATGGTTACTATAATAGTTTAAATAATACCACGTTATTTTGAAAGTTAGGTCTATGCTCTCTGCCTTTATAGTCCCGCTTAAAGCATTTTCAGGTTGTAAAATTAATGTTGGAGAAATGTTAATGCATTGCTGGAAAAGATTTTTAATGGTAGTAACTTTTTTCAGTTAGAAATATTATTTTACTGCCTCAGATTACAGGCTCTTAATGCCCATTTCCAGTTCCATCTACATAATAAAGATGACCAGTAATCATTTATAAAATTACAAAATACAGAAAAGTCACTTGTGCTCCCTGAGGAAAAACTGAACGAGCAAGGAGATTCCAAGAGCATTAAAACAAGTAAGGCTGACACCAGGGGTTTTTGCCAGTTGTCTTAATTAATCCTCAGAGACCAATGTTAAGCCCTACTCCTCTTTGACTCATTTCCTAGCCTTAGGTTTAATGGGTAATGGAATTTAAAAAATATAATTGTGGCAGATAAAGCAAATATTGTAGAGTCACACCATCTCTTACTCCTAAAACTTAAAATTTTTTTTCTACACCCCAAATGTAGGAACTTATGAAAATTTGGACAGAAAGTTTCTCGAATTAACACTTTTTTCAAATCATTGTTGCTCAACATTAAAATGAAGATAAACTACCGTGGGCTGAAATGGGTGTATTTATCATTCCCAAGACTTTTAGTATCATTTAATACTAAAGTGTATGTTGCTAGTGGTTTCTTTAATGCTAGACGGGAATGTGTAATAGGAAAAGGTATAAAATTTTGGAATGTTACTCAGAGCTCTATAAAGTAAATGGTTAGATCAAACCCTTGAATCTTCAGTTCCTAAGTCTAAAGCTGTAGAAATAGTAAAACAAAAAACACTGAGGTGGTTTTGTCGTTTCTTTTAATATTAAAAAAATACCTGCTTTTATTCAGTGCCCAAGAAGTTATTATTCTGAGTCTTTGCTATTTTAGAATATGTTCAAAACTAGCAGTCTTTTTAGTTCTTCATTTTCACCATAATACTGAAAACCATCTCGCAGTAGGTACTTAATACTTGTCGGATGAGTGAATAAATAAATGGAAGTATCTCTGACTGAACATCAGTTTTAAATATGAAAACAATGCAGGGACTTTTATCAAGATATAGCAGTAATTCATTTATCCAGAACTTGGTTTAGAACTCGTAACTGCAGACTTTAAGAGGTCCAGGAAATAACTAGAAAATGGAGCAACCAAAATGTGTATCAGAGGATCCTCTCAAAGCCTGTATCTTAGGCAAAATTCTGACAAACCTGTTTTGCAAGTAGTGGCAAATTTGAAGGGGGTTGGAGGTGGCTAGAGTCAGGTTCACACTGATACCAGCAAAAGTTGACAGCCGACCCACCAAAACTGGGGATCAGAAGGAAAACTCTTCAAACGCAGCAACTTTTAAAAAAGAACCCTGGAGACATACAGTTTAGGAGCTGGAGTGCTGTACAACACAACAGTTATCAGTCAAAATGATATATAATTGAATCTGTTTTTAAAAATTGAAAGATTCCCACTTAAAAAAGAACTCTTCAGGGGCACCTGGGTGGCACAGTCGGTTGATCGTCCAACTTCAGCTCAGATCATGATCTTTGGACCTGCATTGGGCTCTGTGCTGACAGCTCAGAGCCTGGAGCCTGCTTTAGATTCTTGTGTCTCCCTCTCTCTCTGCCCCTCCCCCCCACAATTAAACATTAAAAAAAAAAAAAAATATCCATGCCAAACAATATAAGTGTTGGTTTAAATGGATAAGAGCAAGTTATCTGAAAAATTCATTTCTTTGGAACAGCAACTCTCCCAAGAATGCTGAGTAAATGAAGCATTAACTTTTTGTTTTAAACCAGGACATGTACTACTTTCTTGAAGGTCAATATGAGTTTTTTTAATTACTTGAAAAAATCAGGATAATAAGAGAAGCTTGTTTTGCCATTTTGGGATATCTGTTGTTGATAGCTGAGGTTAAAGATTTATCTTGCAGAATAAAGTTCTTATTTAGAAAAAATATTGTGAGAGCAGAAATTGTCTTGTTCCCAGCTGTGTCCACGGGTGCTTTGCATAGCTAGGTGCTCAGTACGCACGGAGGTTGAGTTAGTGTATTGCTGGCGCCCCATAGCACTGCACCTGCAGTTATTTTAGTCAGATTTTGTAAGCACTGGAGATCAGTATTATTTGCATTAGAAATTTGTGGTCTAATTTTTAAAATTTATTATAAATCAATAGTATGTATTATTGTGGAACAAAGTATCTATTTCTTTGAAGGCATAATTATTTTTATAGCAGTTTTAAGTTCACGGCCCAATTGAGTGGAAGGCAAAGAGATATCCCATATGCTTTCTGACCTGGTGCATACATAGTCTCCCCCGTTATCAACATTCCCCGTTAGGATAGTACATTTGTTACAATTACTGAACCTACACTGCTGCATCATTACCACCCAGAGCCCATAGTTTGCACTGGTCATGGTGTCTTTTTTTAAATACAGAAACTATTCCACAGATATTTACTAAACATCTTCTGAGAATGAGGCTCCTTATGTTGAGTACTAAGAAAATGTAAATAGTAATTGAAAAACAAAATCTCTTGTGATGGGGCACCTAAGTGGCTCAGTCAGTAGAGCACCCAACTCTCGGTTTCAGCTCAGGTCATGATCTTACTGGTTTGTGGGTTCTAGCCCCACCTCCAGCTCCATGCTGCCCTGTGGAGATTGCTTGATATTCTTTCTCTCCCTCTCTCAGCCCTTCCTGCTCAATCTCTCTCTCATATAAAAGTAAACACTGTGAGCCTGCCATCTAACCAAGTTTTTCTTTGATGCATTGCATTCCTTATGCATAAACATTTTTCACTTATAGTCATAGTGTATATCTCTGTTGTCTTTAGCATTGTTCTTCGTATATGACAAATTATCAAGGTCTTTTATGTGTTGGAACAGTTCAAAGTCCTTTGGATAAAAGTTGGTTCTTTAAAGATGCTTGCAGGATTGTGGTAGGGAAAATAATATAGTATATATGATGGAATTTTTTATTGTAGTTACCAAGGTGTAATGAGACTATAGGAAGGTATACCTCAATTTCCTGTTATAAACACAGTAGTTGGGCTTAGGCCAAAGCCTGAAGAATAGTGGGTAAAAGGGTGCATGTAGGGGGAAGAGGATAGAGCGTGGTCCAGGTAGCTATATAGCTGTGTAGATCAGTAGTATCTAACAGTAGTAGTATCTAACATCAGTGATGATGGAAATTTTCTCTGTAGTATCCACTGTTATAGCCACTATCCATATATAGCTAGGTAAGTACTTGAAATGTGGTGTGTCTGAGAATCCGAATTGTAAATTGTTGTATTTAAGTAGCTGCATATGGGTAGTGGCTACTGTCAGAACACAGTATAGTTTTATATATACCTAATGAACATCAGTAGTGATGATGTGTTTGTCTATGAATAACATATTCTCTGAATGTTAGAGTTATTTCAGGTCTTGCTGTAGTACAGAAAACTTTAATACCTTCGCACATGTTTGTAAAGTCTTTAGAGTAGGATAATCAGGTTGGGTCAAGAGGGAAGAATATTTTTTGGTTTCCTAGAGTGCTTTATCCTTATTTAGTTAAGTGATTCTCTCTCTTTCATTATAATATTATAATGATTATAATATAAATTATGACATAGTCACTAAACATTTTATAAATATTTCATAAACATTTGTATAAATGTTTTGCTATGTCAGTAGATGAACTGTGGTATGCTAAGTTTGTTTCAGCTTGCAGGAAGCAAAAATATACTCTTTCTGAGGTGTTCTGTGGATTTGCATTTCTTTTGTCAAATTTCATTTGCATATCGTGCTTATTTGTAAGGACTGTTACATTTCTAATCTCAGTTTGTAAATGTGCATTATTTCAAATTACTGTTACCATAGTGTTGCCTCCTCTTCACAAAACAATACAGGGGTTAGTGGGAGCAGTTGGGGGGATATCCTGGGAGTGGTTCCGTTGTTGAGACCTTCCTCCCTGTCCATTCCCCAAACATTTGTTTTTGTTGGGCTCTTAGTTTCATTTTTCTGTTTTCAGAAATGTTTCATAGTTTGATTTAAATTTAATTACTATCATGTTCAGCTCTTCTGAAGTAATACGTATTTATGCTATACTTCAAATAATATGCTCAAACATAATGTAAATCTATAGTGTATTTGAAGTGTTGATCTGATTGAGGAGTAGGGTGTTCAAATTGCTAGTTTCTAAGTTGCCATGAGGAGCACGTTTAGTCTGCGGGATGCGATTTGAAGAGGTATTGGACAAGTTTGGGAAGAGAACTAAAGAAAGGAAGTAGACAAAGCTTAGCTTAATTTAGATTTTTGCCTGGGACTATTGATAGCCATTTCGTTGGACTAAGTATACTTAAGAAATTTATGTGATAAAGAACTCTAATCGTATACAGATATTGAAGGATTTAATTTTCTGTACTAAAGACTGTGTTTATATAAAGATCTAATTTTGTTAGAAGTTGTTGACTAAAGATCTTTAAAATCTGGGCATTCTTACATTCCCTTTCGCCACTCAAGAAAAGTTTGACAATTTTTAATCATCTAGTTTAGAAACAACTTAAAACTTCTTTATTGTACCTATTGTATTTCATGATTAATTTGAATTGAGAGGGAAAATTGAGTGTTTATTTTCTTCCTCAATTAAATAGCCTGTTCTTGACGAAATGTAACATAGATTTTGTTGATTTTTATATTGTTGTCATATGTGTCTTTCTAAAGGTTATTTACAAAATAAATGATACTTTTGTGTATTTGCATTCAGGTGTAGTATATGAGGAAAGAAAAAACCTACATTTGTGGATGAGTCTTTGAAGCTTGTAGAGCTTTGTTTTAGCCGCTGGCAGGCACCCTTCCTAATGGACCGGTGCCGGTGATCTTGTGGTTGAAGTTAGAAGTGTCTCCTGTATGGTTGTAGTTTTGCGTAGGAATTTTAGATGACTGCTCCATGCCTCCACCTGCTGGTAGGGAGGCCTCTTCATTTTCTGAAGATGATGGTGAGAGGGAGGAGAGGATGAAAGCAGGGCAGGGCAGATTTAGGGGAAGAGGATGAGCTGTTAATTGGTTAACAGCAAAGCCTCCTCTGTCATCTGCGTTTTGGGTAGACCAAGCTCTAGCTCAAGACCATGTAAAGTACTTGGCAAATGATGCTTAGTAGTCTTGCTTCAGTGGTAATTATTTGTTTCCATTTATTGAGTACCTCCTACATGCCAGATACTGTAATTAATATATTTAATTTTTACAAAAACTCTCTGAGGGGTGCCTGGGTGACTCAATCAGTTAAGTGTCCGACTTTGGCTCGGGTCATGATCTCATGGTTCGTGGTTTAGAGCCCCATGTTGGGCTCTGTGCTGACAGCTCAGAGACTGGAGCCTGTTTTTGGATTCTGTGTCTTCCTCTCTCTCTGACCCTCCCCTGCTCATGCTGTCTCTCTCTCTCAAAAATAAATAAAACAGGGGCGCCTGGGTGGCTCAGTCAGTTAAGCCTCCGGCTTCGGCTCAGGTCAGACCTCACGTTCGTGGGTTCGAGTCCCATGTCAGGCTCTGTGCTGACAGCTAGCTCAGAGCCTGGAGCCTGCTTCCGGTTCTGTGTCTCCTTCTCTCTCTGCCCCTCCCCCTTTCATGCTCTGTCTTCTCTCTGCCCCTCCCCCTTTCATGCTCTGTCTCTCTGTATCAAAAATAAATAAAACATTAAAAAATAAATAAATAAAACTAAATAATTAAAAAAAAAACTCTCTGAGGTAAATGATATTCCCATTTTTACTATTTTTTCCAAGGAGTAAACTGACCTTAGAGACATTACATTCCTTGCCCAAGGCATCACAAGTACTTCAAGAAAGGCCTGTCATGTTCCACACCCTTACTGTTAACCTGGCCTGCCTCCTTGGTAAAGGTAAGTGGAGTATAGTCTTTTACGTTTATGGATTATAGATTTTGTTGGCTCATGGATCTGGATAAGGAAAATACATTGGATGATTTGAAGTGGCTGTTTGAAGTGATAACCTTTACTTTGGTCTTTTCAAATTTACATCTGGATTTTGTTCTAGATGCTGCTTTCTAGGGGAATATGACTAAGTTAAATCATACTCAGAAGAGAGTTACCAAGATGGTGAGGTGATTTGAAAGCACATTGTTTGATATATGACTGAAGAAATTGGAGACATTAGCTTGGAGAAAGAAAGCCCCAGGATTTGGGCCAAAAGGATAGGGCTCGAGGAGCAGTTGGTGCGAGATGATAGAGCATTCCTGTCTTCCAGTATGTGAAGGCCTCCCATGCGAATGAGAAAAAGGAGAGGAGATTAGTGTAGATTTTGTTTGTTGTATGTTTTTGATTGCTATCCCTGTACCTACTTTGTGAGAGCTGTCAATAATACACAGAAGATACAAGCTTAAAGTTGTCACTTAGAGCAGGTAACACAACTAGGTAGTGGAAGTGGATTGAATCCTGGGTCATTCTGACCTGACCTTAAAGCCTATGCATTCTCTTCTGTTTCCTTTTACAACATGGGAAAAGGATGTTACTGAAGAGAGTAGCATGGGACCAATAGGTAAAAACAATAGGGAAATAGGGAGATTTTGTGTGTGATCACACTGATAAAAAAAAAATGCAAACTAAAAGAATGATACTGATTTTTGCTTAAGATTGACAAATTAAAAAAATAAGTGTATGACATGAAGATTACGCTATGCAGTACTAATATGATTATAAATTGTAAAATTGCTGAAAGGTAATTTAGCAGCTGAATAAAAAAATTAATACTTTTGGGAATCTATCCTCAGCAAATACCTAGAAATGCAGATAAAGATTGGTCTTCAAGGATATTAATCATATATTCATCACCGTGAAAAATTGGAAGCGATAAGAAATGTATAAATGATTAAAAAAATTATAATATTGTGAGTACCTAGTATTTTTTATTTCTATATTATGTAACCACAAAAATGCTTTGAAGAATTTAAAGGATATATAAGTAGTTTACAAATGATTGAATAAAAGTTAATATTTCTTACTTTTGCTATATTATGTATACACTAAAATACTTTGAAGAATATAAAGAATACATAATTACATGGGGAGTTGCCTATAACGTAATTAAGTGGAAAAAACCAAAACCAAACCAGGTATCAACAGTTTATCCCAATTTTGTTTAAAACTAAATCACAAAATATATACATATCTACACACCATGCATACTCACAAAAAGGGGGGGAAAAAGACAGATGTATCCCCAAATGCTAACTGACTCTGGATGTTAAATTTTAACCAATTTTTAACTTTTTGTTTAGGATTTTGTGTAATTTTACCATTGTTCTTTTTTTAGCATGAATCTTTTAAATCACAATAACCCTAGAAAAAGTGTAACAAGTTGTATTTGGACTCAGATTTCTGACAGAGGTGTCCCAGGAGAGAGCAGGCTCCTTCATGAGATTATAAATTGACAACAGCTTGAAAGATACCTGGATTAAGGATATTATCAAAGGATTGACTCTTCTGGTTCCTTTCAACTTCATGATTCTTTAATTTCTTTGAGTAACTCAATTATATGCATGACAGGTAATTTTGTGTAACTCTAAAAAGCATAAAGTAGTTTCATTCTCCATGGGAGATGTTGAGAAGTAAATTTAAGTGTAACTGTTTAAAAAAATAAAAGAAGCTGGAAGTATCCCAATTCCAGATTTCAAGTTATACCTCAAAGCTGTAGTAATCAAAGCAGTGTAGTACTGGCAGAAAAGTAGACACAGAACAATGGAACAGCTAGAAGCTCCAGAAATGAACTCTTGATTATATGGTCAATTAGTTGATGACAAACAAAACAAGAATATGGGGGAAAGACAGTCTCTTCAATAAATGGTGCTAGGAAAACTGGACAGCAATGTGTAAAAAAACGACACTGGACTACCTTTTAACATCACACACAAAAATAAACTCAAAATGAATTAAGGATCTAAATGTAAAACACCAAACCATAAAAAACCTTAGAAGAAAACACAGGCAGTAATATCTTTGACATTGGTCATAGCAACATTTTTCTAGATATGTCTCCTTAAAGCAAGGCAAACTAAAGCAAAAATAAACTGTTGGGACCACATCAAAATAAAAAGCTTTTGCACAGCAAAGGAAACCATCAGTAAAACAAAAAGGCAACCTATGGAATGGGAGAAGATAATTTGCTATCTCTAATCAGTTAATATGTAAAATATATAAAGAACTTTTACCACTCAGCACCAGAAAACAATCTGATTAAGAAATGGGCAGAGGACATAGACATTTTTCCAAAGAAGATCTATAGATGGCCAATAGACGTATGAAAAGGTGCTTAACATCACTCATCATCAGGGAAATGCAAATCAAAACCAATGAGAGATCACCATGCACCTGTCAGAATGGCTAAAATCAAAATGATAGCAAGTGTTGGAGAGGATGTGGAGAAAAAGAAATTTTTGTGCATGGTTGATGGGAACATAAATTGATGCAGCCACTGTGAAAACAGTATGGAGGTTCCTCAAAAACTTAAAAATAGAAATATCTAACAATTCCACTACTTGGCCCCAAAGAAAACAAAAACACTAATTTGGAAAGGTATACAGTGTATTGCAGCATTATTTACAATAACCAATTGGAAGTAACCTAAGCGTCTATCAGTTGATAAATGGATAAGGAAGACATACATGTATGTACACACTCGCACACACACAGGAATATTGCCATCTGAGGATGCCATCTGAGACAACATGGATGGACCTAGGATGTATAGTGCTAAGTGAAACAAATCAGAGAAAGATAAATACCATATGATTTCACTCATAACTGGAATATTTTTTTTAAATGAATAAACAAAAGGTAGACCTATAAATACAAAGAACAAACTGGTATTTGCCAGAGGGAGGGGTGTAGAGGGGTTGGGCAAAATGGATAAAAGGGAGTGGGAGATACAGGTTTCCAGTGATAGAATGAATAATTCATGGGAACAAAAGTCACAGCATAAGGAATGTAGTCAGTGATCTTGTAATAAGGATGCATGGGGGCAGATGGTAGCTACACCTGTGATGAGCACAGCATAATGTATAAACTTGTCAAATCTGTGCTGTGCACTTGAAACTGAGGTAACATTATATGTCAACTATACTAAAATAGTTATTGTTTTGACGAACTATTTGATGACAGCCTGTGAATTGACCTTAAACAATCACGTGGCACAAGGAATAGAGATCATTAGGAATTAAGTCTCAGGGATTGATTTGGTGAAGGAGGTAATTTAAAAAATTACCACTTTTTTAGTGTGGGAGACCAGGTAGATCATGGAGCTAGTAACAAAAATATAGATAGGAGGAGGAATCAGGTTTGTTTTGTTTGTTTGTTTGTGGGGGGTGGGGTGGCAGGGATGAGGAGATAATAAATTTACTTTGGATATGTTGAGTTCAAGTGTCTGGAGAGCTGGATGGTGGGGATGTCCAGTAGGCAATATCTTAGAAGAAGGTTCGGACGAATAGTATCTTCTGACTTACACTACTAGCGTGGTTTTTTTTTGTTTTGTCTTTTTTTGTTTTTTGCTCATATACCCCTTAAAAGAACAGAAAAACAAACAAAAAAACTATATACCTTCTCACATATCTAGAATTTCCCCCCTAAGTTTCAGTATTTGTAAATGATAGAATTTTTTGGTGTGTTACTTCAAACACAATTAAATACATTGTAAACACTTGATATATTCTATTGTCCATTTAAAATATATATATGAACAGGACGCCTAGGTGGCTCAGTTGGTTCAGCATCTGACTTCTGCTTAGGTTGTGATCTCACAGTCATGAGTTTGAGTCCTGCAATGGGTGAGCTCAAGCCTCGCTTCAGATGAGCCCTGCTTCCTCGCTCCTTCCCCCTCTCCCTCTCCCTGCCCCTCATGGGATTGTCTCTCTCTCTCTCTCTGCCACTCACTTGTGACTTCTCTCTCTCAAAAAAAAAAAATATATATATATAGGCAATATCTTAATTTAAAGTCAGAGTTTTTATATTCCTTATTTTTCTCTTTGCAGACATTTCTATTTTTCTATCATGACATCTTAATGTATTCTTTTATACTTGAGAGCATTTTACCAGTCACATGATCATACTTTTCTATAATAAGTAAATTCATTCATGAATTTAGTGAATGGGGAATAAAAAATGTTTTATATTGTCACCCAGTTCTGAGTTCTCTGCAAAAAGAATAATACTTAAAAACATTTAAAATTAACTGTGTCTGTAAGACCATATCAAATGTATTTGCCCTAAGTAAGCAATACAGTTACAGTTAGTAGACAATCAAAACAACATGTAAATTATAAAATTTTAAAAAGCATTAGAACAAAGTTTTTGGAAATAGATTCTTTTTTTAAATTATTTCATAAATATTTATAGTTTATCCATTTATAAATACCATTTAGAAAAGACGGTGTTTTGCATTACCTTTCTTTTTTACTTTAATAGTGAAAGTATTAAGAAATCTAATGAATTTAGTAGATGATTATAAAGCTTTATTTTAGCCATCTCACCCATTCTTCCAGGTTGACAGCAAAGTGATTGATAATCCAAATAATTTTTCAGGTAGTAACTGGATTTGATTTAATGTCTATATTCATGGATGTAAAAATTAGTGACCCCTTTAACTTGAAAAAATTGGATACCCAGTCTGTAGACTCATTAACTTCCTCACCACAGATATTTTGAACTCTCCACTTGGCTCTAAAGACATTGTTAGACACAAGCTCCACAGAAAGTTTCAGGAAGTATTGAGTGTTACGGTTTCCTTTATGAGGTAGTAGAGGGGGAGAGATGAAAGGGCAGAGGAGGTAAATTAAAACTCATATATTGGTTTAGCAGAATGGTTCTAGAAAATTGTGTATATGGAAGATGAGAGCTGAGAAATCCACTTCCTTAAAACTCTCCCTGCTTCTGTACTAAGGGTTATACATGTATGGCCCAGTTTGCAGACCACTGGTTTACTGTATTACACCTTGTTCTTGTTGCTGTATTTTACCATTTTCTACAGATATACAGAAATGATACTTCTCAGATCAACTGGTTTGTTTATTGCTCCTGATAGCAATAGGTACCTAAGTATGAAGATAGGTCTTCATTCTTGGCACTTTTGAAGTGGAATCAGAGTATCACTCCTTGAGAGGGACCCTGCAAGTCATTTTAAAGATTTGATGGTTGAGATTCAGAAAGATTAAGTGATTTCTCCAAGATCTGACAATTAGAAAGTAGAGAAGTTAGAGTTTTAAAAATTAGTTCTTCCCAACTTTGTTGCTTTTCTTAACTACATCCCCTGCTTCCTTGTAAAAGGATTGATCTTTACAATTTCCTTAAGTAGCAGTCTTTCTTTAATTAACATTAGTGAGTAGCAAAGCATCTACATATAGTCCAGTGGTTATTTGGACAAGTTAGAGTACAAACACACTCAATTTAAAATATATCTGAGTTACTTCTTAAAACATAATCAGAGATAAATTAAAACCATTATTGAAATTATAATGGGCCAGTTGGAAAGATTCCATTTTATTTGCTGAAATGAAATTTATGTAGAACAGGAAGGGTTTTTTTTTAATAAAGAAAGTTGTATTTCACCTATATTTCAGAAATTAGGAATAAAACTTTTTTACATTGAGGAATAAAATGATATTCTTGATATGTAAATTGTTCAGTGTATAGCCTTTTATATATGAAATGGGTGATGAAATTTTTCAATAATTTTTTACTTCATTTTACTTTTTCTTTGAATTCTTTATAGTTAGCATTTTAAGAAAATTTTAAGAAAAACTGAAGTTATTCCAAAAAGCAAATATTATTTTAAAGATTTTTTTTTTTAAAAAAAAGATCAGTTTTAGGTTCATGGTACAGTTAAGTGGAATGTGCAGAGATTTTCCGCATACTTCCAGCCCCAATACATGTATAGTTTTCCCCATAATGAACAGCCTCCCCACTAGACTGATAAATTTGTTATTATTGATGAACAGACATTGATATAATCATGCAAAGTCCATACTATACATTGGGGTGCACTCTTGGTGTTTTACATTTTATGAGTTTGGACAAGTATATAATTATATGTATCCATCATTAATACTATCTTACAGAGTATTATCAGTCTTTATAATCCTCTCTGCTCTACCTAATTATTCCTCCACGCCAGCCCCTAGCAACTACTGATATGTTATTCTCCCTAGTTTTGCCTTCTTCAGAATGTCATATAGTTGGATGCATACAGTCCTTAGCCTTTTCAAATTGGCTTCTTTCACTTCATGTGCATTTAAGGTTCGTCCATGTTCTTTTATGGCTCATTTCTTTTTAGCACTAAATAGTGTTATCTGGATATACCACCATTTATCCATTCACCTACAGAAGGACATCTTGGTTGCTTGGCACTTATGAGTGAAACTGCTACAAACCTACTATGCAAATTTTTGTGTGGACATAAATTTTCAACTTCTTTGGGTAGATACCAAAAGAATGTGATTATGGGGTCATATGGGTAAAGCATGTTTAGATTTGTAAGAAACCACCAAACTACCTTCCAACGTGGCTGTACCATATGGCATTCCCACCAGCAATGAATGACAATTCCTGTTACTCCACAACCTCACCAACATTTGGTGTTGTCAGTGTTTTGGATTAGCCATTCTAATAGATGTATAGTGGTATCTCATTTTAATTCATATTTTCCTGATGACATGGGATATGGAGCATCTTTCTATGCTTATTTGCCATCTGTATATCTTTGGTAAGGGGTCTGTTAAGGTCTTTGGCCCATCTTTTAATTAAATTGTTTTTATACTGTTGAGTTTTAAGAATTCTTTGTAGGGATGCCTGGGTGGTTCAGTCAGTTAAGCAACCAACTCTTGATTTCGACTCAGGTCATGATCTCATCATTCATGAGATCCAGCCCTGCGTTGGGCTTTGCTCTGACAGTGAGGGGATTGTCTGCTTGGGACTCTCTCTCCCTCTCTCTGTGCCTCTCCCATTGCTTGCTCTCTCAAAATAAACATTAAAAAAAAAAAGAGTTCTTGGTATATTTTGGATAACAGTCCTTTATCAGATGTGTTTTTTGCAAATATTTTCCCCATTCTATGGTATGTCTTCTCATTCTCCTGATTGTTTTTTGTAGAGCAGAAGTTTTAAATTTTATTTAATTCCAGGTTGGTTTTTTTTTTTTTTTTTACATTTTCTTCTAGGAGTTTTATAGTTTTATATTTATATTTAGGTCTGTGATCCATTTTTTGTTGATTTTTGTGAATGTCATAAGGTCTGTATTTAGACTCACTTTTTCATGTGGATGTCCAGTTGTTCCAGGACCATTGGTTGAAGAGACCATCTTTGCTTCAGACTATCTTTGTTCTACTGTCAAATATAGTTAGGTATATTTCTGTGGGTCTGTTTCTTGGTTTTCTGTTCTGTTTCATTGATCCATTTGTTCTTTCACTAATACCACACTGTCTTAATTACTGTAGTTTAAGAGGAAGTCTGGAAGTCCGGTAGGGTCAGTCTCCCAATTTTGTTTTTACTCTTCAGTATTGTGTTGGCTACTCTGGATCTTTTTGCCTTTTTATGTAAACTTTAGAATTAGTGTATTGATATCCACAAGATTGCTTACGGGATTTTGATTGGGATTGCATTGAAACTACAGATCGAGTTGGGAAGAACTGACATTTTGACAATATTGAATTTCTCATCAATGAACATGCAGTATTTCTCCATTTATTTAGTTCCTTGATTTTATTCATCTGAGTTTGTCATATTCCTCATATATATCTTGTACATATCTTGTTAGTTTTATACTTAAGTATTGCATTTTTGGGAGTGCTAGTATAAATGGTATTGTGTTGTCAATTTTCAAATTTCACTTGTTCATTGCTCTTAATCTTGCTATAATTGTTTATTAGTTCCAGGAGGTTCCCCCCCCCCCGCCACTCTTTCAGATTTTCTATATAGACAGTTATGTTATCTGTGAACAAAGAATAGTTTTATGTCATCTTTTCCAACCCACGCCATGTTTCCTTTTTTTTGGTCTTCTTACATTAGCTAGAATTTCCAGTGTAACGTTGAAAAGGAATGATGCAAGGAAACATCTTTGCCTTATACCTGAAGTATTCTTTGGACAGGGCAGTAGAAATAAGATCTATAGGACAAAATAAGACTACTCACTAGAATATTGGCAGAAGCCTCAAGCTCCAGGAAGAAATACATATGCAGGAAAACATGTTTCGCTTTGCTAGTAATAAAGAAAGGGCTGAATGAATAAATGAATGAATGAAAGAAGAAAAAAAGTCTTTTTGGTTAGGGGAAACATATTTTCATATTGACAAAGACTGATAAAACCCAGTGTTAGCAGGGTATGAGAAAATGGGTATTCTTCTCTGTGGAGCTGGGAGCATCATTTGATTCAGCTTTTGTGAAGGCCAGTATGTCTTTATAAATCAAAATTTTAAGTGTGAGTACTACCCTTTCTACAGTCCTGGAATTTGTCTGAAGGGGCAGTTGCAAAAATTTGCTAAAATATATATGCATAGGTTATTTTGGTAACAATTTGCAACATTGGAATGATGGATATTTAGATTCTTTCTGTGCTCATCAGTGTGGTGGTTGGTTACAATATGTTGTTTTAATTCAGCATGAAACTCTACCTAGTAAAATGATGCCATACATCCGTATTTGTCTTGGAAAAGTATATATTTCAATTTGAGGAAGATGCTAGCTGCAGAGTAGCATTTGTGTTAGCCTGTTTATGTAACTTTCTGCATAAGTCTTCTGATTTTTGTAAATAAAACCAGGAAGGATATTATGTATCATACATACAAGTATTCATACATACAAGTCTGATAGGTTGGTCAGCAAAATGTTAATAGTGGTTATCTTTGGGACTGGGACTTCTAATTTTTACTATCTTTGTACTCGTGAATTTTTTTAAACAAAAATATATCACTTTTGTAATATTGGAAATTAGTAAAGCTATTTTTTAAAAACTTATCATTAAGTGACCTATCATGTAGAAATAATGAAGAAATGTCTAGTTACCTAATAATTTAATGAGTATAAATAGATGGGTCAGAAGTAGGTTGTTCACTGGCACATTGTAGGTATTCAAATTGGTTTATTAAAATGGGAGTGTAGTGGTTTGATGTGTGGAGGAATACACTGCATTTTTAATGGGAAAATTAAGTAACTTTGGTGGCAGATAGTTTGCAAAAAGTATTTTGCTGAGAAGGTAAGCTTTCTGCTATAATTTAATTTATTTGAATATTTGAGGGTCTCTATATTAGCATAACATTTATAAAATATAAAAAGTCATCAAAAAAACTTATGGCCCAGAATCATAGAATATTAATGTTATAAGAGACTGCAGAAATCCGTTTCCTCACTATAGAGATGAGTAAACTGAAACCAGAAAGGTTTAAAGGGATACACAAAGGCAATGTAGAAATCTCTTCCCCTGAACATCCTGGTCTTGGCTACTCAGTTTTTGCTTGTGCATTTTTAGAACGAGAAGATTACCACTTAATAAGGCAATCCATGGTGTTAAATGGTGTAGTGGGCTGAATAGTGTCCACCAAAAACTCACGTCTACTTGGAGCCTCAGACTGTGGTCTTATTTAGAAAATGGATCTTTGCAGATATAATCAAAATGAGGTCATCTGGAATTAGGGCAGGCCCTAAGACCAATGACGGGTGTCTTTATAAGAGGAGAGGACACACAGAGACTCAGACACAAGGAAGACACACAAGGAAGGAGACCACCTGAAGATGGACTGGATACTGGAATGATGCAGTTTATAAGCCACGAATGTAAAGGATTGCTGGGATACACCAGAAACGCCTAAGAGGTGGGGGAGGATCCTTCCCTGAAGCCTTCAGAGGGAGCATGGCCCTTCCCTGCCAATGTTGATTTTGGACTTGGAGGCTCCAGAACTGAGAGAAAATATAATATATTTCTGTTGTTTTAAGCCATAAAGTGTGTGTTACTTCAGCAGCCCTACGAAATGAATACAAATGGCTTTGATTATTTTAAATGTATTTGTTCATTCAATCAGCAGATATTTACTGAGCACTTTTTATATGCCAGGTACTCTGCTAGGTGTGTCAAAGGTAAATAAAACACATTTCCTGCCTTGGTTCTTGGAGCTTGGTCCAGTAGGAAAAGAGCAGTGTGAATCTAGCATCGCAGCACACTGGATATGTGTTCTCATCAGGATGTATGTGAAGATTAGTGGCACAGTTGAGTTGGGAGAAGCAAAGCAGGTTTTAGAAAGACCTTGGTGCTTGGTTTGAAAGATGGAGCTGAAAACAGCCTCTGTGGTGATTCTGCCTGGTTCCGTCACTGCTAGTGCTCTCAGTCCTGCCCAGTTCAGGGCATGTTTGGCCTGCTGTGATAGCATCCTGTCACTAGAATTCTTTCTACACAGCTCTGTTGAAGTAATTTTTTAAATGTGGTCAGCTCATGTCACTGCTGAAACATCAGTGGGTTCTTTTCACAGTGAAAATAAATTCCAAACTCTATGGCCCCATGTAACCTGGTACCTGCCAACTTTTCAGTCCCCTCTTCTTTCACAGTGGTCTTCTTCCTGTGAATGTGCCCGGTTTGTTCCCATCTTTGACTTTGCTCTTGCTCTTCTCTGAGACTCAGGATCTTGCCCACTCTGTAGAGGAGTCTTCCCTGACAGCACCCCCCCCCGTCTGTCCTTTTACCTTGTTTTATTTGTGGCACACAACACTCAGTTCATTTGTCTGCCTCTGCCTGGCTTCCACCCCCACCTCGCTCCCCACCCTCCACCACAGACTGTGTGGTCAGGAAGCAGGGATCTTGTTTACCCTGCTCAGTGCTGTGTCCCTAGCATGCAACACACAGGAAGTGTTCAGTACAGAAGAAGGAAGAAAATTTACCCTTTTAGTCTCGTGTTGTCATGTCAGATCATGTGGCAGAATCACTGTCTTTGGGATGAATCTCAAATTGTATTCCTATAATTTCAGTTTATAGTCCCACCTACACCCTCCCCTTAAAATTCCACCTTCATCTCTATACTCTTTCTGAGCTGCCGCTGTGGTGTGGAGCTATCTTAATCTCTAAATTTATGTAATCTTATTTAAAAATTCACTGAGGTTTAGAAAAGTTGCCCAAAGTAACACAATGGTGAATGGTTTTTATGGAGTTTGAACTTAGGTCTTTGACTAGAGCTCCTGTCTGTTGTACGGGAGTGGGCTGCTGAGTGTTTTCTGGTGAAGGGGAGGTAAAAATTAAAAAAATGGAATAGGCGCCCTCTCCATTTTGAATGGAAGTAACAGACACGTCACATTTATTTCTTTAAGAAGAACTATTTGTTAAAAGGAATTCTAAAAAGAAACTTGAATTTCTTCTTTGGATTAAAGTTAATACATGCTTACTATTTAAAAAGTAGAATATACAAAAAATACAAAGAAAGGAAAGGAAACACCATCTATAATCCTGTCACCCAGCGATAAATAGTTAACATTTTAGAACATTTTCATACAATTGCTTTCTATGCAGAAATAAAATATCGTGGCGTCATTTTCATAGATAAGTCTTTCTCTAAATTTTGAAATCATTTCCTAATGTAATTACTAGATCAGCGCATGCTGTCAAATTTTTTTCCGGAAAGGTGATACCAGTTCATATTCCCTTGAGCAGCATATGAGGCCTTTTCATACCTTGCTGATATTTTTAGTTTCTATTTCTTGGATTTTTGTTGATACTAAACTTGTGTTAGATGTTTAGTATTAATTACCTACTATCTATTTTCTGTGACTTGTCTGTATCCATTGCCTATTTTTCTAGAGCTGAGAATGTGGAATTGGAGGAGGAAATTTTATGCTTAGAAAAGTATATTGAAAATGAATGTCTTGGGATTTTTTTGGATGTACTACCAAAGCATGCTCGCTGTTAAAAACTATCCACACACAATCTCTCCCTCAAGTAAATATTTTAGTTTAGTGATACTGGGGCACCTGAGCAGCTGAGCCAGTTGGGTGTCTGACTTGGGCTCAGGTCATGATCTCATAGTTTATGAGTTCCAGCCGCACTTCAGGCTCTGTGCTGACAGCTTGGAACCTAGAACCTGTTTCGAATTCTGTGTCTCCCTCTCTCTCTGCCTCACCCTTCCTCACACTTTATATCTCTCTCAGAAATATATGAACATTAAACAAATTTTTAAAAATTTAGTGATACTACCTCAAATTTTATATTAGTAAGTAAAATGAATGTAAGACCCATTTTACATAAGTTTTCTAAAATCTCAGTTTTTAAGGATAATTTCTATCTTACGTTTAAAAGGTTTTTTAGTGGTTTAAAATATTAACATAAAAGAGGACAATTGGAAGATAAAAGCAAAATGTGTATTACCTGATATGTGCAACCAACATTTTCATTTTTCCTTTGTTTCATAGTGAAAATAGTCCATTTTCAGGGAAAACCTTTCTGGAAGTGACTTAAAGGATTTGTGGTTGAACCCAGCTGATTTCTAGTTGAGAGGTAATTTTAATAATTGTCGAGGTTTCCACACTAATTTCCCCATTAGTGTTGTTTTTTACTTTGCTTTAGGATTCATGTGGTGGGCCATGAAAGAAAAACTATTGAAGATATAGAAGTAAGATTTTATTGTTTTGTATTTTATTTTTACTATTTTTTTAATGTTTTATTCTTGAGAGAGAGAGAGAGAAAATGAATTAGTGGGGGAGGGGCAGAGTGTGTGAGGGACACAGAATCTGAAGCAGGCTTCAGGCTCTGCTTGAATGGGGCTTGAACTCAGAAGCTTTGAGATCATGACCTGAGCTGAAGTTGGACACCCAACCGATTGAGCCACCCAACTTTTATTTGTGTTTATTTTTAATCTTATTTTCTTTTTCTTAAAAATTGTTAAATGCTTATTTATTTTTGAGAGACAGTGAGAGCCAGGGAGGGGCAGAGAGAGAGAGGGAGACGCACAATGTGAAACAGGCGGGGCTGGAACTCACAAGTCGTGATATCGGGACCTGAGCTGAAGTCAGACGCTCAACTGACGGAGCCCCCCAGGCGCCCCTAACCTTATTATTTTCAATCCTAATTTTATTTATGTTGCATAGAGTACATAAACGTAGATGTGTAGAATTCATAAATAAATGCATTACAAGTTTGGAGACCACTGCCTCAGAGCATCTGTTGATTGCTGTGAGTTCTTTTATACACACACACACACATACCATATATCAAATTTCAGAGGGTTCTTGGAGTCCATTTTCACCATGATACCCATTTAACACAAACCTTCCTTGTCTCCTGAGTCTACTTCGCTGCAGCTTTTTGTCCAGTGATTTGACTTTATTAACCAACTCTGATTTCAGTCCTTAAGGTTGCAGCCTAGGATTAACTGTCAGAACAGCCGGCCTTGGATGCTGATCTGTCCTGACTTCAGTTTGATTAGACTGTGATCTCCTTAGGATTGCACACTGTTTATTTAGCTGTGTTAAATGCAGTGCTTCATACAAAGTAGATATTCAGCAAATGTAAAAAGTACATTAGACCTTCATGAGGTCCTGTGACCCAGTCCTGGTGAGTCCAGCTTTCTGCTTTACTCACACTCCCACTTCTCTCCCCCTTCCCACAGTGCCGCTCCACGCCCTGCTGGGCAGGCTAGTCTGTTCCGTCTCAGATCCTCTTACATCATCTCAAGGTGGTCACTTTTAACTCTCTGATGACTAAAGGGTTTGTGGAGAGCCTCTTGAAGTGGCACTGGTGTTCACATCCCCTCGTATAAAGCTGATGAGGGACATGGTCAGAGTGAGGGGCTGGTTTCCAGCCTGTAAAGAACTTTGTAAAAGGTCTCTGGAATTCTGGGGCCTTGGCGGTGGAATAACCAGATGACTATAGGCAGCCCTTATCTTCAATACTGTGTGGGACGTAGTCCTAGGTCAACACACCCTTTCTGTTTTTAGGATAAAAGGATGGAACTAGAGAGTACTAACCAAAGAAACTGGTTGTAAAATTTTGCTTGTTAGAAACTGGGCTGGCTTGTTCAGGTGTAACTCCAGGGATATGCAATAGAAATACAGTGTGGCTGCATATGTAAATTAAAGTTTTCCTGGAGTCACATTTTAAACAATAAAATGAAACATGAGAAATTACTTTTAATATACTTAAGCAACTATATCCAAAATATTAATATGTAATCAGTATTAAACATGTTGATACATTTTTGTTTATTTTTGGAGAGCACATCCGGATTCTGACAAGCACTATTTCAAGTACTCTGTAGCTACAAGTGGCTAGTGACTCACTGAACAGTATAGCTCTAGAAGTAATGTTTTGTGGTACATCTTGTTAGAGGGGGTCAGGGCCGCTTCTTTTAAAATAATTAGATGTGTAGTTATATTTTGTACGGTTCTGTACATTTCCCTTGTTCGTACCTTAAATTTAATTATTAGGAGGCTTGGAAATCTCAAGATACTGTCTTAATTAGCTGCATTTTTGAAGAGGTTTTTTAGTTTCAAATAGAAGACAGCAAAGTTTTTAGCAGTTCTACTTTGCTTTCTTTGGGTTGGGCTGTTTCAATTTCTTGTTTCTTTGGGGGGGGAGGGAGGGACTTTAATCTTAAAAGCTATGCTTTTCATAGTGAAGCTGCTTTCATCCTTCTTCAGATATATTTTTAGTTTGAGGGAAGCTGTTGGGTGAGAAAAGGCATAGGCTTTTTGTTGGGTCAGTTTCCAGTATATCCCCTTGCATGGAAACTTTTTCTCTTAAGAAATACAAATATAAAAGATGAAGCAAAAAGTTTTTCTCTAAGTAGAAAAAGTTTATTTAGTTATATGGAGTCAGTCTTACTTAGCTGTCTCCTAACTGGTAGTGAATAGGTAGTTTTTCATTTATTAAAGAAAGAACCCAATGGCTGGATTGCTGACCAGGCACCAGGAATTTGAACGTTGGCCAGAGGATGTGTTTTATCCCAGTATGTAAGTGGATGGCATAAAGGTTCCTTAAATTTGTATGGATTTCAATATATTTAATTAACTACTTTAACTAAACAATCTCAACCTTTGAAACTATCAGAGTAATTTAAATAGCACTTTTGGTAGTTTGAAAAGAAATAATTATAATCCCACCATACCATTGTTATTTTTATGTACTTACCATGTTGACAACATGTTTTAAGGTAGCTGGGATGAGTCTGTATATTTGTATAGCCTTTTTGAATGTATTTCTTTTAAAAGCATGGATTTGTAATGTCATTTAGTAATATAACATTTTATTTTGTTGTGATATAAGAGCCTGGTGAAGTGATTCTGTTGCATGAAGTAATACAGGAGTCCGTTTGTGATGGTTGTCTGTGAGTTGCTGCGAACTCAAACTTAGGCCTTTGGGAGGGGGAAAGACCAGAAGTTTAGGGCCATTTACTCTGGAGTTGATGAGGAGGAAGTTGTGGTGTCTCTTCCACGCTGGTGGATTGGGGAGGACTTAGTCACAGGGCTCCATCTAGCTGTGGGGGAGGCACGACGGGAGAGCGGACGTTGTGGGAACATGCTGTCCACGGCTTTCTCTGTGTGTGGGGGGAGGTTCTTCTCGATGGGTTTATATAACTGGGATTACTGGTTCAAAACAGCATAAATATTTGAATAGAATTTTTATTTCTACATTACTTTTCTAAAGCAGTCATTTCAGTACTTTGGAGATTGACAAGAGGCCGATTGTATAAAACTTTCAAAAGCGTTATGCTGTTGAACTTCAAGTAAGAGCTATGGGAACCTGTGGCATTCTAGCTTGGGGCTACTCACTTTCCACTCCACTCTGACCCAGCTTGATTGGCATGGAGATTCTGCCAGCAAGAAGCAGGGCATAAAGACCTCAGTCTGAAGGGGGCTCAGCTCTTTAGAGTGGCAAGTGATGCCAGTGGCATTGCGTGTGATGAGAATTTTCAGAGGTGCGAGGGAGAGCCAGTGGCTCAGCTCGAGTAGCAGGGGCTTGCGGTACCACCTGAGGCACGCGTTCCTGGTGGAGGCTGCACGCACGCACGGAAAGACCTGGAAAGGCCCAGGGCGTTCACATGCTTTTGACTTGCCCTGAAGTTGCTTGCATTCATGCCCCTAGGAGACTTGAAAGGGCTCTATGGAAAGATAAACCTGGGTCACACTTGGAAAAAGACTGAACTACAAATGCGTTTCTCTTACCCACACACATACCCCATTGGCCAAGGGAGGAGCCTTAATCGCTTGAGGTATTTGAAATAAACTCTGTCTCATCACAAATTGACCCCTAAATGATGCAAAGGGGTAACCCCTAGGAATCCAGGCCTAAAAATAAAAATATATTTAAAATAAAACTGAACAGAGATATCAGTGACTGCATACCACAGGGAGACAGATTTTGCGTATTTATTACCCTAGGCATGATACTAAACAAAATGAAAGAAGTAAACAAAACAGCAACAGTACCTTTAAGTGGGAAAAGAATCAGAATCCTGAGTTGCTGTATTGTATAAAATCTCTAGGTTTAACAATCGCAACAAAATTATAAGCCATGTAAGGAACCAGTGAGGTGTGACTCTACGCAGGGAAAAAAAAGCAGTAGAAAAGAATAGTCTCCGAATGTCCCCAAATTTGGATTTAATAAAGACTTCAACAATTATAAATTTGTTACAAGAACTAAAGGAAACCATGTTTAAATGAAGGGAATTGTAACAACAGTTAGTCAACAAATTCAGGTTCTCCAGAAGGGTATAGAACTAATTAAAACAGTAACCAAAACAAGACAGAGCAAAAGCCATTCTTGATACGATGTCACGAGAGGGTGCTTCACCTCTGTGGCAGTCCTTCTCCAGACTCATAGTGAGTCTGATCACGAGAAAAGGCAAAGTGCAGCCCAGGATCATTCTGTAAGAGCACCTGATCAGTACTCTTAATCTGTCAGGGCTATGAAAAACAGGGAAAAACTGAGAAATTATTACAAATTAGGGGAAACCAAGGAGATATGACTGAGTGCAATGTGGTATCCTGTATTGGATTCTGGAACAGAAAAGGGAAAAAATAGTGGAAAAACTGGTAAAACCTGAATGAAGTCTGCAGTTTTGAGCCAGTGTTAATTTCATACCTTTGACAAATTGTACCAGCTTATGTAAGATATTAACGTTAGGGAAAGCTGGGTGAAGCTTATACAGGAACTCACTGTACTATCTTTGCAACTTTCCTGTAAATAAATCTAATTTATTCCAAAGTAAAAAGTTAAAAAATCAAATGGAAATTCTAGACTTGAAGAATACAATGCCTGAAATGAAAAATTCACTAGAGGGGTTCAGCCGTAGTCTTGAGGTGCCAAAAAAAGAATCAGCAATTTTAAAGGTAGACTAATAGATATGATTCAATCTGAAAGATGGAAAAGTAAAGAAAAAGGAACTGAGCCTCAGAGGTCTATGGAACACATCAGGCATACAACATATCTGTAATGGGAGCCCCAAATGGAGAGAGGGAGAGAGATGAGAGAGAGAGAGGTATAGAAAATAGCTTTTTGGAAACATTTCCAAATTTGATCAAAAACTTAATATATCCAGAAGTTCACTGAACTTTGGCAGGATAAATGCAAAGAGACTTGTGCCTAGAAACAGCCTAGCCAGTCTGTTAAAAGACAGACAAAATCCTGAAATCAGCAAGAGAAAAATAACTCGCAGCATACAGAGGAGCATCAGTGGGATTAATCCTTCTCATCAGAAACGCTGGAGGCTCTTAGAATGGGATGACATATCCAAAGTACTGAGAGAAAAATAAAAGTCTATGAATAATTGTATATTTAGCAAAACTATCTTTGAAAAATAAAGGTGAAATAAATACATTCATATGCAAGTTTGTAGCAAGCAGACTTACAAGAAATACTAAAAGAAGGAAGTGATACCAGATGGTAACTCAGATCCATAGGAAGAAAGGAAGACCCTAGAAATATAAATATGTAGGTTAATATAAAAACTTTAAGTACAATTTTTCTCATTTCTTAAGTTAAAAAAATACTTGAATTCTATCTCAAAACAAATTTAGTATCTATAACATTTCTTTCTCTCCACCCTCACGTGTTTTAGTGCATTCATCCGTATTGTAAACAAATTGTTCACAGCTGTTTGCCTTTTGGTCTATAGGATCTCAAAATTTTGAGTTTCAGAACTCCTTTCCATTCTGAAAAGTTATTGAGGACTCCAGATTAAATGCACTTTATGTATTGATATATTTTGTATTAGGAAATAAAATTGAGGGGCGCCTGGCTGGCTCAGTCAGCTAAGTGTCTGACTCTTGAATTCAACTCAAGTCATAATCCCAGAGTTTTGGGATTGAGCCTCAGTGCTGAGTTTGGAGCCTGCTTAAGATTTTTTTCTCCCTCTCTCTCTTCCCCTACCCTGTTTGCGTGCACGCACTCTCTCAAAAAGAAAGAAAGGAAAGAAAACCGAGAAAAAAGTCAAATACTATTTAAAAATTGCAATACCAGTTACATGTTAACAAAAATGTTTTTTAATGAAAAAAAAACACCTACATTCATATTCCAAAGTATAAAAGACAATGCGAATGGCATTGATTTTACACCTTTTGAATCTCATTAGTGTCTGGTGTAATAGAAGACCCCTCACTGGATTCTCATATAGACTTCTGCATTGAACTTACTGAAATATGTTGATTTAGCAGAAGTATATGAAGAAAATCTGGCCCACTCAGGTGTGGTTGGAAAAATGAGGTGTATAACAGTAGCCTTTAATTATAAATGTGGATATTTTTCTTTGATATGATGCCGGAACTCAAGAAGTGGTAGTTATGTAAAAGTTGGATGCAGTGTGAAATCTGAAACATATCTGTGAATTTTTTTAATTCATTGTTGTAATACAAGCAGTATACTTTGTTACATCAAGACTATCATTCCTGTTTATCTCTAAAAGATGATAGAATAAGTTATGTCTGAAGTAATTTGGGGAAAAAACTGTTAGGATAATTGAGTATTGCAAAAGAATGTCCTTTGAAATAACTTTTATTAGTATTTGAGATTTCTAAATTTAATGCCTTCTAGAAATTAGGGTTCAATTTAAACTACTGGAAGCTGGAATCACAGATTTATTATTACTATGAATTTTAATTTAAAACCTAGTTGTATATAGCATCATCAATGCAATATAGTCATTGTAAAAGTTATTATATGTTCTTATGGTGTAAAGCTAAGTAATTCAGAATGGTGTAAAATGTAATTAAAGGAAACCTCTCCTTATCAATTCCCAAGAGATAAGAAATGTTAATAGTTTCTTGAATGCCTTTCCTGAAAATTTATTCACATATAGGTATCTTGATATGTGTTATATGCATTATATGTATTTATATGAAAATCATTTTAAGCAAATGGAATCATAATGTATGTTTTCTATAAATACATAAATCTTGGATATTTTTGTATTAGTATAATGTCAATTTAATGACTGATTGATATATACATTACTAGATTGGTTATTAGGAGAAAAAACTTTAATAATGGGAACACCCCCTTTAAAATTCCCACTCAAATACTGCTCCTGATCCTTTGTTATTTTTATTGCTAAAAAATTATAAAATCACTTGCAAACTGAAATTGCATGTCTTGCAAAGTATGTAGGTTTTTATGACATTCATGGGTGTGATGTTAACTCAAAGATACAGACTAACAGTTGAAAAAAAAAATTCTCAAAGAGCCTGATTAGATTACAATGACTTGATGCAAATGATTGAAGAGAAGGCTCCTAGGAAAAATGGATGAAGCCATTCAGTATTTCTGAAAACAAGATCTTTGTGATCCTCCTTAAAGAGGAAAAAAATGAAAGATGTGATATATTGTGTTAAATAGTGTTGTTGAAAAGATTACACTAAAAAATAAAGTCAACCCTTGATTTTGTTTATTCTGAGAAATTTGTGCAAAGTTGAATTATAACTTAAAACTTATTTTTATATTTTTGTTTTATTTTTTAAGTCAAAATCTTGAAAATCAATTATTTTCAATATTTACAATTATATTTTAGTCCTTAGTTTAAGAGAATTCACCTAAGGGATCTTTTCTCAGGATCAGTTAGTTATGTTTAGAAAACTAGGAATTCATGAATTCCATTGAAGGATGTACTGTATTTAATGTAATCAGGTCTTTGCCAATCAAAATGTTTAGGCTAACAGTCTTTGTGTGTGTGTGTGTGTGTGTGTGTGTGTGTGTGTGTCTGTCTGTCTGTCTTACGGACAGTGCTGTAGGGAATATCTTGTACATATATCTTTACATTCCCATGTGCGTATGTCCATGGAATACATGTCTAGAAAGGGAAGGACGGGGCTCAAGAGCTATGTGTGTTTATAGTTTTAATGCCCCTGAAAGGGTTACAGGAAAAGGCAATCTCACTACTAAACTCGGTATATACTTTCACAGTATATTTCTTGTTGTCCAAACCTTTTCTTGAATTAGCACAGTGAGAATTTGTAGTGTGAGAGTTTGTACAGTGAGAGATGTTATGTTATCTAAATCTGTTTACTTCTTGAGGTTTGGATATTCAGGGTGAAGACAGTCCAGATAAAGAGGGGCTCATTTGAAAATTCATTGTAACCTGTTTAGTTCCTGAGTTGGGTAGGGAGAGTTTGAAAATAGCACAGGATGCCTGGTGTCTTCTCACTGGCACTGAGTTTTATCAGTCGGTAATCCTTGCCAATGTGATAGGTTAAAATAAAAGTGTCTTATTAGGCTTAGTTTTGCTTCTCTTTAAATATAAGTTGTATTTTAATTTTAATGGCATTTTTATTTAAAAATGTACCTTCCAGTTACCTTCTTATTGTATTACAAGAGTAATACTCCAATGTTAGGAAAATAAAGAAGTATTAAAGTATTACTAATATTATCTGATGTCTTCTAACTTTTTATGGTAAATTTTTATGTAGCACTTTTGTATTTATTTAGTGAAACATCTCCTTTTTCCCTTTATATGGCTTCTCATTCTGTGTCATAGAGTATTATCTTGTGTTTCAAGATAATATATATATTCTTATATTAGTCTACAGTCTTTTACATTTTTTTCATAATTCTATTTCCACTTTATTCCTCATATTTTGAGGAATTTATTGTAATGTAAGGAATAAGGCAGAGATCTAGTGTTTTTCTCCTCCATTCACCATCCAGTTTCTCCTAAATCATTAAGTAACGTACCTTTTCCCTATTTATTTATTTATTTTTAAAGTATCAGATTAAAAAAATTTTTTTTATTCATTTTGAGAGAGAGAGAGAGAGCGAGCGAGCGTGCCAGTTGTGTAGGGGCAGAGAGAGGGGGAGACACAGAAACCAAAGTCTGCTACAGACTCTGAGCTGTCAGCACAGACCCCCATGTCAGGGATCAAACTCACAAAGTGTGAGATCATGACCTGAGGTAAAGACAGACGTTTAACCAACTGAGCTATCCAGACACCCCTTCCCTTTTATTTAAAATGCCACCTCTATCATATGTGAAAATTTTGCATCTACTTGGTCTGTTTCTGGACTCTAATTTTGTTTCATTGATCTGTCTATTCATGTGCTAAGATTAAGCTTTTAATTATTATAGCTTAATAATTTGGTTTAATATATTTTCCCTACCTGATCTTGCATACATGTTTATTATTCTAGAAGAACTTAATTATACTTACAAACTCCCTCTGCCCTCTTACTACCCATAAAATATCCTATTGGTATTTTTAGTGGGATTGTTTGAATTTGTAGTTCAGGCAAATTGACGTTATTAGAATTAACCCAGAGTAAAAAGCTAAGAGACTAGAGGTTGTGCTGGGTATTCTTTCTTGCCTCTTCAAATATAGTCTTCACTTCCTCCATCTTGCTCTCTGCCCAGCAGTATGACCACTGTGGAGTGCACTATCCAGGCTCTCTAGCCCTCTGGCTTCATATTGGATTTGGCCATAGAGGGTCTAGTAGGGAGGAGGTGGGTGAGTAGGAGGAAAAAGGGTCTATTTCCCAGCCTCTCACCCTATAGTTGTGTTTGTCTACCTAAGGCCACACCTTCTGCTGGGGTGGCTCCTCCCCCGTGCCCAGAGCCCTTACCTCAGGTCTAGTAGCGAGGGTGGTAACAGCTCCCCGCTGTCAGACTGTGCCATCATTTTCCTGCCGAACTGAGAAATGGCTCTCCTCTTCCCCTTCCTCCTCTCCTCATTACTACTAATATTGAATCTCCCCATTCCAGTCATCTTTGAGATCCTTTAGTAGAGATTAAAATTTTCTTTAAAAAGCCCTTTATCATTTGTTGTTTATACCAAGGTTTACTTTTATTCAGTTGGAATTAGAATCTTTTCTCTCATTATGTTTTCTAACTAATTAGATATAGGTAAACTATTGATTTTTGTATGTTAATTTTATAATTGTATACTGAGTTTTCTTATTGTTTCCATAGTTTTTCTGTACCTTATTTATTTAATAATCAGCTGTAGACTATGCATCAGTTTCAAATCATGATAATTTTGCCTTTTTTTCCTCTTCATTAGTATTATTTGGGAATGGCTATATTATTCAAATACATTCTTGGGCATCTATTGAAATGCTTAAAATGTTTTACCTTTGATCTACGTTAGTACATTATTTTAGATAATAACCTACCCTTATGCTCTTGGGATAATTCTTACTTGGTTAAGATATGATTCTCTTCAGGATTCTACTTGCTAATCTTTTATTTAGGACCTTTGCAACAAAATTTCTTACTGAAATGATCTAGGGCATTCTCTTCCCATCCAGTATCATGTTGTGGTAGCAGTACTTTTGTTAACATCATCCTAGTATTTTTAGAGGCAAGTTAGAAACAGTGAAGCAGCAAAGAAAAGAGATTTTACACACTGCACACAAACATCTTTAAATCATTAAGGAAGTTAACTTGTTACCAGGGAAACTGGCATCATATATTGCTGATGATAAGGCTGTCTTTTGTATCAAAGTGGTACAAAGTACAGTTGTTACAAGACTTAAGAAGTGTATATAATGACGTGGTGACATATAGTACTACGTTTCACTTGACCTTTCACCTACTTTACCTCATCCTGTGAAGAGAAAGAGGTAGGTCTTTGCCCCATTTAACAGATAAGGTTTAGATTCAGAAGATTTCTGCTTCCCTGATTTCATATGGCTAATAAGATTTACCTGTAGACTTAGAAAACAAATCTTGTGACACATGGTCAATGACCCTTCATTATCTTCAGGAAAAGAGTCAGTGCAGGTCAGATCACATGCATATTTCAAAATAGGAGAGAGACCTTGGCTCAGATTTTATTTTCAAAGTGATTATGTGTGAAGAATTTAGCACTCTTATAATGCATATTATAATTCAACATATGCCTGCAACATTTTCTTGAACTAGAGAACAGGATTATAACTTAATTCTGTAGATGGTAGCTAGAATCACCCAATTTAAAAACTGGAGCTACTTTCCAGTGGGTTTATATGCAGCAAGGTTTATATTGGCTCTTCCCAGACACAAATGGAAGAAAAAAATAGCATTGCTTCATTTGCTCATGAGCAAAAAATATTGAACTTCTTCCTTTTAAAAGCATGAATTATATATTTTTTCTTTATTACTAAGTTGATACATGTTTATGAAGGAAAACTTAGGGGAAAAAAACAGGCAAAAATATAAGAATCCTCTGTAAGGAGGATTCCTTAGCAGCCAGAGCTAACAATGTGAACCTACTGGTGTTGAGCTCAACAATTCTAGTATCTATGTGTTTAAATATATTCTTTTTCTCTGCCTCTGACTGTGCATAATGTTTTATAATCAGTTTTTTAATTTACATAGTAGTTTTTCATATTAAGAAATATTTTATAGCAATATTTCAGATGCTAGAGACTTTTGTCTAAACAAAGTCTTATTAGAAACCCAAATTTATGCAGTTTCATTGGTAAAATTTTATATTGCTTTTACTATGGGAATAAAAAGTTGGTTTTATGAACAAAAAAATTTAAAAGACGGCTGTATCCAGTGGTGTTCATGTAAAGTGCTTATTGCCTACAACTTGAATGAACCTGGAAAATATGCTAACCGAATAGGCCAGATACAAGAGATCACATGGTATATGATTCCATTTATATAAAATATCCTGGAATATATTTCCATAATGACAAGATTCCTTTGGGTTTGTGAAGGAGAAATAGATCTGATTTGTGGTGCTTGCTGATTTCTTGTAGTCTTCTTACTCTTACTGTGGCTGATTCGAAGCTACCAATGCAATGTTACTGAATGAGTTGTTAGGAAGAGATGTGCTGAGTTGGCTCTTCTAAGCCAGTAAGAGCAGTCTCCAGCACACAACTGGTTTTATCAGCTAGAATATTTTTAGTTGTAGGTAGCAAAAAACTTACTCCAGTGTGCTTGAACAGAAGATGTACCAAGAAGACTCAAGGTTGAGTGGTTTCAGGTTTGGTTAATTCAGCAGCTCAGCAGCAGCACTGCTGCTGACCCATATTCTGTCTCTCCGTTTTGCTATCTTCAGTATATTGGAGTAGTTCTTCCACCAGCTTTTATCATGGTTGCAAGGTGGCTTTAACAGTTTCATGCATCCAGACATGACAACTTCCAGGGGAAGGGAAGGGCTGTCTCTTTCCTGTTGTATCATTTTAAGTGCATAAAACCCATCCTTTGGGGCTCCTTTAGCACATTTCCATCAAACCTGATTGTTTCACATTGTCATTTTCAAACAGTCTGTGGCAAGCAAGATGGAACAACTATGATTGGTTTGGACCAGTCAGCGTCCACTCTTAGGTCTGAGGCTGCAGCCACACACTCTGAAACATATGGCTGCCTAGACATCTGAACAAAATTGTGCTTCTTTAAAGAAGCAGAGTAGATGTTGGTTGTGTAACCAGCAGTGTGTCTGCACGTGGATTGGGGATGACACTTCCAATTGTATTATCAGCTTCCGTATTCATGTTTCTGTTTTGTGTGGTAAGCTTTTCATTTATTCAGAAAAGTTGTGTTTACAGTATTCTTCCCACTTCATTCTACGAGGCCAGTATTACTCTGATACCAAACCCAACAAAAAAAAATCACAAGGAGACTATAGAAAAATACTTGTTATGAATATGGACACAAAAATCCTAAACAATATACTGACTGAATATAGCAACACATAAAAAGGATTATACACTATGACCAAGTGGGATTCATCTCAGGAATGCAAGGTTGGCTTAACATCCAAAATCAATTATTGTAATGCACCGTATCAATAGAATAATAAAAGCCACATGATATCTCAATATTCAAAAATAGCGCTTAACAAAATCTAACATCCTTTTCTAACAAAACACTCAGAAACTTAGGAATAGAAGTGAATTTCCTCAACCTGATAAAAGGCATCTATGAAAAACCCACGTCATACTTGCTGGTAAAAGACTGGTTGCTTTCCGTAATAATATCTGGAACAAGACAAGGATATGCATGTATGCTGCTTATGCTCAACTGTATACTAAAGGTTCTAACCAGATCAGCGAGGCAAGAAAAAACTCATCCAGATTGGAAAGGAAAAAGTCAAATGCTCTTTATTCACAGATGACATCTATATAGAATGCACTAAGGAATCTACTAAAGAATTATTAGAACTAATAATATACAAGATCAGCATACAAAAATTGGTTATGTTTCTGTACAGTTAAGATGAATAACTCCAAAACTAACTTTAAAAAATTCCATTTACATAGCATTTAAAGGAATAAAATACTTAAGAATAAATATAACAAAAGGAAGTACAAAACTATTTTCTGAAAACTACAAAAGATTGTTTAAAGAAATTGAGATCCAAGTAAGTGGAAAAACACCTAATATTCATAGATGAAAAGACCCAATATTGTTAAGGTGGCAGTACTCCTCTGGTTGGACCTCCACATGCAGCATAGTCTCTTTCAGAATCCCAGCTGACTTCTCTGTAGAAATTGATAGGCTGATCTGAAATTTTTAATGGAATTGCAAGGGACCAGAGTAAAAAAAAAAAAAAATCTTAAAGAACAAAGCAGGAGGACTCATACTTTCTGATTTTAAAACTTACTACAAAGCATCGGTGATCAAGGCAATATGGTACTGGTACTGGCACTTACAGTCCTTATCTTAAGTACTTATCTTGGTGAGATCAGTGGAGTAGAATTGAGAGTCAAGAAATACACCCATGTGTCTGTAGTCAACCAGTTTTTGACAAGAGTGACAAGACCATTCAATGGAGGAAAGAATGGCCTTTTCAGCAATTGTGCTAGAACAACTGAATAGCCACATGGAAAAGGATGAAGTTTATCTTTAGGACTTAAAATGGATCTAAGAACTAATTTCAAGAACTAAAACTATAAAACTCGTAGAAGAAAACATAGAGTAAATTTTTATGACCTTGGATTTGGCAAAAGGATTTTTAGATATGACACCAAAAGCATGAGCAACAGAGGAGAAAATAGATGTATTAGAATTCATCAAAATTAAAAACTTTTGGGGTGCCTGGGTGGCTCAGTTGGTTAAGTGTACAATTCTTGATTTCAGCTCAGGTCATGATGCCAGGGTCGTGGGATCAAGCCCTGCATTGGCTCCATGCTTAGCATAGATCCTGCTTAGGATTCATTCCCTCTCTCCCCTTCCCCCCCCCCTTCTCCTCTTCTTCCTCTTCCTCCTCTTCTTTCCTCTTCCTTCTCTCGCACACTTGCACATACTCGTGTGCTCTTTCAAAAAAATTTTAAGTAAAACTTTTGTGCTTCAAAGGACACTCAAGAAAGTAAAAAGCCCACAAAATGGGAGAAAACAGTTGCAAACATAAATCTAATAAGGGACTTACATCTAGACTGTACAAGGAAGTCCTACAACTCAGTATTAAAAAAGACAACTCAATTTAAAAAATGGGCCAAGCATCTATATATGTATTTTTCCCAAAAAGATCTATAAATGACCGATAAGCATGGAAAGATGCTCCAGCATTTCCATCAGGGAAATGCAAATCAAAACCACAATGAGAGACAGCTAGAATAAAAAATAATAAGTGTGGCAAACATATGGAGAAATCAGAACCCTCATGCACTGCTGTTTGGAATGTAAAATGGTGCAGCCACTTTGGAAAACAGTTTGGCAGCTCCTCAGAATGCTAAACATAGAGCTACCAAATGACACAGCAATTTCACTTCTCAGGGAAATGAAAACAGGTCCACACAAAAACTTGGACTTGAGTGTTTATAGCAGCATTTTTCAAATAACCAAGAAGTAGAAATAACCTTAATGTTTACCACATTATGAATAGATAAACAAAAAGTGGTATATCCATACAGAAGAATGTTATTCAACCATAAAAAGGAATGAATTTCTGATGCTTGTTACAACTTGGATGTACCTGGGAAATTTCTTACTGTGTGAAATAAACCAGACGCAAAAAGTCACAGTGTGTGATTCCATTTATATGAAATACTCAGAAAATGTATTTCCATGAGGAAAAGGCAGATTGGTGTTTGCCAGGGGTTAAGAGGAGGGGAGAATGGAGAATAACTGCTTATGAGTATGAGGTTTCCTTTGGGATGGTGACATATTCTAAAATTAACAGTGGTGATGGTTGCACGTTTTTTATTGTATTATATGTTTAAATGGGTGAATTGTATGGTTTGTGAACTATATCAAGAAAGCTGTTTAAAATTTTTTATCAGTATTTAAAGCTTCTCTTTTGGTTTCAGAACACTTTTAAAGTAGTGATTCAGAAGTTTGAAGGAAAAGGTCCAAAATTTTTGTTTCATTGTGGAGTCAGTAATAGTTATCTAAAATTCTATCTGTCTTCTTTGTCATGAATATAAAAGTTAGAAAAGTATGCCAGAATTGAAGTAAGCGTTTAAAATTAAACAATTCTAATGGTGCTCTTACATGTTCATCTGTTGGTATAAAACTGCTTTGTTTTAGTGAAACATGTGAACAGATGCATGTGAGCTTTGCCTTGCATTTGTTTTTGGAGTTCAGCCGCCTTAGTAGAGCACAGTTTTACGTGAGGAATCACGCACAGGCCTAAATGAAAAAAAGAAGGTCCATTCAGAGCCCAAACTTCGCTCACCAGTAACACATATATAAAATATTCAGATATATGCAGAGAGATGCCAACAGATGGGCTACATTAAGATTTATGTAAAAATACATATATATTTATCATAATTTATATCTAATTTATAATATATAAAGTTTTATTATATGAATGTGTACTTTTTGAGAAGTAAATTGACATACCTTTAAAATTCACTCGTGTAAATGTACAGTGTGGGTTTATTACGTTCACAAAGGTGTGCAACCTTGCACACCTCACTGTCTGATTTCAGAACACTTGTATCACCTAAAAATCTCCCTATTAGCAGTCACTCTCCACTCTTTGCTTCCCTAGCCCCTGGCCCCTGTGCATCTGATTTCTATGTATTTACATACTGAAAATGTACATTATCAGTACTACAGACTTTAAGCAATTAAAAGTATCCAAAAATTGTAAGCAGTTTCAAAACAGTTTGAACATAAATGTTTTACAGTATTCACTTTAAATGATTGAAAAATTCCGTATTTCTATTTTATAATCAGTCAACTGATCAATCCCTTGTCAGATACTAGTTTTTCACTGCTGTACACAATGCTGAGTTGGAAATCTTTGTAGCTAAATCTTCATGCTTATTCATGATAATTTCCTTCAGATTAATTCCTAGAAGTGGTGTGGCTAGCTAAAATGTTAGATTTAGTTTTAAGTCATGGTACATGTTGCCAAATTACTTTCAAGGCTGCTTATATCAATTTACACTCAAACAGCCCCAATGGACACCTGGGTGGCTCAGTTGGTTGAGCATCTGACTTCAGCTCAGGTCCTCATCTCACTGTTTATGGGCCCAGCCCCATGACGGGCTCACTGCTGTCAGCCTGTCCGTGCAGATCCTGCTTCGATCCTCTGTCCCTCCCCGGCTTGTGCTCTTTTTAAAAAAGACTCAAAAAGTTGTAAAGTGTAATAATACAATAAATAAATAAATATATATGTATGTATGTATATGTATATGGTGATTATCTGTCTCCCAAATTCTGAAAATTGTTTTCTATTTGACACTTCAGAAACTTTTCAGGGAATAAGAGTTATCATTTAGAAATCAACTGTATTTGAAACATTACCTTACATAGCAAAATTAGTGTGATACTAGTCTATATTCTACGTTCTAAACAAGAGACTATATTTTATATATCCATTGTAAACTGACTGGATTACATCTAACTGGTTCTTGATTGTCCATAATCAACTGTATCAAATTGTCCAGTTTAGGTTTTTTTTTTTGTTTTTCCAGTAAATCTTGAAATAAGACATATTAATAGCCAAAAATGACTGGATTTTATTTTTGTCTTTATACAAATACATGTTGGAAGTTTCAAAATGGACACGACTTTCCTGAGAGGGAGGAAATTTAGTCTAGATTGATGAAAGGAGTTGGGTGCAAGTGTGGTGGCAGGCTCCAGGCTCTGAGCTAGCGGTCAGCACAGAGCCTGACGCAGGGCTGGAACCCACGAATGTGAGATCTGACCTGAGCTGAAGTCGGACGCTTAACCGACTGAGCCACCCAGGTGCCCCTGTACTAGTGTTTTTCTAATACAAGGAGATACTGTTGTGACTAGGTAAACTTATTTAAACCTAGCTACTGAACTCACGATAATTTGTATTTTCTCAGTCAGTGGATATGTTTTGTATTGTTTGCTGTGATACTCAGGTGCAGCCACAAGAGGAGACACAGGAAAGGTTCAGGAGAAAAACCAAAGTTTATTATACTCAGAGGTCCTAGAGACAGGAGAATGAGCACACCGTGCAAGGCCACAGGGAGAGCACTAGGGGAGAGCATTAGGCTGCGGTCCTTGCTGGGGGTTCTCAGAGAAAGGCAGGGTGTAGCGAACAGTTTTGGGTTGCAGATTTGGATAATTTTGGGGCTTGGGCTATAGGAGTGGTTGCTAGTTGCCTAGTACCTGGCTCTGGGTGATTACTTTGGGGTGCCAGGATCTGATAGAAGAGGTCTGGCTCTGGATAGTTTGCATATCAAGGGCATCCTCCTGGCGGGGCCCTTTGCTGTTTCCAAGAATTGATTAGCTCTGGGACTGGCAGTTTCTTCCCAGCCAGAAAGGTTTTCTTAAGAAGTCAGAACATAATAATATATAGATTTTCAAAAAATACAATACAGGGTATCAGAAAATTAACTTGTATCATGGGGTTTGCAAAGTATTTGATACTTAAGAAAATTAAACACCACGTATGCCAGCCATCTCTGAGTTCTTAAAAGTAAAATTATGATTTAGACACTGAACCACTTGGGCAAATTCCTGACTGGTTTAATATTGTGAGATGCATGCCCGTCGTTGATGGAAACAGACTATTGCCATTGGGTGGCAGCTGGCAGAAAGTTGAAAAGGAGAGCATTAGAGTCTAGCTTCTTTTACTTAATAAGTTGTTTTGGTTTTTAATATTCCTGGCTGTCTCATTATAACTTAGGGAAACTGGTAATTAAAATAAGAGCTGGGTTGATTAACATCGAGCGGGAAATGCCATTTTAATGGTTTTTTTTTAATTTTTAAAATTTATTATTGAGACAGAAACAGAGCATGGGTGTGGAAGGGGCAGAGAGAGAGGGAGACACAGAATCTGAAGCAGGCTCCAGGCTCTGAGCTGTCAGCACAGAGCCCAATGCGGCGCTCGAACCCACGAACTATGAGGTCATGACCTGAGCTGCAGTTGGATGCTTAACCGACTGAGCCACTCAGGCGCCCAGGGAAACACCATTTTAAAGAATTTTAATCAAGTTTTGTATGCCTGAATATATTATCAAGCACTGGCTAAAGGGTGGTAGATAATTTTAAAAGGTTAGTAAATTTGTATTAATAACTTCATTTAGTTAATAACTCTTTGTATGTCACAGAATTGAATAAGAACACCTTGGTGTAAAATTCCTGCATTACTTTATGCATACCATAACTGTTTTAATACTTACTATAATTTATGTCCAAGTACTTGCCTGTTTTCCAGGTGGAGGAAACTGAGGCTTTCAGAATGTAACTTGTATCAAGACTCCGTGGTTAGGAAAGGTAGACCTCAGATTTACATCTTTGATCACAAAACCCTTGGGTACCTGGGTGGCTCAGTCAGTTAAGTGTCTGACTTCTGCTCAGGCTATGCTCTCGTGGTCTGTGAGTTCATATTGACAGCTCAGAGCCTGGAGCCTCCTTGGGATTCTGTATCTCCCTCACTCTCCTCCCCTCCTCCACTCAAACTCTGTCTCTCTTGGTCTCTCAAAAATGAATAAACATTAAAAAAAATTTAAAAAATAACTATGATCATATAACCCCAACCTGCTCCTTTAGTTCAGTTTTTATAGGATACTTATTCGCATGAATTTCAGACTTAAGAGAATTCCAAACTTTAAGGAAAATTAGATGAAAACAGTTTTTCATATGTATTTTTTTGTGTGCTAAAATGCACGTAAAGTAAAATTTACCATTTTAACCATTTTTGAATGTATCATTAAGTAGCATTAAGTACATTCACAGTGTTATTTGACCATCACAACTATCTGTTTCCCGAACTTTTTCATCATGCCGCAGAAAGTTTTTACTCATCAAATAGTCACTTGCCATTCCCCTTTCCCCTGCCCCCAATGGTGGTAACCTTTATAGAGAAAATATTTTTTAGTGAGAGTTTTGTTGTTGTTAGACAATATAAATTAAGTTTTTTTAAATTTGTAGAATGTTGATTATAAATGCATTTCTTTTGAATTAGTGCTATGTACTTGAATGCAAATTAAAAGTTATTTTTATCTTTTTAATTCTTTGTCTATTCTATTTTAAACAAAGTATTATATATGCTAAGTACAGAAGCCTTAGTGTTCTCTTCATTTTATTAAATATGAACAGTTGGTGTTAATTTAAGAGAAAGTAGCTCTTTTTTCTGAACCTTAGTAAACTTTTGTATGTTGTTCTAGTTACAGCTCCTTAAGGTGGCATTAATTAATCTTAACTGCCTTTGCAGTCAGGTTCATCAAAATGATAGCAAATCCAAAACACGGCAGTCTTTTTGCCAGTGTGCATAAATGTGTATTGTGTTCTTCGGCTGATGGTTGTCAAATTGCATATGGTTTGATTCAACCTGTTTTTTATTTTTTATTAAAAAATTTTTTTTACATTTATTTATTTTTGAGAGACAGAGCACAAGTGGGGGAGGGGCAGAGAGAGAAGGAGACACAGAATCCTAAGCAGGCTCCAGGCTCCGAGCTGTCAGCACAGAGCCCGATGCGGGGCTTGAACCCACAAACTGCGAGATCATGACCTGAACTGAAGTCGGATGCTTAACCGACTGAGCCACCCAGGCGCCCCTCAACCTGTTTTTTAAATGAACGTAAAATGTAATTATTATTGCCCATTGTGTATTACATTAGTAATAGTTACTAATGGTGCTCTGTACTTGGCCAGACCCTGCGCTTTGGTGGGGTTTTTCGCTTTTCAGTGGTAATATCTATTCTCTGAACTAGTCCACCATTGGAAATGAAAGTGATCTCAGAGACTTATATAAGAGATTTATTTATTCTACCTTGTAAATAGTATAATAGGAACTTGAGTTTTCTCATGATCAGCTACTATTTACCTCAACAACTTCTTCTATATTAGCGTCCATTACAGAACCGGATAGAAGAATTATTAATATTAGCTGCTGTGTCTTGCTTTCATCTACTAAAGGAACTAAATGAGTCTGGAAGAAACTTTCAGCCCAGAAGATTTGGTTTGAATGGCTTTCTGGTCACTTGCTTTTTGTATTATAGTCAAAGCTATTTCTTACTGGTTTTTACGTTACTGAGGTGTAAGAGGGAAAGGAATGCTATTTGCATATATGTGTGATGGGGTGAGGGTAGCCAGATAGCTGGGGGGAGAGTGCTATTTAATTTGGATTTTACCATTTGTGAGGTTTGGCCTTTTGCCCTCTCAGTCCTCTCCTGCTTGTGAGCCTTTAGATTTTGGTTTTAACCATCTTATCTCATTTGGTAATCGTACTATATGGTCTTGATTAGTAGATGATTATCCCCACATCCCTCTTTCCAGCTCACCTCTCCTTCAAGGCCTTGAGACCTGCAAGCCCAGCTGCAGAAGGTATACGTCCATTTAGTTGTCCCTGGAGCACTTAACCTTCACTGAAACACTAAAGCTAATCCATCTCTTGCATCTCACCACCTTTCTCCATTCCATGACCTGTCTATTTCCTGGCCCGAATTTGGGCATCGTCTCATTCTGGTTTAGGGCCTGGATTAAATGGCCTTCTTACAGATGTCTGGAAGACTGAAGTCCACTGTGCTAGTCCATTCCACACACTGGGACCCAAAGTATTTTTTCCAAAATATAATGTGTCCATCACTCTCCTACATGAAATCTTTCAGTGCTCTTCCTTTGTCCTTTGTGTATAATTCAGATTCCTTAATATTGTTGACCAGGTCTTTTATTACCTCTCTGGTCTCAGCCCCTTCAGCACTCCCAACTTCACTTTATACTCTACCTGTAATAAACTTCCTTTGTGACTGGGAGAGAGTAGATATTGCTGCTTTTTTTGAAATTCAAGCTGAAGTAAAATTTATACCCATTTTGATGAGTTTTAACAAATACATACAGCCATGCAGCTAATACTCCAATCAAGATATTATACTTTGCAGTCACCCCCCAAAATTTCTTTCTGCCTCTGCATCAGTTTCCCCTAGCCCCTGCTCTAGAGAATCCTATTGATTAGTTTTGACTTTTCTAGCACTCCATATAAATGGAATTATACAAAATGCCCTTTTTATCCCCTGATTTCTTTCAGTAGCACAATGTTTTTGAGATTTATCTCTTTACTGCATTGCATGAATCCATTTCATTTTGTTACTGAGTAGTAGTCCATTGTATGGATAGATCACAAATCATTTATCCATTGTCAGTTGATAGATACTTGTGTTGTTACCATTTTTGACTATTATGATTGAAGCTGCTATGAACATTCATGTTTGGGTCATTTTTTGGACATATATTTGATTTGCAGTGAGTTGTAATTGCTGCTCATCCGTGCCATCACTATGTATTGTCAGTTTTAGAAATTTTAGCCATTTTTACGATTGTGTAGTGGTGTCTTGTGGTTTCAGTTCTCATTTCTTTATTAAATATGTTGAGCATCTTTTCAGTCTCCTATTGTGACTTATCTGTTTAAATCTTTAGCTTGTGTTTTTTAAACTTTTTTAAAAATAATTTTTTATGTCTTTTTTTATTATTTTTGAGAGACAGAGACAGTGCGAGCAGGGGAGGGTCAGAGAGAGAGGGAGACACAGAGTCTGAAGCAGGCTCCAGGCTCTGAAAGAGCTGTCAGCACAGAGCCTGACGCAGGGCTCGAACCCACAAACTGAGATCATGACCTGAGCCGAAGCCGGCCGCTTAACTGACTGAGCCCCCCAGGCGCCCCTAGCCTGTGTTTTTAATTGGGTTATTTGTCTTCTAAAGTTATGAGTTTTTAATATATATTCCAGATGCAAGTCCTTTGTCAGATATATGTCGTTTCCCCCCAACTTGCTTTATGTAATCACGTGGGTATAAATTAATGAACAAAAACATAAGCAAGGTATATGTAACAATTCAGTAGAACCTGGTGGTTTATAGGGTACTTGGGTGGGTCAGTTGGTTAAGTGTCCAACTCTTGATTTTGGCTCAGGTCATGATCTCATGGTCAAGAGACTGAGCCCCACGTCGGACTCCACACAGAGTGTGGATCCTGCTTGGGATTCTCTCTCTCTCTGCCCCTTCCCCACTCACATGCATGCTCTCTCAGAATAAATAAACAAACATTTAAAAAAAGATACTTGGCAATCAAGAAGAATGAAATCTTGCCATCTGCAACTATGTGGATGGAACTGGAGGGCATTATGTTAAGCAAAATTAGTCAGAGAAAGACATATCATATGACTACTCATATGAAGAATTTAAGATATAAAACATCAACATAAGGGAAGGGAAGCAAAAATAATATAAAAACAGGGAGGGGGACAAAACATAAGAGACTCTTAAATATAGAGAACAAACAAAGGGTTGCTGCGAAGGGTTGTGGGAGGGGGAACGGGCTAAATGGGTAAGAGGTATTAAGGAATCTACTCCTGAAATCCTTGTTGCACTATATGCTAACTAACTTGGATTTACATTAAAAAATAAATTAATTAATTTAAAAAAGGACTACACAGATGTAATGAGAAAATGCTATTTTGACAAAGGAATATTGTTTGTTTCTAGAATAGGTCAATTATAATTATTAGGGGCCATGAAAAAATATAAACATTATAATAAAGAATCTGGTGGTTTGCTTTTTCATATTTGAGCAGTCTTTCAAAGAGCAGAAGTTTTTAATTATAATGAAGTCTAATGAACATAGATTTTGTTTTATGATTACTGTTTTTGTATATAGAGGTCTTAACCCAAGATCATGACTATATTCTCATACTTTTTCTTAGAAATGTTATCATTTTAGCCTGATGTATGTTTAGATGTATTATCTGGGTTTAGATGTATGATCTGTGTTAATTTTTTATGTAGTGAGAGATTGCTCCTTGAGGTTCTTTTATTCTTGTATGTTTATATGCTTTTTCCAATGCCATTTTTTGTTGGAAAGGCTTCATTTTCCTTTGAATTACTTTGGCATCTTTGTTGAACATCACTTGGCCACAAAAGTGTTGGTCTGTCTCTGAACTCTGTTCACTTCTATTGATTTTGTCTGTGTAGTGACCACCATCTGGATTACTGTATTTTTGAAAGGAGTCTTGAGATCAGGTAGTATAAGTCCTTAAGTGTTTTGTTTTTGTTTTTCCAAAAAACTTTTTGGCTGTTTTAGGTCTTTTAGTATTTCCATATAAAGTTTAGAATGCGCTTGTCATTTTGTCCACTTGCCACCTCAAAAAAGGGAAAAAAGCAGCACGCTGAAATTTTAATTGTGATTGCCTTGAATTGATAGATTAACTGGGAAAATTGATGTCTAAACAATATCAAGCCTTTCAATCCATGTTTATTAGTTTTCTAGGTAGGACTACCCAAATAAAACATAACAACTGGGTGGCTTACAGCAACAGAGATTATTCTCTCATAGTTCTGTGAGCTACACATCACAAATTAAGATGTCAGCAGAGCCCTGCTCTCTTTAAAGTCCCCAGGGGAAGAGTCTTTTCCATGCCTCCTCTGGTGGTTCCTGGCAATCCTTGGCATTCCTTGGCTTGTAGATGCATTACTCTAGTCTCTGTCTTCATCTTTATATGGTCTTTTCCCTACGTAGTTGTGTGTCGGTGCCCAAATTTCTCTCTTCTTATAAGATCACCAGTTATATTAGACTCAGAACTCATTCTAACCAAGTATGTCCTCATCTTAATTATATCTGTGGAGAACCTATTTCCAAATAAGGTCACATTCACAGGTACCCACAGTTAGGACTTTGACATATCTCTTGGGGCTACACAATTCAGTCCCATAACAACATAGTGTATTTCTCCATTTATGTAGCTCTTTAATTTCTCTGAAAAATATTTTAAATAGTTTTCATTGTATAGATCTTGTGGCACACATCCTATTAAATTTGTCCCTAAGTATTTCATGTTTGTGGATGGTATTGGAAATAATATGTATGTATGTATGTATGTACGTATTTGTTAGAGAGTGAGCAAGCATGAGCAGGAGAGCGACATAGGGAGAGTGAGAGACAATTCCAAGCAGGCTCCACGCCAAGTTCCAAGTCCGATTCAGGGCTCAATCTCATGACAATGAGATCATGGCCTGAGCTGAAATCAAGAGTCAGACACCTAATTGACTGAGCCACCCAGGTGCCCTAGGAATAATATTTTTAAAATTTCATGTTCCAAACATTTTTCATTAGTATATAGAAATACAGTGATTTTTGTATATTGATTTTATGTCTTGTGATCTTGTTAAATTTTAGTTCTAGTAGGGGTTTTTTTTAGAGTTTTTAGGATTTTTACATAGACAATCTGATTGTCCTGCAAATAAAGACATTTTCTTCTTCCTTTCCAATTTGTATGTCTAATGTTTCTTTCTCTTGCTTTAATGCATTGGCTATAACTTTTAATACTATGTTGAAGTATTGTTCATGATGTTAGGGAAAAAGCATTGTTTTTTGTTGCTCAGTATGATAATGGTTATAGATTTTTCATAGATCTTCTTTATAAGGTGAGGAAATTTTCATGTGCTCTTTATAGTAAGAGAGTTTATAATAAATGGATATTGAGTTTTGTTAAATGCTTTTTCTTTGTCAATTGAAATGATTGTGTGATTTTTTTCTTTTTTATTAATATGGTGAATTACATTTATTGTTCTTTCAAACATTAAGCCAATTTTAGATTCTTGGGATAATTTACCCTGAGTCATAATATATTTCCTTCTTATATGTTGTTTGATTTGATTTTCTAATATTTTCTTAAAGACTCTTGTGCCTTATGAAGGGTTTCATCTATATTGTCCTTATAATGTTTTTGGTTTTGGTGTCAACTGATTTTCAGTAATTTTGTTGTCTTGTATCTTGGTGTGGTTTTGTGTTTTTCCTGTTTGTAGTTCATTGAGCCTCTTCAATATTTGGACTGGGAGTTCTCATCAAATTTGGAAAATGTTCATGTAATTTACACTAATCTCTTTTTCTACAGTGTTTATTCTTCTGTTAAGCCCAACTGTGAATTTTTTAATTTATCAGCTATAAGTAATCATTTTTTTAAAGTTTTAATTTCTTTTTTTGTTGTGTGCATGTTTTCCTTTTAATCTTTGAATAGACTATATACAATAACATTTTAGAAGTTATTTTCTACTAATTCCATTATCTTGATCATTTCTGGGTTTGTTTTTATTGACTTTTTACTCCTTGAGTTGGGTTACTTCTTCCTGTTTATTCTCTTAATTTGTAATTTTATTTGTCATTCTTAAAAGAGTGTTGGGTTTTTATCTGATTTAGTTACTTGGTGATCAGCCTGGTCCTTTTTGGCATATTATGTGTTTTGTTAGTGTGGGTCTAGAACAATGTTGCTCAATAGAATTTTCTGCATTGATGGGCTAGTTTTGCCCTTCTCCTAAGGTGGAACATTTCTGAGGTCTCTGTGGAATGTCCCGGGAGTTCTGTGAGAGCTCTTTATAGTGGTTGGTTGAGATTCATGTCTCCCAACTCCCCTGTAGAAGTTCTTCCCTTGGTCATTCTCCTGGCCTCATGGAATCTACTATACATAACCAGCTTAATATGTAGCCAAAGAGTCAAGGAGACCCACTTTCAGACTTTTAAAACCCATTTTCTCCTCACTTTTCCTCTCTGGTACTCAACCTACAAATTTCAAGTGCTTCAGCTTCCCTGAACTCCAGTGTCTGATTCAGTTATAGAGTTGTGGAATCTTGGAATTGGCCGAGAGCGTGAAGACTGTTTGTCCCATAACCTCCTAGACAGAGCCTTGTTTGAGGCAGCTCTTCTCAGTACATGTCTCAACTTGTACAAAGTTCTCAGGAATATTGAGTCAAATTCTATTTTCCACAAACTTACTGCTCACTAGTCTTACTCTACCTTCTGTAATTTCACCAAAAAAGCTAAATTCCTTAGATTATTTTATTTTACAGCTGTTTACTACCAATTCTGTTCCTCTTTTTATTTCTTTTCTGAAAGTATCTTTGTTCATAATACTGATATCCCTTATGTATGTTCTTCTTAACTGCATTTTAAAATGCCTTGAGTGGGGTACCTGGATGGCTCAATTGGTTGACCATTTGACTCTTGATTTCGGCTCAGGTCATGATCCTGGAGTCGTGGATTGAGCCCTCTGTCAGGCTCCTCACTGAGCATGGAGCCTGCCCAAGATTCTCTCTCTCCTCCCTCAGTCCCTCCCCTGCTTGTGCAAATGTGTACATTCTCCCTAAAATAAAAAAATATATAAAAATAAGAAGTTAGGGGTACCTCAGTGCTCAGTTAAGCATCTGACTTTGACCCAGGTCAAGATCTCACAGTTTGTGAGTCCAAGCCCCACACTGGGCTCTCTAATGTCAGCACAGAGCCTGCTTCAGGTCCTTTGTCCCCCTCTCTTTCTGCCCCTCTCCCACTCACTCACACACACATTCTCTCCAAAAAAAAATTTTTTTTAATAAAATGCCATGTATGTATGCATCTTCCGTGTGATATTCAAAATGGAATTGTCTCATAAATGTCTGTATTGAAAATAATGGAACATCCTTGATCTGGATACTTAGTTGACTTTCAGAGCCTCCTAAGATTGCCTTTAATTACTGTCTCTTATTAACTTACAAATTAAACATCCTGACCTTTTTTTTATGTTATTTGTAATTAAACATGCTGTTTTATCCTTTGCATTTATATGCAGATTTGATATGCATTTGTCTGATCTGCACCCCAATAAATGAACTGTGGAACTAGACAAGGTCAAAAGCAGAGTTCTGTTAGTTACCGCTAGAATTCTGCCATTAGTTTGATATCAAGTACTTAATCTCTGGGTGTGTTTTAGTCAGCTGGGAGTCGGCCTGATGTAGTCTGAGGCTCACACTGCTCTGGTTTTGTTTTGTTTTTTTTTTTTTTTAAGGTTGCCACCAGAGACTTTATGTGCAGCTTTGCTGAAATTAAGGTTTCCCCTGTTTGTGACATTCTCCTGGTCTAATAATATCCTAGTAGCCTTACACTTAGAGCATGCACATTGAATGTTCTTTTTTAAGTTCACACTCTACAGATCTACACTGCTGTTTTTTTCCTTCTAAAAATTGTGACCACTTATACTTTTCTGTAATTTTTTTAATGTTTTTTGTTTTTGAAAGACAGCATGAGCAGGGGAGGGTCAGAGAGAGAGGGAGATACAGAATCTGAAGCAGGCTCCAGGCTCTGAGCTAGCTGTCAGCACAGGGCCCAATGTGGGGCTCGAACCCAAGAACCGTGAGCTCATGACCTGAGCCAAAGCCGGATGCTTAACCGACTGAGCCACCCAGGTGCCCCTTTAATTTTTAATATATTATGAAAATGGTTCAATATGCAAGTCTCAGTTCTTTTAGTATCATAAGATAGTTGTCTATAATAGAAGACTTGAATGTTTTATAAAATGTCAAGGTGCTTTTTTTGCTTCCTCCATACTCTAGGACTGATCACCTGCCCACTGTCATCAACTACTAAGATGTTATGTAACAAAGAACTTAATTCAGAGCTCTAAATCAGTTTGACACAAAGGTCTTAATTGACTGGTAAAATTCCCATGTTACCATAGTTTTAAAATATATTTTGTTATTCAAACTTCTTTTTTTGTCACTTTCATATCTCTTGAAATTCATACCATTTGAAGAATACTAATAATGATATGTGGATTTTTGTAAAAGAAATGAACAAAAAAACCCTGCTTTGATACATTATTTGTCATGAAAATTGGCCAGAAGTCAATGATAAAAGTACAATTGGAAGGTTTTGACTACAGTGTTAATATCTTTCTATTATAAGTTTGGTTATAGTTTTCCACAGACACAACATTTGTATAAAGAACTCTGGGATAGGCTATTTCTGTCCATGGGAATCCAAAATTATAGACACTGATGTCAATGCAGATGAGGGTAGCCTAATTTGGTTAAGGAAAGGGCATGTGAGTCTCTATATGGATAGCAAAAGGCTGTTGCCAAGATTGACAGGTGTCCTGTGGGTGGCAGAGAGCCCCAGGGATAAAATTTGCACTTGGATTACTTCTCTAAAACACAATGATCAAAGTCAATGTCTTTTCTTTCTATTGACCACAGTTTTAAAATAGGGAGGTCTCCCTTTAATACTTTATTTTTTAGATATTAGTTTTATTAGCCCCAGAAAGGTTAAAAAAATTATGCTTTAGTCTTAATTCTGTTTTTGAAAGCTTAGTTGTATCCTGTGCCTTAATTTTTCTAGTATAGTCTGATTATTCTTTTTGTTATCCTTCCATGTTTCACTAACACTTTGGGGTGAGAAATGTTAATATAAAAAGTTACATGTACCATTAGTATAAAAGATATAGCTTTTTCTTTATGGAATAATTACATGATTCAATCTGGAAAGATTAATATTTAGGAGAATTTTCTATGAAATAAACATAATGTAAAAGAGTATTCATACTAATTTGATAGCAGCTTTTGCTTTTATTTCATCTTATTGAAATTTTTATTATTAAAAGAAGCCTTGTAACTTATAAATTAGTAGTAAATATCTCATATCTCAAAAAAAATTTTTAAACCCATTAGGTCCATGCTACTAAGAAAGCTAAGTGTACTGTTTTAAGGAAAAAAATTGCATTTCCTAAGATTTTTATAAGATTTGAATAATGTACATGTACCATTAACAATGAAGTATCTTTGGGTGTTTTTTTAAGGCATAAATTCAATAGATGTTTCTATTCAAATAGACAGTCTTCTAATCTGGGAGGATTGTGTCCTGATTATCTCTGTATTTGTCTGTTAGAGTAGAAATTTAAGAAGAGGGTGCTGGGAAAACCACTTTAGGGAGTTAACCTGTTCACTACTGTGAATAATGAAAGCATGAGTGATTATATTCTTAGGTCTTAAATATTTAATTTTGATTTGGCAAAAATTTATGGAGAGCCTGCTGTCAGCGAGCTGTATGATATTCTTGTAACTCCTGTGAAGATGAGGAAAATAAGGTCCAGCAGAGTGGTGACTTGCCCAGGGACATTCAGCTCTTGGCAGTAAAGCTGTGAAATAAACCCAGGCTCTTGTTTCTAAGCCTAGCAGAGTTTTGAGATGGTGGAAATAAATACGACAGAAATTCACTTAAATGAGAGAACTTTTAGGACTGCCTTTCTTAGTGTCTTTTTTTTTTAATTCTGTGTCTCAGTTCTGATTTCTGTTCAGTCCTTCCTTTTTAGACTAAAGTGCAGATTCTTGAGCTCACCATTAACCAAAAAGACATTTATAAAAACATTTAAGTACTGTACTGAAAACAGCAAACTTGTCAGAATTTGATGCTTTAAGCAGCTGATTGGAAAGGAAGTATGAAAATGAGATGTACTCCTGGGCTGAGCATCCCGGTGATGGGCTAATTCGGAGCATACAGCGTGGGCTAGAGCGGCAGATAATGACTTCTAGCCTGTGGTAGCCACTGGCCCAGGCTCCACGGCCCCTTACCCGTGGCCACCAGCATGTCTCCTGCGACTCTGATGAATACCCATTCTGCTGCTCTGTGCTATCCCTGGGCATCCTTTCAGTCTGGTTACTGGAACCCTACTAGAATCCAGAGAGTAATGAAAGACCCTGACAGTCCCATGTCACACTTAGATTCCTGACCAAAAAAAAGTCTTCTCCATTTGTGCAAGGATTGGATTACAGCTTGTTAGTTCAGTAGCAAGAAGAGATATACATAATGTATAAGGTAGAGTGAGAAATTTATGACCATGTGTTATAAATGGTTTCAATTTAGGAAAATTTTGATTTAGATCTGCTAATTTAATTTATGCTTCATTTTGACAGGTCTAGAATTAACTTTTCTTTTTAGTAAACTCTTTGTACTGGGTATTGGATGATGAAAATAGCATTAGTATTTGACCCATTTGGGCTCTGAAATATTTTAGAACCATCTTTGTGTAGTATTGACATGCACATGCCTCTGTCTTGTCACGGACTGCAGTCTATGGCGGTCCTGTCATGTCCTCAGTATTTCTCCTGCTGGTCCAGGTCATCTTGCCTGGACCTCTGCAGTGGCCTCTTAACTCTACCCCACAGAGCTATCCTTGACCAACATCTGCTGACGCGCCTTAGGGTAGCTTTCAGGATGAAGATGAACACCTTCACATGGTCTCCACTTTGGCTCGCCCTGGGTTCCAGCCGCCCGTGTCTTGCCATCTCTTCTACCCGTGCTTTGTTTCGTCAGTTCCTTGGCCATCATGTGTTGTTGTGTCTACACAGACCATTCTTCCTATCTTCTTCATGTTCTTGCCCCTCCATTTTGGCTCAGGGACATTTCAGGAAGTGTGGGAAGAAGCCCCCACCTCTCAATTAGGTCAGATCCAGGCTGTGTTGGCAGTTCTTAACTCCACTTCATTGTGGACACTTGTTACAGGTGCGGTTTTGTATTTATTTTTGTAGACTTTGGGTAAAGCAGACTCTGATGAAACGATAAGCTTCACAGGGGCAGGAGCCATTTCTATTTCTACTGGGTGATTATGCCCCCTGGCATGTAGCACAGGGGCTGGTGCTTAGGAGCAGCGTAGTAAGTATTTGCAGAATACTTGAATGGAAGTTTTAGGAAAGACTTTCTCAGCAGTACTCCCTGCAACTGCTGGCTGCTCAGAGGTCATGATGGTGCAGAAATATAGGCGCACTTGGCTAGCCAAGAGAAGGAGGCGACATGTACTGAAAAATATTGTAATAATAAGCAAGATGGCATTTAGGACATAGAAATAATGTACTTTCAATTGTCTGAAATGCACTATTAGACTGGCGTTTGTTAACAGATGCTAAATGAGTGACTTATAATGTTAAATAGGGCAGGCAATATTTGTGAAAGACTAACATTCATAAAGTAATCCTAGCCCTAAAGGAAAGAAGAGTCAAACAAATTCAGTGTTAAAAGTTGAAAAGATAGAATAAAATGCATTAACATTTTTAAATGCCAGGACGTTATGCCTGTGAAGCTTATCTTTGTGAAAGAAATGAGGACATTTTCTGTATTGCTAAACATTTTTAGAAAGTTGTGTCAAAGCACTCTGTTAGTATTAAGATGTAGACGTGTTTGGGGCAGCCTGAGACCTCTTCTGTCCAGTCCACATTTTGTGAGACTGTTAGGTTAGCCCTCACTGAGATTTTTCCTTTCCTTTTCCAACATCACTTCTGCTCTCCCCAACCCTGGGGTTGTGGCAATAAGCACGCGCGGGGTAGGAAGGCTGGCTGGCAGCGCCTTCTCTGAGGAGTCAGGTGATCGTTGTTTGAAGGCAGCTGCTTGAGGTTCAAGGCAGTCAGTGTCCCCTCGCCTCTGCCTCCGGACAGCTGGTTATTATCAAACTTGTAATAAGTCTTCTTGCTCCTTGCCTGCTGGAAGAGGAGGGAGATTATGCAGTGGGCTTTTGGTTGATCCAATGGGAATTACATTGATCTGGTGTCTGGCTGTGGTTCTTATCAAGTGGATCGCCTCTAAGGTAGGCCATCTTTATTTTTAGGATTGTGACATTAATCATTAGTTTATATATTTGGTTGGAGGAGAATTGCTGTGAGGTTCATCTTTTGCTTCAGTTTTTATTTTTCTGAGTAAAAGAGCTGTGAGTTTTACCTGTCAGCTGAAAAGCTTAATTGTGGTTAAGCGTGTAATTTTTATTCTTTTCCCACCTTATTCCTCCTTTTAAGGGCTTTTTATGGTGTCATTCCTCGGTATCGAAATAGCTTCCCTCGGTATCATCTTCTTAAAGATGGATAAAGAAACACACCTTTTAAGATTAAATACTTATTAAAAAGTTTATATTTTTTGTGTACTCTTTCAGAGATGAAGAATTTACTAACATCTACATGTTTACTGTATAGTTGTTGAGAATTTCTAAATAGTTATGAGCTTTTTAAAAACTAAATAATACCCTCTCATGTTCTCTGTTAAAGTCTTGCTGCTACTAAAATGTATACCTAACCTATAATATGTTGGAAAAAATATAAGATTTATTACATGTCTGTTCTTTTTGAACTTGAATTCTGAGGATCAGACTTGAGAAATGATTCCATCTGGACAAAAGTCTAAAATGAAAGTAAATATTTAAGATGATAGTATGTGACATTCTTTTTTCTATACTTGTCTAAAAATGATATCTTTTCTTCCATCATGCAGCTTTTTCTTCCTATATTAAATTGAAGAATATTGACTTAAAATTTAGAAAGTCAATCAGTATTTGCTAAGTAACACAAAGCTTCCATAAAGTTAAATTTCTTTTCTAAGCAAGGTTTTAATCCATGGTACATAATTTTTCATATTTAAGCATAACTGTCCCTTATATGAAGTAGTCTTCTTTTCTTTGTGAATATGAAGAAATCTCTTAAGGAAAAAGTGTACTCAAATTTTTTAAATCCTTGTGTTTTATAAGTTAAGAATTAATTTTGTTGCACCAACAGCTATTTACTCATTGTTTTTAAAGGATTAGCTTGCCAAGTTATTGAATGAAGGTCAAGTTAATATTAATAACCCATTAATTGACTTGTGGATGTTTTCCAAGACTTTTTACTTTTTTTCTAACCAGCAGAAAGCTAAGTTTTTTTTTAAAAAGAATGTTAATATTTTAAGTTTCTGATATTTTTGAAAAACATATTATTTGCGTAGGCCTGAAGCATGGGAAGGATACGTTATTATTCAGTGGATCAATGCAGATAGACCATCAAACACCAGCATGTTTTTCTAGCATGTGTAAGAGGAACATGCCCTTAAAAAGTTCATTTTACTACATCATAAAAAACTGCTTTTAAAACTTTGGCTGGACTTCCATCTTACGTAGTTTGACTGTTGTTTGGTAATGTTACCAAAAAACTTACATACTGCTACTGTTGGTTAAGCCTTTTGACCATAAGTTTACAAATCCACAAAACAGGAGCCAACAAATCCTACCTTGTGAAGGTCTTTTTGGGTTAAGTGAGATTTTGCATAAAAGCACTTGTGACACTTTCTCACCCAGAGACACTTTCTCACTCCCAGAGTAGGAGTCCATCAAGTGTTAGTTAATATATTACTACTTTTCCCTTGTAAGAGAAGTAAGCATACTTCTGCACAGTAGGTCGTTTCAGTGGGAAACTTGAACAAGATAAAAACAGTGACGCCTAAAATACCTTGCTCAGTTTTATAAAAGGGCTGTCTTTAAAAGTTATGTTTTAACTAATATTGGAACAACTTTTACACCTTTTGTCATTTGCTTTGTAAGTCAGATCTTTTGTGGAAGAGTGAGTCTTCCTGAATGAAGATGAGCGAGTGTCTAACCGGGAACTCAGAAGTCCTGTTAGCATGGCAGTCGATCCTTTGGAACCTTAAAATTTAACTTGTTTGTGCTGTGGCTGTCAGTTTCTGATTAGCTCAGCCTCGCCCATGTTTTGACCTATACTAGTTTGCTTTACAAGCTGTTCCCAGGATGGCTAAATTAGAAGAGTCACGAGTAGAAGCTTCTCAGTTATTTCCATTCACTGGTGAGGTAGGTGGAAATGTGGATGATAGCTCAGAGTATTTTGACTGTCAGTGACACAGGATTTGGATTAAATTGGTTTTACTGTTTTTATTAAAAATAGAAGTTTACTAGCATATGACTTTAAAATGGTAATCTTTAAAAAATATGTGTTACGTCTGTGCTGCATGTTGGTGTATAAAGCACACACATAACTGTGGTTTGAAATAACTAATTCTAACATTCAAGTCAAATTTTTATTGTTCCCCTTAATAATTTAGTGTATTTTTCCAAAATGAGTTACTCTAGATTATTCTACCTCGGTTGCGTAGTGAGAGAATTTAATAATATTCTTACTCTTGGTCCATGAGGAGATAAATAAATGAATGAATTATCCCTGAGAATATATTTGTTGCAGGGTTCAGAAAGATATATTTTAAATTCCATTCTTTAAAATTGTCTTATTTGAATTGTATAAGAGTTATGTGTGGTTTAATAGAGGATTTCAACTGTTTTTGGATAAATTTTAAATTAGTAATGAATAGAATAATTTGAATAATTTGTACTTCACCAAGTAATTTGTTAATATATTTAAAATTCTACTCTTTTTCCAGGTTTTTATTCTGGTTAATATGGACCCTATCACTCTTATATCTAAATTAACGCCTCTATAAATAAGTCTAAAGGGATTACCTTCACAGAAATTTAGTATGTCATAGGTATAAATTCTGTTAACTAACTAGTTTTCAACATACTATTTTATTTAACAGAGAACTGATATTAGTCTTTCTCAGTCCTTAATAATGAGATTTTATGTTCTTAATTAGTGGCTGTTTTAATAAATAGTCATCCTACATTGAAAAAAAATAATAAGGCCTGTCACTTTCCTCAAGAGGCTGTTAGAGATAACAAGTTACAATTCGTTTTAACAACCCATTTATCCAGGTTGTTACTGGACACTAGCAGGTTGATAGGTAATGGCCATGACAAGCATTACATAGTGATATCTATAGTTTCATTAATATGTCTTGCTGATAGAAATATTGATTCCCAGAGGTATACTCTCAGTCTACTAGGTTTCCTCTAGCATGGTGGTATTAAGGGGAGGATCAACAGCAAATATGGGAGGTACCTTTTCATACCAAGTGACTAGAGTGGCTTTGTGCTCCAGAATAAAATAGTTTACCCTGAAACTGTTTTAGTTTACACTGCAGGAGGCTTTCTTCGGATAGATGTTCTGTTGATAGAAGACACTTTAAGCATGATGCTGCTACAAATGTATTTTGTATGATTTTAGTCCCTTGGGATTTTAGATCAAACTTTTCTTTATTGCTTTCTTTTTAGTAGATTTTTATTTTACTTTTTAATTTTAATTTGATTTATTTTGTGAATATATAAATACTACACATGCTATGGAATTCAACAGATAGAGGAGTCTAGGTGGCTCAGTTGGTTAAGCATCAACTCTTGGTTTTGGCCCTGGTCATGAACTCATGGTTTTGTGGGTTCGAGCCTGGCATCCGACTCTGTACTGTCAGTGCAGAGCCTGCTTGGGATTCTCTCTGTCCCTCTCTCTCTACCTCTCCCCCACTCAGCTTTGTCTCTGTCTCTCAAAACCTAAACAAACAAACAAAAAACAACAACAAATAAACAATGAAAAGTCCTCCTCCTACCTCTGTCCCTCAGGTTTCCTGGAGACAATCAGTTTGGAAATTAAGAGTTTATTCTTGTTTGAAACTTTTATTCCTTTTACATTTCATAAACTGTGCTTTTTGTTTTTGTAAGGATACGTGAAATCATGTTAAGTGTTTGACGTTCTTCTCTTACATGATAAGCATTATAAGGAGATAATAACAATGATTTGGGAAATTATTTTGCAAAGTAAATCCCAGTAAGGGCTTTAAATAAAGTAAATTTCTTTATAGGAATAGTAGTAAAAAGATTATTTTTCCTTGAGATTTCTAGGTGTATGTTTAGGAATTGTAAATCTCATGCCAGAATTTTCTGAGGGAAGATCATTAATGTGATATGTAGAAATATCTCCTTGCTTTAATGTTTATTTCTTTTTTAATGAAGTTGAACATTTTGAGCTAATGGGCTTATCATTTCTTTTCCTGTGAATAATATGTTTATGTCCTCCCTGTTTCCACACTATTATTCAACAATTTCTAATTGATTTGTAAGGCACTTTTTATTCCTTTCACGTTTAGGTATGGTAGGAGGAAATTTGCCCTTTGTCATGTCTGTTGAATTCATTTTGATCCATCTTTTATGACTTCTACACATGGCTTGTAGAGAAGTTAGAAAGGCTTTCCAGTAGGTGGTTTGATCAGTTTTATCTTCTAGATTGTCAAATCTGACTTTATAATGGTGCTGTTATTTATGAGTTTATTCATGAACTTAATAAATTATTCACTAAAAGCTACTGTTTTAGGGGCTAGGGGCTGTGGAAAATCAGACAAGTTGCTGCTCATGAGGAGCTTAAATTTTAGCATAAGCAAACAAGATAGCCATACACCAGCTAAGTGCCATGTAGAGCAGGAAGGTAGGGCTTTCAGAGAAGGTGGCCCTTAGGTGTCTTTTGATTTGGTAGTCTTAGAATGCCTCTCTGCAGAGATGACATTTCATCTAGAACCTGAGAGATAAGGGAACAGTGATGCAGTGATCCTGGAAGAGGGGAGAAGTCTAAAGTCTGCATCTGTCTGTGATGCAGTTGAGGAACAGCAAGGAAGCCAGTGTGGCTGGGTCGTGGTGGGGAGGGGAGGTTGGAGGACACGAGGACTGAGGGGTAGGCAGGTCACAGAGGCCCTTGGAAATCAGAGCTTGGTGCTGGACTTTATTCCAAGTGTGTGGAGAGCCTTTGGGGGATTTTGAGCAGGTGCTGAATTGTTTGCTATTGTTTCTATGTGAAGAGTGGACTGGGGGCCAGGAGATGCATCAGAAAAACTAGTCAGCAGCCCTGCAAGAGCCCAGTAGAGGTGCTCTTGCCAGAGATGGAAGGAGGAAAAGGAGATGAGAATGAAGGTAGAGTTGGCAGAACTTGCTGAGCGTATTTCGGCTCTTAAAATTTATTTTGTTTTAATATATATATTTTAAATTTGTAATATTTATTTTTTAAGTTTTTAAAAAATGTTTATTCTTGAGAGAGAGAGAGTGCAAGAGTGCACGCGTGAGCAGGGGAAGGGCAGAGAGAGAGGGAGACACAGAGTCAGAAGCAGGCTCCAGGCTCTGAGCTGTCAGCACAGAGCCAGATGTGGGGCTCGAAGTCACAAGCTGTGACATCATGACCTGAGCCGAAGTTGGACGCTTAATCGACTGAGCCACCCAGGCGCCCTTGTTATTTTTTATAATAGCTTTATTGAAGTACAATTCACATACCATACAGTCCACCCATTTAAAGTATACAAATTTAGGGACGCCTGGGTGGCTCAGTCAGTTCAGCGTCTGATTTCGGCTCGGGTCATGATCTCACGGTTTGTGGGTTCTAGCTCCATGTCGGGCTCTGTGCTGACAGCTAGCTCAGAGCCTGGACCTGTCTTCGGAGTCTATGTCTCCCTCTCTCTCTGACCCTCCTCTGCTCATGCTGTCTCTCTCTCTCTCTCTCTCTCTCTCTCTCTCTCTCTCAAAAATAAAAACGTTTAAAATTTTTAAAAATAAAGTATACAATTTAATAATTTTTAATGTATTCACAGAGTTGTGCAGTCGTTACCACAGATACTTTGAGAACATTTTCATCACCGCAGGTAGAAACACCCATTAGCCTTCACTCTCGGTTTCTCCCTGCTTTCCCAGCTCTAGAGAGCTGCCAGGCTCCTCTCTGGCCTCTATAGACTTGCCTGTTCAGGACATTTCGTATCAATACTCTTTCCACTCAGCACACTGTTCTCATACCTTTATTTTATTAGTACTTCATACCTCTATTTGTCTGAATAATACTTCGTTATGTAGATACACCACGTTTTATTAATCCATTCATTAGTTGCTGGATATCCAGGTTGTTTTTAGTTTGGGGCCATTATGAATGATGTTGAAAGATACATTGCAATATCTGTTTACTTTTTAAAATATATTTAAAATTTTTTTGTTTATTGTTTTTACAGATTGAGGGTCTTCTCAAATCTCCCTGAGTAAACTAATTACATTTCAAAAATTCTCAGGGCATCTGGGTGACTCAGTCATTTAAGTGTCTGCTGACTCTTGATTTCAGCTCAGGTGTTGATCTCCATGTTTGTGAGATCGAGCCCTGCGTCAGGCTCTGTGCTGACTGTGTGAAGGCTGTTTAAGGTTCTGTCTCCTCCTCACTCTTCCCTCCTCTCCTCAAATAAATTAATAAATACTTAAAAATAAAAAATTATCTTATTTCTTGCTAGCCTCTGGGCCATTTGCTTTTTCATTTTGTTTCATTTATTTCTAGATGATGGGTTTCTTCAGATGATGTTTCTTGTTTGCGTATTCATTCATGTTTAAATCAAGGGCAGTTCTGTCTACTCTGCAGAAGGTCTCTCTCCAAGTGGGCTTGTCTGACTCTGACGTTAACTTTCTCCCTGGTGCATGTTCCTTACTCTGTATCCACTTTTATGGTATTGCTTAATCATGTTATAATTGTCTTCTTCACAACTAAATATTTTAAGAGCAGATGCCATATTTAATTTCATTTTGTATATCCAACTTCTTTTGCACAGTGCTATACAAATAATGTTTGTTGAGTTTCATATCACATTACTTGTCATGCATTAAAAATATATGTTTTTTTTCTAGAGGCGTGGAGCAATTTCCTATGACAGTTCTGATCAGACTGCATTGTACATTCGTATGCTAGGTAAGCATTATTTGTTGTACCAAAATCAGTTAATTTTGTTATCATCCAGTGTTATTTGAGATTGAGAATAGCTTTCATTTGGTTGCTTTTCATTACTATTTACAATACAAATAATCTATTATTTTGAAGTTTAAAAGTTCAAAACCAATGTTGAATGTGATGTGAATAAAGAGGCATTTTTGAGTAATTGAGAAATCTCTGGCTTAATAACTGGGACCCTATTTTTAGTACCAATTTTTAAATTGAATGCTAGGGGTGTGTGGGTGGCTTACTCAGCTAAGCTTCCAACTCTTGATTTCTGCTCAGGTCATGACCTCACAGTTCATAAATTGAACCCTCTGGGGCTCTCTCCTGAGAGCATGGAGCCTGCTTGTGATTCTCGGTCTCCCTCTCTGTCTCTGCCTTTCTCCCACATGCATGCTCTCTCTCAGTCTCTCCTTTTCAAAATAAACATTGAAAAAATTTTTGAATTCTGAGCATTCTTCATAAAAAGTGTTTTAGATTTGTAGAGTTGCTAAATACTAAAGAGATGTCCACGCTAACATGGACAAAGAGGAGGCCATGAAACACCTGATCACACAGTGCTGTCATTGCATGAATTTTGTTCTTACCTGGCTGGCAAGGGAGACCATTTGTCTTCACCCAGTCTCTGTTACTAAATTTTTAATGTATTCCTCAAGCCCATAAGGTAAAATGGATTTAGATTGTATGTGTATAGTTTTTTCTCGCTCCCTCTCTTTGCCAGCTTTCTCTCATCCACACACTCATCAATCCCTTGTACTTTAATTCAGACTATTAAAAACATACTATTATGATTACAGGGGCACCTGGGTGACATAGCTGGTTAAGTGTCCGGCTCTTGGCCTCAGCTCAGGTCATGATCTCACCGTTAGTGAGTTCAAGCCCTGCCTCAGACCTGCACTGATGTCCTCGAGCCTGCCTGAGGGTCCACGTCTCCTCTCGGGCCCTCCCCTGCTTCTGTGCGCGTGCACTCTCTCTCTCTCTCACAATAAATAAATAAATTTAAGATTCTAGTAGACAGATTTACTGCTCTTTTCTCAAAGGAGTCTTCCATGACTCCTTTCCTCGTGCTCAGGATTCTTCCCTCAACTTCTAAGATCTTGAGCCATTCATATTCTTTACCTTCTTCTGATTTGTTTGCTTTTGCCTTTTCCACTAATTCTTTTTTGTTCTCTTAAGCCTAAGTGTTCTCCAGTGCCCGTGTTTGCTCTTTTTCCTTTTTCCCCCTCTTTAATTTACCTTGTATGTCTGTCTTAGCTCCGTTCTACTCTGGAGCATAATTTTTTCCCTCACGAGTATATGGTCTTTTCCTCTTTACTGTCTCCATCTCTCTCTGCAAACACGTTCAGGATTCTATTCTCCTGAAAACAGACCTTTAGACTCCTATTTCTTTTAACTCTGTAGAACATCTCCACATGAGTTATGGGTGTGTCACATTTAATATGTCTATGAAACAAAACATTGATGTTGCTGAAGTCTGTTCATTTTTCGTCTTTTTGCCATCTCAGAACATGTAACTCCCTTCTTCTGGTTGTTGTATCAGAAACCTTCAAATCCTTTTTGACACTTTCTTCTTACCTACTCCATGTCTACTTTATCACCAAATTCTCTTGGCTAATATCTTCAAAATATATCTAGAATTTCACCAACCAATGCTGTTACCATCCTGATTTAAGCCATAGTTATTTTTCTATTGTTAATTATAGTTGCATTGTTGTTCATTAGAGCTCCAGAACTGATCAGGTACATCTGACGCGTGGTTCCCTTTGAACATCTCTCGATGTCCACCCCCCACCAAGCTGTAGTCATTGCCTTGTTTCTTGGGTTCACTCCTTAGCCAGTTTCCCTGCTTCTACCTGTGTGCCTCTGCTCAATCATAGTTTGTGTGGCAAAAGGAACATTTTGAGACATGAGTTAAAATCAGTCTGACTCCTCCCTTCAGAATCTTCTGATGGTTTTCTATTTTAGACAAATAGCCAGAGCTATTATGGTGGCCCACAAAGGTCTGCATGATCCAGCCCTGCTACCTCTCTGACCTCACTTCTCACTCACCTCACTCCGGTCATGCTGGCCTCTTTGCTTGACCTTGAATATAACCCATCTCAGGGTATTTCATTTGTTCTTCCTTGTGCCTTCTTCCAGATAGCCACATGGCTTACTGCCTCACTTCCTTCTGGCCTCTGCTCAGATAACCTCCTTTCCAATGAGGTCTTCTCTGACCACACTAATAAGTCCATCCTCTACTACTTCTCCCTTCCTATTCATTTTTCTTTGCTTTAGTTTTCTCCAGGTTAGTTATTACCATCTTCTGTAGAGTTAAATTATTACTTGTTATATTATTTGTCTCTTTTAAAGGATACATTTCATGGAGACAGGGACTTTATGTGTTTTGCTCACTGGCATATTTGCCGTGCCTGACCTGTAGTGGGTGGTCAGTAAGCACTTAGCTTGTTGCAGGGTAAAGGAATCCTAACATGAGAAAGATGATTAACCATTGTGGGGTAGAGTCAGATGACATGACCTTGGAGGAAGTGATGGCTTTATTTAGAGAAACAGCAAGTGAGCAGGAAGTCCTTCTAGGCAAGCAGAATTCAAGGGACTGAATACCTAACAGTTATGAAATTGGAGGCTGTGGAAGTAGAGTGGGAAAAGTGCTGCCTCTAGAGCCCACAGAGCAAAGTTTAAATCCTGACTCACCCTTTACACTAGCTTTCTGGCATGAGGAGGCTACTTAACTTCTCACAGTCTCAATATCGTCATCTGTAAAATGGGGACCAAGATTCCTACCTCTCAGAGTTGCTTAGAGAATTAAAATATATATAAGGCACAGAGTGTCTGGTACATGGTTGCTGTGGTTATTTTGCTCTTTGGAGAAGTAGATCTGAAAGACATATGGATACACATAGAAATAATACTGAGCTTATAAAGGCCAAAGTTTAAGTTAAAACCAAACTAAAGGCCTTGGGTATATCCACTGTCAATGAGAAGAGAGAAAAGCTAGATCAGATTAAACATTTATGGCAAAATCTTTAACATTTACTTTTCTGTACATTTATAAAATTGTTAGGTGCTTGAGAATAGGTAATATATCTTCTTTCATGTTTCTTATAGTGTATAGTACGGTGCCAGACACTTAATATTTTTCATTCTGGATTTTTAAAGTTTTGTGCTGAGGATTTTTAAAACTCCTTGTGAATAATAAGACATTAGGTTGGATTGTCATATACTTGTCATGTTTCTGAATGCTAACTTTAAATTTTAGATTGCAATTAATATTATTGTAAGGGAAGAATTAAAAATCGAGGCTTATAACTCAATATGGCAAATTTGTAAACACCCTCAAATAAATCTGCTTTCAACTACTTATTCCATATATATCACTAGTAGGTCATTACTTATGAGTATGATACCACATAAACCTTTGTTGCATATGAGAGCTTCTTCCCAAATGGCAGCCTTCTAAGCTTATGTTTTATTCTTCATTTTGTCCAGGAGATGTACGTGTAAGGAGTCGAGCAGGATTTGAATCAGAAAGAAGAGGTTCTCATCCGTATATTGATTTTCGTATTTTTCATGGTAAGTGTTGTCATATACGTTATTTCTCGTAGGTTTTCAGTAAACTTCACATTTTTGTTAAATTATGTAAATTTTCTTTTTTTTTTAATTATGTAATTTTTCAGAGGAAAAAGGATACAAGAGAAAAACAGTATGCTTGGAATGTTTTAAAAAACACTGGGTCATGATAAATGACACTTTATTTCTAGATAATGTTAGTAAATGCTTAGAAACAATTAGAATTGGAAAGTACAAAATATACAAGCTGATATAATTTTTCTCCTTTTAAGTGTGAAATTACAGTTTTTTATATATACATAAAAGATTATATAAGTATATATTTTTAAGTTGTTTTATTCTAAATGTTTTGTCTTCACTACCATAGATAAAATGTTTTTGTGCAAATGACATTTTGTAAGGTGTTTTCATAGCTAACAACATGTATCTTGATATATTTGAAAATACACCTCCACCCTTAAAGTTTTTTGGTAGAATGCATATTTTGAAAACAAATGTGTGAGTCAGGCCCATAATGGAGAAAACGGAAATAACAGAACTTCTAAAACCCTTAAACATTAAACATATCTGGTTTTAGAGGCATTCCACTTTTGGTAATATTAGATTAATTATTTGGATTAACACTCCAGTTTAAGAAATTAGAAAAGCTGGACAAAATATGGAAGACATGTATTGAGTGTATCAGAATGCTAGTAAGGCAGAGACAAACCTGGCATTTTAGGCTCCTTTTCCTCTTAGTAGCATCTACTGCTTCTGGGTAAGGTGGATAAGAAGCTGAGCAGAGCTTCTGATGGACACGTAAGGCTAAAAAAACAAAAACAAGGGTTAATACCCCACCAAGGTTGGGGAATGAGTCCTGGTAAACCCTCTCTGCTTCTGTTGGAACCCCAAAGTGCTGTCCCTTAGAAATAAATCCCTCCTTTGAAATAGCTTAATCTGTGGTTAGGTTATGGTGATCTGCGACTTGAGTACCACTAGCCGCCCACTTGCAGTAAAGGTTAATCCTCTTTGGAGGAAGGAGACACTTCCCTAATTCTCAAATTACCCCTAAAATTTTCATATGTAATACTAAGCACTGAATTAAAAATAAAAAGGCAAAAGGAGATAAGACAGTGATCAAAAATGAAGAATAGATGATAGAAACATCCACAGGAGATTCTAATAGTGGAATTCTTTCACATGAGCTTCAAAATGACTGATTATGTTGATGGGAGAAAAAAGGAATGAGAATTTTAGAGGACTGAAAATTGTGAAAAAAAAGTTTAAGACTGACAAATAACATACCTTAAATAAGAACTCATTGGATATGGTTTTAAGAGCAAAAAAGACCCAAATGCAGAGAGAATTAGTAGATTGGAATATTAGGTCAGAAGGAAATCATTCAGAATGAAACACAGTGAGGCAAAAGGTAGAAAATACAGAAAAGACACATGGAATATGTTCCGTTTGTCTGTTGCTCTGTGTCTGTCAAGATTGTGGAGGGTCTGAGATTTCACCTTGTAAGTTAACAAATAAGTTAACCTGTTACTGCTCCCGGATGCTGGCAGAAGATTCAAGACTTCTGATTCAGAGACCAAGGACTTCGTATTCACGGCACCACAAGCAGCATGAACATAGTAGTGTGTCACTTCTTCCAGCGCACCATATCCCACAATGGCAGCCTGGAGAGTTTTATGTGGATACTGTGCACATAGTGAATTTGCATTATATCTAAGGAGTAATGAGCTTGGGGAAGATGCCCAAGTATTATTTACAGTAATACTTCTCTTTATCCCAGAAAAAAGATGTTATTTATTCCTTAAGGTTGCTAGCTGCAAACACAACCCTGAGAAATGTCCCAGGTAAAAATTAGTCAGGGCTTGGCATTCTTGGCACACCCAGCAAGACTGTTCAGGACACTCAGAAGTGTCCTCTGTGGAGGATTACCTCTCCAATAGTGACAAATGACTCCAAAACTTACCAGCATAAAACAACTTTTTTTATGTTAATGATTCTGAGGTTCAGGAATTTACTCAGCATTATCAGGGTCGATTTGTCTGTGATCCACAGTGTTTTGATTTTCAACTGGGGTAGTTCAAACAACTAGAGATGGCTGGGATAACTCCACTAGGTCCATAGTCTGGGGGTCTTGCTTTTTCTCCACCTTTCCTCTCCTGGGGCTGGAACATCTAAGATGACTTCTGCATTCTTTTATGTGGTGCCAGGGTAGAGTGGCTGGAACTTCTGGGGTTGGCCAGCATTTCTTTCCATAAATGGCAGTCTCAGGGTAGTTGGGCTTCTTCCATGGCAGCTGGCTTCACCCAGAACAAGCATTCCAAGAGAGAGGAAGTACGGGAACACCTGGTGGTGGACCATGTGGGCATGGACACCGGCACGTTTTCATATTCGATTGATCAGCTATGTCACACAGCTTGCTCAGATTCATAGACCCCACTTGTCAAAGGGAGTAAGGTTAAAATTGTTTTAAATCTTCTGTCTTCAATCTGGCAAAAAATGTGCTAAAAAGATCATTAGGGTCCCAGGAGAAGAAAATATAGCAGAAGTAGTCTTTGAAAAGATAATGGCTGAAAAATCTCTAAAGCTTGATAAAACATGTTAACGTACAGATTCAAGAAGCATTATGAATCTTAAGTACAGTAACGTTAAAAGAAAACCACAGTAGGTTAGTACGGTGTAACTAAAACCCAAAATCAAAGGGAAATGATTTCACTCATATATGAACAAAAACAAATGACCAAAGGGGGAGTAAAAAGAGAGGGCGGAAGGCCAACTAAAAAACAGACTCTTAACTATAGAGAACAAACCGATAGTTACCGGGGCGGGAGGGGGTGGGTAGGCATGGGTATAAGTGAAATAAATAGGTGATGAGAATTAAGAAGCACACTTATGATGAGCACTGAGTGTAATGGGGAAGTGAATCACTATATCGTGCACCTAAAACTAATATTACACTGTATGCTAACCAACAAATTTATGTAGAAACACACATCTCTCTCTCTCTCTCTCTCTCTCTCTCTCTCTCCCTCCCTATCTGTCTGTCTGTCTATCTGGCATTTTAAACCTGAGAATAAACTCTTTTTAAAAAATGGAAAAGAAAAGGGGCCCTTGCTAGCTCAGTCAGTAGAGCATGCAACTGTTGATCTCAGGATGATGTTCAAGCCCCACACTGGGCACGGAGCCTACTTAAAAAAAGAAAGGAAAAAAAAAAGACATGTAAAATGGAAAAGTAAACCAAATAAATAAGTAAAATTAGTGAGAACAGGGAAATAAAAGTAGTGAGAGAAAAAGAAAATTACTACCTTCAAAGGAGCAGCTATGAGATTGCCAGAAACAGATTCTGTTTCATTTTCAACAGAAACTAAGAAGCTAGAAGACTAAGGAAAGATAACTTCAAAGTGATGGAAAAAAATAACTGTCAAACTAAAATTTCACCCACAAACTCTTCTAGAGAAGAGAAAAAGGACACACTTCACAACTTATATAAGGCCAGCAAAATCTTGCTACTAAAAATTGGCAGGGATACAACAAGAATAGAAAATTAAAGCCATTATTACTCATGAATATAGATGAAACATCTTATTAAGTATAACATACTATAAAATCTGCAATTTTTAGGAAAAAGAATATATTTTGACCCAATTTCTATCTTCCCAGAAATATAAGCTTGGCTTAACATTCAAAGACCAGACATTGTAATTCACTGTATTATTAATAGAATAAAGGAGAAAAGTCACTGAAAGGCCAATATATAAAGAACGTCATTTATCACTTTTTCTATTTTTAGTATTATTTTGGAATTTTCTAGCTATTATTGTAATTTAACGAAAAAATAAAAATATAAGGATTGGGAAAGAAGAATTGTAAGTGTCACTGTTTATGGATGACATGATTATGTATTTAGACAACTATTAGTAATAAGTGAGCTTGCAGCTTTGAAAGGTGTAAATTCAATATGTAGTTGTATTTCTATAAAGCAGCAGTGACAACAATTGAAATAATTTAAATTTACATCAACAAAAGATCAAATATATGGGGATCGATCTAACAAGAGATGTGTATGACTCTGCGTAGGAAACTATAAGATATTACAGAGGGAAAGACCACCTAAATAAACGAAGTAAATATTACTGTTCATGGATTGGAAGATTCACTATTTTAAAGATGTTAGTTTTTCTTGAATTGATATAGATTTAGTGAAATCACAATAAAGATCCTGGCAGGTTTTTTCCCCTTTGGTAGAATTGACACACTAAATGTAAAACCTACATAAAGATCAAAAAAGGCCAGGGACACCTGGCTGGCTCAGTAGGTGGAGTGTGTAACTCTTGATCTCAGGATTGTGAGTTTGAGCCCTGCGTTGGGAGTAGAGATTACTTGAAATGAACAAAATCTTAAGAAAAAGAAAAAGCCCAAATTAGTCAAGACCATCAGAAAAAGTAAGAACCATGTTACAGAATTCTGTGGTCCTCCCAGTTACTAAAGACTTGTTATAAACTATCGTTATAATTAAGGTAGGGTGATATTGGTTCAAGGCTTGACAAAAAGGATAATGAAACATTGTAAAGTTCCGAAACAGATGCACACATATTGGATGTGTTTGATGACGAATGTGGTAATGTAGTGGAAAAGATTATCTTTTCAATAAATGATGCTGCAGTTGGTGAGATTGAGCCCCAAGTCAGGCTCTGCTCTGGGCTCTGGGATTCTCTCTCCTTCTCTCTTTGCCCCTTCTCCACTTGTGTGCACTCTCTTTCTCTCTCTCTCAAACTAAATATTTTTTAAAAATTTTTAAATGATGCTGAATCAGTTGGCTATGCATATGGGGGAAAAATGAATCTTGGCCCCTTATTCCCATCATAACAAAAAAATCAAATTTGGGTGTATTTAATTTTCCAAATTACACTGATAAATCGGATGAGGAATAAGAACTGATTTAGTGATGTGGAGATGGTGGTAGGGGAAACCTGATGATTAAGTGAATTTAAAAGAACAGAAAGATAGATGTAGTAAGTAGAGACCATTTAAGTCCTTTAGAGATTTTCACTGCAAAGAAAAGGAAAGAGAGAGAGAGAGGCAGCTGTCAAGGGAAGTAGGATCACTAAAGGTAGAAATTAATAGCAACGCTGGGAAAGAGCTGGCCACCTGGAAATTTTTTTAAGTTCTAAAATCAATACTTGAGTCAACGAGGAGATGAAATCTGATTTTGCAGACTATTAAAAAACAATAAAGATTGCACGTAAAAAATGGTAAAATTCAGTTAAAGCAGTGCTTATGGGAAAATTCATAGAGTTAAAAATATTTACACGAATAAACAGGAAAGAGTGAAATAAGGGAAGTAAATAGTCAAGTTCAAGAAGTTAGAAGAAGAATAACAAAGTATACCTAAGGAAAGATGAAGATAGCAACTAGTAAAGGTAAAAAACAGAAATTAATGAATTAAAATAAAATAAAAATAAACAATAAAATCTATAAACTGCTGACTAACTTAATCAAGGAGTTAATTTAGGCTGTGATGAATACTTAAAAACTAAGCGGAGAGGGGATCCTTACAGATAAAAGGGAAATTAGAGTAAAAATTCGACTGCTTACGAGTAATTCTGGTTTGGGGTGCCGGGTGGCTTAGCCAGCTGAGTGAGTATCTGACTGACTATAGATTTCTGCTCAGATTGTGATCCCACCATTGTGGGAAGAGCTCCAAGCTCGACATGGAGCCGGCTTGAGATTCTCTCTCTCCTTCTGCCCCCTCTGCTGCTTGCTCTCTCTTTCTCTCTAAAGTGGGAAAAAAAAAAAGGAATAATTCTGATGAAGTTTTTGTTTAGGAAAATACATTTTTTAAATAAAAATGTTATTTATGTTAACATGGGTTTATTATATTTCTTTAAAAGACTTTATTTTTTAGAACAGTTTTAGGTTCAGAGCAAAATAGGAAGTACAGAAATTTACCACATACCCCCATACCCCAAATGCGTAGCCTCCTCCACCATCAACATCAACAACCAGTGTGACATATTGGTCAGAACTGATGGATCTATATTGACACATCATAATCACCCAGAGTCCATCATTTACTTTAACGGTCCCTCTAGGCGTTTCACATTCTGTGGGTTTGGACAAATATGTAATGACATGTATCCATTGTTATAGTTTACAGAGAATTTTTATTGCCCTAAAAATCCTTTGTGTTCCACCTATTCATCCCTCCTTTCCCCAACCATTAGCAATTAATGATGTTTTTTTTACTTTATCCATTGCTTTGCATTTTCCAGAATATCATATAGTTGGAATCACACAGTAGCTAAGAGTAAATGAATTTAAGAGAACAGGAAAATAGACATAGCAAATACAGGCAGGTTGTCTATACTTTTCAGATTGGCTTTTTTTCACATGAGTAATATGCATTTTAGGTTATTCCTTATCTTTTCATGATTTGATAGCTTCTTTCTTTTTAGCACTGAATAATATTCCATTGTCTAGATGTACCACAGTTTATCCCTTACCTACTGAAGGACATCTTGGTTGCTTTCAGGTTTGGGCACTAACTAGTAAAGCTGCTACAAACATCCATATGCAGGCTTTTGTGTGAATATAAGTTTTTGACTTCTTTGGATAAATACCAGTGAGTGTGATTTCTGGATTATATGGCAAAAAGTGTGTTTAGTTTTACTGGAAACTGCCAAACTGTCTCTCAGGGTGGCTGTACCACTTAGGATTCCTTCCATAATGAATTGGAATTTATGTTACTCCACATTTACATCAACATTTGGTGTTGTATTCTGAATTTTAGCCTTTCAAATAAGTGCATAATGGTATCTTGTTTTAATTTGAAATTTCCTGTGAATCATCTTTTCAGAGGCTTATTTGCCATCTGTATTTTCTTGGATGAGGTGTTAAAGTTTTTGGCCCATTTTTTAATTAAGTTGTTTGTTTTCTTGTAGAATTTTAAGAGTTCTTTGTATGCTATGGATAACAGTCCCTTACCAGATGCGTCTTTTGCAAATATTTTCTCCCATTCTGTAGCTTGTCTTCTTCTCTGGACATTGTCTTTTGCAGAGCAGAAGTTTTTAATCTTAAGTCCATCTAAGCAGTTTCTTTCATGGATCATGCATGTCTTTAGTGTTGTTCCTAAAAGGTATTTTCATAACTAAGGTTGTCCAGATTTTCTTCTGTGTTGTCTTTTAGGAGTTTTGTAGTTTTGTATTTTATATTTAATTCTGTTATCCATTTTGAATTAACTTTTGTGACAGGTGTAAGGGCTGTGTTACAGTCCTTTTTTTTTTTTTTTTTGCATATGAATGCCTAATTGTTTCAGCACCATTTGTTGAAGGGACTGTCTTTGCTCTATATTGTATTGCTTTTGCTCCTTTGTCAGAGATCAGTTGGCTATTTTAATGTGGGCTTATTTCTGGGCTTTCTAGTTCTACTGATCTTTTTGTCTGTTCTTTTGCCAATACCACACTGTCTTCATGTTTGTGGCTTTATAAGTCTAGAAGTCAGGTATTGTCAGTTTTCCAACTTTGTTCTTCTCCTTCAATAATGAGTCGTCTAGTCTGGGTCTTTTGCCTCTCTGTGTAAGCTGAAGAATCAATTTGTTGATATCCACAAAATAACTCACTGGGATTTCGATTGGGATTGCATTGAAACTGTGGATCAAGTTGAGAAGAACTGCCATCTTGACAGTATCGAATTTTCCCACCCATGAGCATAAAGTATCTCCATTTATTTAGTTCTTTTTTAATTTATTCCCTCATGTAGATCTTGTATGTGTTTTGTTAGATTAATTTCTAAGTATTTCATTTTGAAGAGTGCTAATGAGAACGGTATTATTCTGTTTTTAATTTCAAATACCAGTTGTTTTATAACCAGTGTTTGTCATTAGGTTTCATGTTTTACCGAATCTGAGCATCTTCATTTCTTAGAAGGAATACTTCATACCTTTACCTTTATTACTATCATTGATATCTTTGGTCTGTTCTTCTTTTGTCCTTAAGAATTTTTACTTATTTTAATTTTTTTAATGTTTATTTATTTTTGAGAGAGACAGAGAGACAGAGCATGAGCAGGAGAGGGGAAAGGAGAAAGGGACACACAGAATCCAAGGCAGGCTCCAGGCTCTGAGTTGTCAGCACAGAACCTGATGCGGGGCTCGAACCCACAAACAGTGAGATCATGGCCTGGACACTTAACTGACTGAGCCACCACACACACCCCTGTACTCTAACATTTTTATTATTTGCTCTTGCTTTTGTTATGATTTAGAAGTTATTCATCCTGTTTTAATTCCGCTAGAGATTCCTTTCAACAATTTGATCATTTCCAACTTCCCTCTCCCGACCAAAAGGTCCATTATATCCCTTATTTAAAATTCCAATACTTTATAACAATTCTGTTTCCAATCCTCTATTTCAGTAAATTCAGTGAAAGATAAGGGGTTATACTAGAGACTCCCAATGTAACTGCACTTTTTTTATAATAATGTTAATATTTAGACTTAACCTTTTTACAGAATCCTTATTCATATCTTAATTCATAAATATTACAATATTTATGTAATGAAAGTAATGAAGATGCTCAGATTAGGTAAAAAATGAAACCTAATGACAAACATTGGTTAAAAAACAGTATGAAGCAGTACCAGGCTTGAATAGTTTACAGAGTTTGGGGACCTATACGTGCATCCTGATCTACTCATTTAGAGTGATTGTAGGACTCTGTCTCATAACTGTATGCATCCTCATCGTGCTGCTGTTTACAAAAGGTGAAGACTCTAGGCTGGAAATAGACTGTCACTGTAGAATCGGTCCTGTAGTTACTGCAAAAACAGTATCTTTCTAAGCCAAAATGATGATATAATTTGGAGACTTTTTTTCCATAGAGAAAAAATGAATCATTGTTTCCTACTGGGATAGTAGGTATTGTTTATCACAGAGTTCAGAATTCTTAAAAGAAAAAGCCTTCATCTAGTATGATTTGTGAAATGTGATCTAATCAGAGAGTGAGCACATGCTCCTGCTGTGATGACTAAAACCTCCCATGAGCCATCTTCAGGAGCCTTCTCTTCTTTAGTCTTGGCAAAGGCACCCACCTACCCTTAAGCAGCTCTCCGGGTTAAGTGTAAACATTTAGGGGAATGAAGTATCTGAAAGATTTGAAAGATGTTAGTAATGTGTCCTTTCCCTTATATATACTTAAAAATAAGATTTTCTTTTCCACAATGACACAAACTTGTATGCTGAAATTAAAATAGTTTCTACATGTTCAGGTTGCAAACATCTAGATAGTTGTATTAAATGGATTGAAGTTAGAATATCTACAGCTCTTTAACTCACCTATTCTGTGCCTCTCTGTGGTTGTAATTTAAAGTCGCTCTTAATTTTCCTCTTGTAAAGTCTGTCTCTTTCTGCTTTTTCATTGCTTAAATCCAGTTTGCATTAAATTCTATGTATTTTATAACCAAACATAGCTGCCGTACTTCTTTCCTCTCTGTCCTCTCCCTACTTGACTCAGACTTTTATCATCACTGTCTGGGATTATTCTGGTGTTATCTTAACCATTGTCCTTACCTTTAGGATTTCTGTCCTGTACGATGCCCTGTGCTCTGTACCCAAAGTCAGATCTTTCTAAAGAAAGGGAAGGCTTAAAATATAGGGGGAAATGCATCACAACAGGTAAAGGCACGTAATATGCTAACAGCATATTAATTAAAACTAATTTTGGGGGTGCCTGGGTGGCTCAGTCAGTTAGGTGTCTGACTTTGGCTCAGGTCATGATCTCATGGTTCGTGGGTTTGAGCCCTGTGTCGGGCTTTGTGCTGACAGCTAGCTCAGAGCCTAGAGCCTGTCTTCGGATTCTGTGTCTCCCTCTCTCTCTCTGTCCCTCCCCCTACCCCCCGCCCCCGCTTGCGCTGTCTCTCTCTCTCTCAAAATAAACATTTAAGAAATTAAAAGTAAATAAAACTACTTTTTGTCAGTAATTTTGTGTTCTATGTGTTGTATCTGTGAGGTGCTGATATTTAAATGTTGGAATCGTTTTAACTAATTCTGGATTATTATCTTTACTACACTGCCTGGCAATAAGACATCTACACTGCAATATTGAGCTTTTCATGCTAAGTTCTTTTGTGAATTCATTAGGTATTATATTGGTTCTGTGGGGCAAGAAATCAAAGATTTTGCCCACATATCATCTCTCCCTGAGGAGATTTTTCTGAAGCAATTTTTTACCTTTGTTTTTGTTCTTACTAACTTTTATATTGTAGCCCAAAAGGTAATACGTATCATACATATGAAAATATTGGTGCTAACCCTTTTTTGAGACCCACTGAGAAATTTCAGCTTTTATTCCATTCTTAAAAGATCCTCAACCTTCAGACTGTTCTGTCTGGGAGTTACTGCCACTGAGGTACAGATTTCTGGTGCTCTAGCGTTTAAAACCTGATTCTTGATGGCTTTCACTCAACGAATTCGAACCTATTTAGTCTCCCAGTTCTATGGTGTGAAAATTCTAAGTGACAGTGAGCAATGTATAGCACTAACAGATTGGGGGAAAAGGTAATGGGGGTGAGAAGGGAGGGATGCCGGAGTCCAGCCCCAGCAGGTCCAGGGCTCCCTGAAGGCTGCACCGTGTCAGGGAAAGAGCGAGAGCGCCTCAGCTTCTTTCTGCTCACCTGGCAGGCGGCTCTGCTCTGACCCGAGAGGCAGCTTTATTGAAAAAATGTATGGGGTACAAAACAGAAGTGGCAATTGCCTTAGACAGTGATTTCTGATAACAAATTCTTTGGTATGTAAAAATTTCCCAGAACATGGACTGGTGGAAGACTCCTGCATAATCTTTACCAATAGAGATTGAAGTAGGTGAATAGGTGTTTATCTTATGGGGAAGGAAGGGATCTTTAGCATTAAATACAAGACAAAGTTTTCAGCACAGCAAAGGCAAGAGCTAGGTCTTTGTGAGCAGGGGTCAATAGCCTGTTTTCTGAGGGGAAGAAAAACAGGTTTTCTCAGGAAATGTAACATTTGCTCCTATAATAGCAAAAGAAGAAACTCCTATAACAAGTTTTTTCACAAGGTGCAATTCACATATTTTTAGCATAAGAAGGCAGGTCCCTCCTGATACCAGTCAGGCAGTCAGGCGCCTTGGGGGTCGGTGCTCAGGCAGGAATTGAGTGGGGGGTGGGTGGGTGCAGATGCCCCTCGCCATCTTGATGGTGGAAGGCCTTGCAAACCCACCATGCCTCACAAGGAGAAATTTCCTCTACTTATGAGTTAAGAGAGACCCGGCTCCCTGCAGAGGGAGAGAGGACTTGTTTGATTAGAGAGAGCCAGGGGCTGATGGAGATGTGGGGCTGACAGGGGAGTGGTTCCTGCTGAAACTAGTAGTGCCTCCCTCACGTGGGCTCCTGTGTTCTGGAACAGCGCTCCTTAATGTGACGGTTTTGCAGGTTTCTGCTTTGACTCGAAAGATCACCAAGAGACCCCTCCTTTCACTTTCCCCCTTGTGAGTAAGGTGGCTTCCTTTCAGTAGGCTGGATTTAAAGCCCCAAATATTCCTACAAGTATTTTTCTATGCCTGGCCTGTTGAAATAGAATATTTTGAGTCTTCAGTTTATTGCACTTGATGAAATGAATTCTGTATTGACATTTTGTCAGAATTTATCTCTTGTGTGCTTCTAAAATTGTATGTCCTCCAATTTAATAAATCATTCTTTTAGTTACACCTTATTTTTAGCTTATAACAAATACTAGTATCTTTAAAATGTAAAAGAACTATTAAAACACTGCATATGCACTCAGAAAATCGGGTGTTTTTTTTTTAAGATTCTGGGATGATTATCAAATAGTAACAGAAGCTGCCAGCTTGACAGTCACTTCTTTTCATGGAATTCACCAAAGCTCACTGATGTCACCAGACTGGAAGGCATGGTCTCTCTGCCAATATCGGACAAGAAGTAATACAAGGAATATGTTTTTTTTTTTTTTTTACAGCTTTTTTCCATGTCTACACAAATGCAGTTTTTTCCGTTTTCTTTTACTCCTAGTGCATAACAATGTTTCAGTCCATGTAAATGTGCTTCCCCCATTAGCTTGAGCTTTTTATTCATTTTAGCACTTTACTCCACTGCCTAATAGGGCAGGAAGGGAATTTGTCAGGATATTTATATTGTAGCCTAAAAGCTCTTGGATTTGTAGGCTTTTAGTCTTACTCATTTTTTTGTTCCTGGCTTCTGGCAGCTTCTGGCTCATAGTAGAGATTGAACATATTTTTGTGGCATCAAATTGACTACCAATTAGATCCTATAGGTTCATACTTATAGTTCTCTAAGTATGATCTGAACTATTAACCAAATTAAGGCTGGTTGCTGCCTTTCTTTTGAATCAAATGTCTCATGTTGTCTTTAGTGTAATGACTTGCTATGAAAAGATATAAAACTTTTAGGGTGCCTGGGTGGCTCAGTCAGTTGAACGTCTGACTTCGACTCTGGTCATGATCTCCCGTTTCATGAGGTCAAGCCTCGCGTCAGGTTTTGTGCTGACAGCTCAGAGCCTGGAGTCTGTTTCGGATGATTTGTCTCCTCGTCTCTCTGCCCCTCCCCTACTTGCTCACTCGCGCTCTCTCTCAAAAGTAAATGAACATTAAAAATAAAATCTTAAAACTCCTTTTTCTGAGATCCTCATGTGTGTTTGATTTGGGATTATTTCCTGTCTTCCTAACAGGGCTATGGTAGACCTCAGTACTTGTTTTATTCTGAGTTATATGATCAGAAAGGATTTTTTCTGTGTTTTTGAGTTTAAAAGCTTATGTCTTACTGATTTTATGGTCTTAGATTATCTCAGTCTTTATAGTAACTCCTGTACAAGGGTAGATCCTATTATATTTGGTAGCTTTTTCGGCTTCTTAACGTTAAGTGTAAAAGTTGTTGCTTGGTGTTTCCCTCAGCTGTGACTTTGTCTTTGTTACAGAATTTTTCTTATTTTTCCTACTGTACCAAGTGGCCAGAACTTTACTATTTACAAGCATATTTTCTTTAGCCATTATTTGTTTGATATGCTGACGTAGCTATTCATCACTTGTAATTTAGTCTCCTTCCTGATGAAGGCAAGCCAGCCTCTCCTAACAGCTGTGGTGTAGTAGACTAAGGTCATCTTTTGCTGGGGTTTCTATGTAATTATAGTTTGTTCCCAGTCATTCATCCGCCTTGAAATCATATCTGTAATATGTAATGTATGTAAACAACGTGTCTATGATAGTTCATGGAGATATCACAAGCAACAAGAATCTTAGGTCTTTTCCCCTTTCTCATCAATGTTCCTACTTCCTATCCCCTGTACCACATGTCTACATTTGAAAACCAATGATTTTTGTTTCTTTGTCCCAAATTGGTATCTTCTCTATCTTCAAAGCATAAATTAGGGAGCTGATACGGAATAGACATTAATCTTAATACAGTTTAATGGTAGTTTAATTCTAATTGTGCTTGAGAGAACTGGGGGAATAGGGGGGTTAATGTTAGGCTTTATTTTACCTGCTACACTTTAAATCTTTGTTCTTTTTTTTTGTCTGTCTGTCTGTCTTTCTCTTTTCTGTCTTTCTCAGTTCACTAATAAGGTAATTAAAAATGTAATGAATAAGGAGCTGTCTTCAAGTCCTGAGTTTGAATATAAGAAGGATCCAACATATCACATATCCCATCTCTGACGGGTGGAAATGCCTAATCCATTACAATAATAACAATCTTAATAGTCCTTTAAGAGTTTTATACCCATTATTTTATCCTATCAAAGTGAATTTGAATTCCATAAACTAAGTTTATAAGAATTGCTTTAGGGAAAGAATATTGATTGTACAGCTTATTCTGTATTAACATTGATCTGATTTTAGATTATGTGTAGCTCATTTCTTTGATTTGCCTTAAAGTTTGGACTGTTGATATATTCATTTTAGAATAAAATTATATGCATATTTTGCATCTTTTAAATATGTGCATTTATTTCTATAGTATATAAAAAGATGCACTGGTCTCCAGTATGAAGTATGCTATCATGAAGAATAAATTTGCTGTTGTCAAAATAAGTAGTGTGAGGTCATGTGTTTAAAAATATTGAACCTGAAACTATATAGTGTCGTAGGTCAGTTATACCTTAACTAAGAAAGCATTTCATATCTATGATAATTATAGCCATTAAATGTTAATTGTTCTTTCCCCATTGCATGTATTATCTCATTTAATTTTTACAATAGTCCTATAATGACTATTTTGTAGTGAGGAAATGGTAAAGACCTTAAATAACTTTCCTAATGTCACAAAACTAGTAAAAGTGGCATAACGGGGATTCAGACATAGGTGTGTGACTCCACAGCTCATGTGTCGGTCCGCTCTGCTATGCTGCTCCGCACATTGGCACGTACTGTCTGCTCAAGGCCACTGCTTTCTGCACCTGGCTGTTCTCTTCCCCGTTTATCCACACAGGCCAAGCGTAAATATTTTTCCAAGAGAATTTGTCCCATAGACATAGATAAATGTAATTATTCAGTATTTTATCAATAACCTCTCAGATATGGCTCCTGGTTTGTTTATGGATGTGTGTGTGTGTGTGTGTGTGTGTGTGTGTGTGTGTGTGTATGTGTGTTGTTTAGGAAAATTAAAGGAAAGGTTAGAATATAGAATGCCTTCAGGTTTTTTATTCTGTTACCATTCCACATGACATTGCCCTAGACTACAGTTAAAACTGAATTTAAAAAACATTTTTTTAAATAGTCTCCAAGGGTATTTCATGATTATCTGCATCAATGTGTTTTTTGGAATTTAAGGTGGCAGATACAGTGACTTCAGGGCTCCCTCTTGTGGACATTAAAGCAAGTAGCTGTCAAGTGTCCAGATCCAAAGGCTTTTTCTGTTAAGAACCTCTTTTGTGTGATAACTAAGATCAGTGACATTTTTTGCCCTGCTGCTTGGATGATAGAGAGGAGAGTCTGGGACCGTCAGGAGCAATACTGCTCAACATGTATGATTCTCTCGCCCTTTTGTTTCCTTAACCTATTGCCTGTATTTTCTTTCTACTTTCTAATATTAGGAGAAAACATTGTTTCTAAATTTGCCTGCTTTTCCACATTTCAGTTATTTTGGCTCAGAGAGTCTCAGAATGGATGACTAGAAATAATTCCCATGATCATCAAGTAACAACAACACATTTAGTTACTTGGAGGCTGGTTAGTTTGTTGACGGTCACACAGTGAGGTAATGCGGTATTTTAGAAGAGAACCAGCAGCACTAACTGCTCTTTAATAGTAACTTGATTAATTCACTGAGCCCTGTCGGCTTTCTAAGCTGGATTGGAATGTAGGTAACCATGTAAACTAGAACAAGTCTGGGACTTACAATAAATGGCCCTAGCCTGGTGGAAGCTGGCCTTTAATAAAGACAGTTTTAATCTACTGGTATTATGCTTTGAAATAAATAATGGCATGCCTCATGTTACAGAATGAGCCCAGGACAGTATTGGGAGTAGGGTCAAATTTTACACAATATGGTTAGAGGGTGAGCTTTTCAGTTGTCTGAATGACGGTACTAAATTCTCAGTCACTCATTCCTCTTTCTAGTTCCCCATGTATTCTTTCTTATATATTCCTAAATGAATACCACTTAGTCATCTTAAGAATTTTACTTCTAATCATTATAGGGAATCTGTGTACGTGGAGGGGGGTAAGAATGAGAAGGGAGCAAACCTGAGGAAACTAAAAATTTCCATCTTAAAATGATCTCATTATGCTTCATCCTTGATTAATAGTTACCCCTTTTCTTAGATCATATTTTGGAAACTATTCTAGGACATTTCTGGAAGCCTCTCTTAATTTTCTTTTAATGTTTTTTTGAGAGAGAGAGTGCGAGAGAGCGTGCATTAGCAGAGGAGGGGCAGAGAGAGAGGGAAACACAGAATCCAAATCAGACTCTGGGCTCTGAGCTGTTAGCACAGAGCTTGACATGAGGCTCAGACCCACGAGATCATGACCTGAGCCAAAGAAGGATGCTAAACTGGCTGAGCTACCCGGGCACCCCTCTAATTTTCTTTTAGAAAACATATTCTCCAGTTTGGCAGTGTGTTTTAGAAGCCATTGAAATGTGCTGCTATGTGCTTATTCTACTTCTGAGGGTAAATGTCAAGAGAATCAACTAGGATATGTGGAAAGATTTAGTTATAAGAATGTTTATTATAGAATTGTAAGAAAAATAAAAGAAATAGCCAAGAAGCCAAAAGAGTAAGTAATTATGATCATTTTATACTTTAGAATAATGCATAGTTAGTAAAAATGATGGTACATGTAAGTGTATTTATTGACTTGAAAAAAATGTTTGTGAAATTGTAAGGAAAAAAATACTATGGGATGCCTGGGTGGCTCAGCCAGTTGAATGTCCCACTCTTGATTTCGGCTCAGGTCATGATCCCAGGGTCATGGGCTCTGCTTAAGATTTTCTCTCTCCCTCTCTCCCTTGCCTCCCCTGCTTGCATGCTCTTTGTCTCTCTCTAAAATAAAATTTTTAAAAATTACTATGAACTGTCTATACTATGTATACATATGGAAAGTAATTCATAGAAAACATCTAGAGGGCTAGACTGTTAACTTTGGTTGTTTCTGGACAAATCAGTATTCCCATGCAAATTCTCCCCATTTTTAAGTTGTGGTTGAGCAGAAGAGATAGCTTAGGGCAGCTGCTCCCTGAAAGGACCAGAAAAAAAACAACCCATATCTTATTTATTTTATTTTTAGAGTTTATTTATTTAGAGAGAATGTGTGTATGAGCAGGGGAGGGGCGGAGCGAGAGAGAGAGAGAGAGAGAGGGAAAATCCCAAGCAGGCTCTGTGCTGACGCAGGGCTTGATCCCATGAACAGTGAGATCATGACTTGAATCAAAATCAAGAGTCAGACGCTTAACCAACTGAGCCACCCAAGTGCCCCAAGAAAAATACATCTTTTCAAGAAAAGGGGCAGATGTCACTCAAAATGACAGGGTAGGAAGATCGAGGGATTTATTTCTCTACCTAAACAACCACTACACTAGAGAAAAAGACCAGAATCCACGGTTTCAAGACTCTGGATCCTAATTGGACACTCCGAACAACCAGGGGAGGACTTGATGAGGGAGAGGCTGCTGTCTGGCAGTTCATTCACAGACTGGTGACCGTTCTAAATTCCTTAGCCCCGTAGTCTGGGAGAGTGGTCCATGTTTTTGGAGTGGCTTGCTGGAGCCAGGGTGGGCCCTGGGATCTTTGTTCTCCAAAACGTTGGAGCTGCATGTTTAAATCAGTCTGTCAGATCCCTGAGTGATACGTACAGACATTTACCTTGGTGTCAGCCTTTCAGCCGCAGAGGTTTCACCCAGCAGTGTCTACTGGAGGATGTAAAGAGTCTATTCCTTCCTCCCGCCCCACCTTTCTGGAGCCAGACATTTAAAGAAATCTGTTTTAGGTCACTGTGTTGCTGACAGTAGAGATGAGGGGTCAGGAACTTCAGGAACACACAAAAGCAAAATAGATACACAAAGACGAAAATAGTTTGGAAAAGTTAAAACAGCTGGCTTCAACCCACAATAAGCAAAAGTGAACACTATGGTAGGAGTTGAGGGATTAGATTTCCAGTTACCCCAGTAATAGAATTTCTACTTCTCAAGAAAAGAAAAAGAAAAAACTACAAAACATACAAAGAAACCAGAAAGTTCGGCCCATACATACAATTAGAGAATTTCATAGAAGCCATCCCTGAGGAAGCCCACACATTGGAATTGCTAGTCGGGAGATGTTAAATCAACTATCTTAAATGCTTAGAGCAAACCGTGGGCAAAGAACTAAAGGAAATCAGGAAAACATTGTATGAATAAAACCAGAATCTCAATAGATAGAAGTTATAAAAAGGAACCAAACAAATTCTGTGTCTGAAAAGTACAATAAATGAAAAATTCACTAGAGGGATCAGCAACAGATTTGAGCAGGCAGAAATATCAGTGAACTTGAAGATAAAACCAAGGAAATGATCCAAACTGAGAAGCAGAAAGAAAAAAGAATAAAGAAAAATGAACAGAGCTTAATATATGAATCTTAGGAGTCCCAGCAGCCAGAAGAAGAAAGAAAGGAGCAGAAAAAGTATTTGAAGAAATAATGGTGGAAAACTTCCCAAATCTGATGAAGACATGAATACACCTATCTAACCTCAGTGAACCCAAGCAAGGTAAGCTGAGGGAACCACATTGAGACATAAGATAGTCAGATTGTTGAAACCCAAAATTTTGAAAGCAGGAGTTGTTTTGTCACAACAAAACTAACTAACAACTGATTTTTCATTATAGAAACGTTGGGGGCCAGAAGGGGGTGAGATGATGTATTTAGAGCCTGAAAGGGGTGGAAAAACCTGTCAACCAAGAATTCTATATCTGGCAAAAGTATCCTTCATGAATGAAGAAGAGATTAATACATTTACAGACAGACAGAAGTTGAGGGAGTTATTTGCAGTAAACCTTTTCTACAAGAAATGCTAAAGACAGTCTTTCAGGATGAAATTAAAGGAACCTAGAGAGTAACCTGAAACCTTCTTACATAAGAAGAAATGAAGAGCCCTAGTGTGGGTGACTACACAGGCAAATATAAAAGCAGTATGATTGTGCTTTTGGTTTGTAACTACTCTTTGTTGTAAATGTGTTAATAAAAATCTGTGTGCGTACACAGTGTATGAAGATGCAGTCTGTGACAATAACAAGATAAAAAGGAGGATTTGGAGATTATAGGATTGGAGTGTTTGTACAGTGAGTTGGTATTATGCAAACTAAGTTGTTATAAGTTGGAGATGTTCATTGTAATGCCCAGGGTTACCACTATGTAACTAAAAAATATACTGAGAAGGAGAGAAGAGGAAATCAGAATGGTACACTATAAAAAATTAGCTTAATGCAACAAGAAGCAATAATTGAATAAGGAACAAAAAATGTATAAAACATATCCAGAGTAATAGCAAAAGTGGCAGAAGTAAATCCTTCTTTATCAGTAATCACCCTAAATGTAAATAGATTAAATTCTTCTACTTGAAGGCAGAGATTGGCAGATTGGATTTAAAAAACTACAGAGGGGCACCTGGGGTGCCTCGGTTAAGCATCTGACTTCGGCTCAGGTCATGATCTCACGTTGGTGGGTTCAAGCCCAGTGTCGGCCTCTGTGCTGACAGCTAGCTCAGAGCCTGGAGCCTGCTTCAGATTCTGTGTCTCCTCCTCTCTCTGACCCTCACCGCTCATGCTCTGTCTTACTCTATTTCTCAAAAAATAAATAAATGTAAAAAAAAAAAAAAACTACAGAGTCCATCTATATACTGTATTCACTTTAGATATAAAGACACAAAGAGTTTGAAAGTAAAAGTATGGGAGAGAGATACTCCATGCAAATAATAACCAAAAAAGAGCTGAGGTGGCCATACTATTTATTGTACAAAGTAGACTTGAAATTTTTAAAAAAGGATACAAGAAATAAAAGGCATTGTACATTGATATAAGACTCAATCCAGCAAGAAGGTATACGTTATAAACATATATCCATTTAGTCACAGAACTCCAAACTATATGAAACATAAATTGACAGAATTGATGGAAGAAACAGTTTTACATTAACGGAGACTTTAATACACATTTTCAGTAGTGAATAGAGCACTGAGACCGAAGCTCAGTAAGGAAATAGAGGGCCTGAACAACACTGTAATATAGTCAGACTTAACAATACTCCACCCAGCAGCAGGATACGTGTTCTTCTCAAATGCACATGGAACATTCTCCAGAACAGATCATGTCTTATGCCACAAAAGAAGTCTTAATAAACTTTTTTTTTTAGGGGCTCACCCAGAAGTATAAAGTTAAATATTTCGCTTGCCTCATCTGGTCTATGATCTGGCTTGAGCAGGAGTAGATACACTCCCCCTTGGTCCAATTAAAGAAATAGCAAAAGCATGTTTGTAAGAAGCATTCTGTCTCTTTGGCAGAGAAGGAGACAGCCATTTGAGTAGGGACGCTAAAGAGAGCGTCTCTACCCTCTCAGACCTCACTTCTATCCCTATTAAGATTTTAGCGTAGGGATGCTTGGCTGACTCACTTGGAAGAACATGTGACTTAAATCTCAGGGTTGTGAGCTTGAGTCCTATGTTGGGTGTAGAGATAACTTAAAAATAAAATCTTAAAAAAGAATTTGGTGTAGAGAGTTATTCAGGAAAATTTAGTCCATTCAGTAATGACTTTTAAAAAAGAAACTGGCCCATGTGATCATTGAATTGCACAAAGCAGTGGAAGAGAGAGCAGAACTTAACAATGATGAAAGAGCACCTCACAGGGATATGTTACTTCAAGCTGATGAAAATTGTGACCGAGTTTTTAATTTTTGTTTTTTAATTCTCAGGTTAGCTAACATACAGGGTAGTCTTGGCTTCAGGAGTGGAATCCAGTGATTCATCACTTATGTATAACACCCAGTGCTTGTCCCAACAAGTGCCCTCCTCAGTGCCCATCAGTCATTTTCCCTACCTCCCCATCCCCATCAATCCTCAGTTCTCTGTATTTAAGAGTCCCTTCTGGTTTGCCTCCCTCTCTGTCTTTATCTTATTTTTCCTTCCCTTCCCTGTGTTCATCTGTTAAGTGTCTCAGACTCCACTTAGAAGTGAAATCATGTGATACCTTTCTCTGACTAAATTTATTTCATTAGCATAATACCCTCCAATTCCATCCATATTGTTGCAAATGGCAAGATTTCATTCTTTTTCAACACTGAGTAGTATTCTGGTGTGTGTGTGTGTGTGTGCGCGCGCGCACGTGCACACACCACATTTTCTAAGTTTTTTAATTTAAAAAATTTTTTTAACGTTTATTTAGTTTTGAGAGAGAGCAGGAGACACAGAATCCAAAGCAGGCTCCAGGCTCTGAGCTGTCAGCACTGAGCCCAATGCAGGGCTCAAACCCAGGAACCATGAGTTCATGACCTAAGCAAAACTTGGCCATTTAACTGACTGAGCCTCCCAGGAGCCCCTATACACCACATTTTCTTAATCCATTTATCAACTGATGGACATTTGGGCTCTTTCCATAATTTGGCTGTTGTTGATAGTGCTGCTATAAACATTGGGGTGCATGTGCCCCTTCAAATCAGCATTCCTATATCCTTTGAATAAATTCCTAGTAGTGCAATTGCTGAGGCATAGGGTAGCTCTATTTTCAACTTTTTGAGGAACCTCGGTACTGTTTTCCAGAGTGGCTGCACCAGCTTGCATTCCCACCACCAGTGCCAGAGGGTTCCTCTTTCTCCACATCCTCTCTAACATCTGTTATTTCCTGAGTTGTTAATTTTAGCCACTCCGACTGGTGTGAGATAGTATCTCATTGTGATCTTGATTTGTATTTCCGTGATGATGAGTGATGTTGAGCATCTTTTTATGTGTCTGTTTGCCATCTGGATGTCTTCTTTGGAGAAGTGTCTAGTCATGTCTTCTACCCATTTCTTCACTGGATTATTTGTTTTTTGGGTGTTAAGTTTCCTCAGTTCTTTATAGATTTTTGATACTAACCCTTTATGTAATTTGCAAATATCTTCTCCCATTCTGTCAGTTGTTTTTTAGTCTTAATAATTATTTCCTTTGCAGTACAAAAGGTTTTTATCTTCTTGAAGTCCCAATAGTTCATTTTTTGCTTTTATTTCCCTTGCCTTTGGAAACATGTCAAGTAAGAAGTTGCTGCAGCCGAGGTCAAAGAGGTTGCTGCCTGTTTTGTCTTGTGAATTTCGATGGTTTCCGGTCTCACATTTAGGTCTTTCATCCATTTTGAGGTTATTTTTGTGTATGGTGTCAGAAAGTATGACTGAATTTTCTACCAGTCACTTAAAAAATTAAATGAAGTGGGGCACCTGGGTGGCTCAGTTGGTTAAGCATCCGACTTTGGCTCAGGTCATGATCTCATTCATGGCTCATGAGTTTAAGCCCCACTTTGCACTCTGTGCTGACAGCTCAGAACCCTAGAGCATGCTTCAGATTCTGTTTCTCTTTCTCTGCCCATGTCCTACTTGCACTCTGTCTCTCTCTCTCTCTCTCAAATATAAATAAACATAAAAAAAATTTTTAATTAAATGAAGCAATAGCCAAAGTTGAACTCAGGGAATAGATAATAAGGCAAGACAACAAAAGTGGTGGAAACATGTACATTCAGAATCAAGAAATAATAGAAACAAGGGGTGCCTGGGTGGCTCAGACGGTTAACCATCTGACTCTTGATTTTGGCTCAAGTCATGATCTCACAGTTCATGAGATTGAGCCCTGCATGGGGCGCTGTGCTGACAGCACAGAGTCTGCTTGGGATTCTCTCTCTCCTACTCTCTCTGTCCCTCCCCTGCTTGCTCACTCACTCTCAAATAAATAAATATTTAGGAAAAAAAAGTAGAAGCAAAGGTCCAAACATATCACAGAAATGAAGGAGTTGGTAGGAGCACAAGGTGTAGAATATCCAGTAACCAAGATAATGGGCCTAGGGTATAGAATTGAGAAAAGCAGTCTCCAGCCACACAACTCTGGGTGCACCGATCTTGTCTGATCTCAGAAGCCAAGCAGAATTGGGCCTGGTTAGTACTTGGATGGGAGAAATAAGAAAGCAAACAAAACAAATAAAAAAATGAATTGGAGAGGAAGTGAGATACAGATAACAGGTAATGGCGTTTCAATATAACAGTTTAGTCTCTGAATAATAAAGCTAAAATAGTGGAACACAACAAATATTTAGAGATAAAATTCAAGAAGATTCTTCGTAAGTAACAGAAGAGTTCAATTGACATAGTGAAGGAGCACACCATGTACCAGGGGGAAATGACTCAGAATGGTTAACGGTGGGGTATGTCCTAGCGGAGTCATTGGACTTGAGGACCAAGAGAGATTCTGTGGGTAGCCAGGCCAAAAAGCCAGGTCACTAAAGGGAGGAAATAAAAGGTTTGCCTCAGACTTTGCAAATCTCAATGCCAGAAGATAATGAATCAGTACTTTCAAAAACGCTCAAGGAAGGAAAATGAGGGCCAAGAATTTATATTTAGTCAAGCTGTCTGTCAAATACAAAGACTACCATTCAAGGATATATTATTTGTGAGATACGGTGTTATCATGAAAGAAAAAATGTATTCTGTCAGCTAACAAACATTGGGAAAGGGAAATAAAGTAGGATATAGAGTGGTTTCCTCATGTGTGATAACAATATAAAAGGACGATGTCTTAAGCTAACAAATCAGTAAGTGGAAATATAAGCGTATTTTACAAAGTGAAGGTATTTTTGCAAATTGTGAAGTTGTAGCAGTGCTCTTCAAGGAAGGACTATTAAACAGATTATGGTTCATCTGTATCATGGAATACTTGATCGCCTCATAAAAGAATGAGGAAGGTCTCTAGGTACTGGTAGGGAAGGAGCACCAAGATAAAAAGCAAGGTGCAGGACATAAAATGGAATATGGTGCCATTTATGTACAAAGGAGTAGAAAAATAGCATATAATGATTTCATGTATTTGATCAAAAAACTCAGGAAAGATACACAAGAATCTTTAAGAAAAAATTATCTTGAGGGAGGCCTTGGGAGGTAGTTGGATAGACAACTGGGTAGGGCTTAGGTTTTTTTGTTTGGTTTGGTTTTTTAATATTTGCTTATTTTGAGAGAGAGCGGGCATGGGCTTGCATGCACATACATCAGCCGATGAGGGGTAGAGAGAGGGGGGCAAGTCCCAAGTGGGCTCAGTACTGTCAGTGCAGAGCTTGAGGTAGGCAGGGCTTGATCTCACAAACATGAGAGCATTACCTGAGCCTAAATCTGTACGCCTAACCACCTACCCTAGTCAGCCATCCAGGCACTCTGGAGTTAGGTTTTTCACTGGGTTCTTTTCTCCCTTCCTCCTTCCCTCCCTCCTTTCTTTCTTTCTGCCTTCTTTCACTGCTTCGCTTCTTCCCATCTTGCTTCCTTTTCATTTTTTTTAAGTTTATTTATTTATTTTGAGAGAGAGAGAGAGTGAGCGAGCGAGCGAGCACGCAAGAGGGGCAGAGAGAGTCCCAAGCAGTCTCTCCACTGTCCGCACAGAGCCCGATTTGGGGCTCAAACTCAAGAACCTGAGATCATTACCGGACCTGAAATCAAGAGTTGGACGCTTAACTGACTGAGCTCCCCAGGCACCCTTCCTTTTCATTTTTGAAGCATGGATGCATTACATATTACTAACCAGACTAAGGGAAATATCAAATACTCTCTTTCTCCTTCCCCCAAATTCTGGTCCCATATTAAGTCTGAAGCAAAGCTCTGAGGTAGTTTCTAGCTGCTATCTCTGTAAGGTCTCATGGAATTTTCATTCTTTCCAGAATGTAGTCTTAAGTACTCTTCCTCAGGCCTTCCCGGTGAAGAAAACACTTTTCTATGAATGATTTGCTGTTTCATCTGGACAGGTTCTCTATCCTTTCTTAAGTTGTCTGTAAAATAATCAGTGCTGATTAAGGCTGTTTCTCTCACTGAATGAAACTCTGTTTCTTATCATTTGTGTAGGTTATTTATGGGATTAATCTTGCTGGATGGCATTGGACTCTTGTGAGAGCATTTCCCCTTGAGTTAGTGTCTAACATTTATTCTTAACAGAACTCTTACTAACGTAGCAACTTAGGACTCTACAAAACAGGAAGATGTGAATTATGTTTAGTTTTTGGTTTTGTTTTTTTCAATTAAGGAAAGTGAGACATCAAGAGGTTATGACATGTCAGAGATGACTCAGAAAATGGGAGTAAGGCAGGGGGCCAGGAGGGGATGGCTGTGATCTCATGACTAAGGCTCTGCCTCCCAGACTGCCAAATGTCTCACGAATTGATAGTGTGAGTCCTGCCGTAGTGATATGAGGACTTAGCATAGTGGACTGAGTTATTGGGGGTTTTTCTTCAAGGGAGCCTCCTTTATTTTTTGGTCCTTGTGCAGTTATGCTCCCAAAGAGATTCTCACATTTATTTCCAGGGTGCATGAGTTTGGATGTATTATTTGAAAGCGGTGGTGCAGGGTGTCTGGGTGGATCAGTCGCTTAAACGTTCAGCTTTGCGCTCAGGTCATGATCTTGTGGTTCATGGGTTCAACCCCCATGTCAGACTCTGAGCTCCCAGCACAGAGCCTGTGCTGCTTGCTCAAAGCCTGGAGCCTGCTTCAGATTCTTTATCTCCCTCTCTCTTTGCCCTTCCCCTACTCATGTTCTATTTCTGTCTCTCAATAAAATAAATAAATGTTAAAAAAAAAAAAAAGCAGTGATGCTACTACTATTAGTGTATACATGTATGCACACACGTGCACATAGCAAGGCAGTCTAATTGCCAATGATGAAATTGTTACCTTTTGTGTGTGATTTACAGTCCCTTGAAGGGAACACTCATGAAATCATGCTAATGACTTTGAGCTCTTTTCCATAATGAATAGAATACATTCTGCAACATTTTCTAGAAGTGTCCTAAAGGCTTTGGCTCGAATGCATTAATTGTATTGCTTTTCTACTTTGGTTTCTAAAGTTATGTTTGTAAAATGGAGGCGATAATCTTGTCATCTTCACAGGATTGTTGTGATTACTAAATGGGATAGCTGATGTGAATGTGCTTTTGTAAAACTAAGGTATCTTATTAAAACAGAAATGGTGGTGCTAGTATATATTAATTAATCTCATCTTCTCCCTATATATTTGTACCATTCAACTCTGTCCTTTCCCCATTCACTCTATTCTAAGAATAGGATTAAAAGGATCATATTAGACTTAAATTCTTATACCTTAGCTTTTTTCCTTCTGTGTCTCTTTTTCTGCATGATTTCATCTATGTAAAGACAAGTTTAAATAGTGTTATACACAGAATTTTACACTTAATTATTAATAAATACCATAGAGATGTGATAAAAACTTATGCACAATAGTGGGGACACAGGTTTTGTAAACAGTTCTGTGTTTTAAAATCCAGGTGTCCTGTATTGGCTGTGTGGCCATGAGCAGGTTACTTAATCTCTTGTGATTCGGTGTTCTGTGTAAAATGAATGATCATGTCAATTATCTTTTGACATTGTTGAGCACTAAATGAGGTGCCTTTTGCAAAGCACTTTGGAACATTATTTTCACAGAACACTTACGAGCTAATTGTAGTTCAGACATAATCACTTGATATGAATAGTTTTACGGTTTTGATTTTAGTCCCTTTAAGTTACATTGATAAAGATCAGAAGTTTAATTCCAAAGTTGCTCTCAATACTTTCAATTTTAGATTCACTGGAACAAAAAATGAGTATCTTATGAAAAATGTACATAACAGTGTACATTATTGTATTTCTGGCTTATGTGAGTATATGGGAACCTGAAAACTCATCAGATATTTCAAAAATAGGATGGGTTGATTCATTATATTTTACACATACCTCCTTGGTGCTATTGGGCTTTGGAATAAAGAGATGAAAAGTAGTTCTTGGCTACATTGGAGGTCATCATTCGTTAAAGGAGACAGGTCAATAAGTGGTTAAAATCCAGTATCAGAAGTAGTCTGAGAGAGGTCTGCACAGGGAGCTCGAGAACCAGACGAGGCACCTCCCACTTCTCCTACATGGGGAGTGTGCGTGCAGGCGCTCAGGTGTGCCTCCCAGGAAAAGTGACACCAGAGGCAAATCTGGAAAGAGCCAGAACCTGGAACATGAAGCGTTTTCTTCCAAATTAAGGAGATAGCGTTCATTTTAAGATGATGTGGAGCCAGTGAATGCTTTTATTTAGAGCAGCATCAGTGGGTTGGGAATTCAGGATCGCCGCGTGGAAGCATGGTTGGAGAGGCAGTGGCACCATATCAATTTCATCATCATCTACAGTGCAACCAGTTACTTAATACCTATTACATATCCAGCTCATGGGCACATTCTCTCACTTAATCCAGCACCCTTTGAACTGGATATTATTGCCATTATTCCGTGAATAGGAAAACACAGGTCAGTAGAGGAGTTAGTGACTGGACGCACGAGGAGAATATGGTTTGTCACCTGCCATTCTACCTGGTGGTTTTAAGTTAACAGAAGTTAAGATGAGAGGGGATAATTGTTGATCCTTAGTCTCCATTTTCATGTGTTTTATATTAGATTTCACTGAATTTAGTTTGATTCTAGAGTTTAAAGATAACATGTGTGCCCAGGAAGATGGCTTTTAACCCAAGTCCATTACTTCATCTGGTACTTAAGGAAATTTTGGTTTGTTCTAACGCTAGAAGAAAAAAACGGCTGTGTTAGACTTGCTCTTTTCCAGAGTTTTTCATCTTAATAGGATTTTTGTCCCTATTATTTAGAATTCTTATAGAATATGTTACTTAATTTTCCAGCCCATCTCCTTTTCTTCTAAATAAAATTATCTAAGTATTTGAAATGACACCTCATTGGGATTTGAGATGTTATAGTTATGTAATTGTTAAATTCTCAGATGTGACTTGGGACCTGGCTTCTCAGTATAATATGAAGGGTAATTTGAAACTAGATTTTTCTCTTTCTACTCCATAATGTGTATCCAGTATATCCAAGCAATAGAATGAGAGGTGATAATTCTTCAGAGTTAAAAGCATACAAACAAACCTGATTATTAATCCAGCCACACTCCTCATTAACTTTCTAAATTCTGTCAAAATTGACTGTTTACCCCTTCATTCTTAGTTCTTTAGTTGAAAACAGAATGAAGTACTTCTTTCCTAGAAATGTGGTATAATGATTCATTTCTTAAAAATGTGTTTATAACTAGAAAGGGGTATAACAAAGATCACGTGTGCACAATTTTGACTTGGTATACTCACCTTTTACTTCTTTTATTTCAGCTCAATCTGAAATTGAAGTTTCTGTGTCTGCAAGGAATATCAGAAGGTTACTAAGTTTCCAGCGGTATCTTAGATCTTCTCGCTTTTTTCGTGGTACTACCGTTTCAAATTCTCTAAACATCTTAGATGATGATTATAATGGACAAGCCAAGGTGTGTATCACTTTTTCAAGAAAACAATTTTTGATAAGTTTCATAAAGCCGTTTTTTTCCCCATATGGGATTGATTTTAGAACCTGTTTTTGTATGCAAAAATCAGGCACCTTTTTCAGTTTTTCTTTTAGAGCAGGCGTTCATTTTATAATTAGATATAACAGAGCAAGGGCAATCTCTGAAGTAACTAAAAGAGTGAAAATGGTTTTGTTTATTGTAACATTAAATAACAAGTAGATCAGCAGAACATTAAACTGTAAGATAACATAGAAGCTTAACTCTGGGAAGAATAGTATGGCTTTTCTGACCTAATTTCTATATGCTGTGCAGAGAGAATCTATAGCTAAGAAGTTCAGGGCTTGTTAGAGCTCACCCACTGGTTAGAGGTGAACCCGGCACAGGACGTGAGGTTTCATAACTTACAGTCCAATGATTTTGTGTAGTCTCTTGCATCACTAAGATATTTTGAAAATTTATACATTTTCTAATTAAGCCCAGTGATTGTGAGCATTATTTATATAGTTTAAAAAAAATGTCATAATGAAGGTGGAGCTCAGATGGGCTTGTTTTTGACTAAATGAGGGTTTTTTAATGGACTTGTGTTTCTGATATTTTAAAAAATATTTTTTACTTAGTATTTACAGGCCAGATTTTGTAAGTATGTGTACATAGGGCTAAGGTACCTTCTTTACAGTTACATTAAATTTTAAAAAAAGATTTCTTCCGTTTGATGAAAGGAATCTATAGAAAAGTATTCATGCTTTCTTTAAATTGTAAAAAGTTTACAGTTCTGCTTTTTAAAATGAGAATATTGGGGCGCCTGGGTGGCTCAGTCAATTAAACATCTGACTTCAGCTCAGGTCCTGATCTCACGGTTCCTTGGTTTGAGCTCCGCGTCGGGCTCTGTGCTGACAACTCAGAACCTGGAGCCTGTCTTCAGATTCTGTGTCTCCCTCTCTCTCTGACCCTCCCCTGCTCACACTGTCTCTCTCTCTCAAAAATAAATAAACATTTAAAAAATTAAATAAATAAAATGAAACTATTGATCTGTATATGAGTGGTTGTTAGTACTATCATAAATAGTCTCTACTAGTAAGAGTATTTGTTATGTCAATTTATTGATAAACGTATACAAAAGTAAACTTTCCACAAAAGTTTCAGGTTACAATACATGGTGTAAAAATATCATCGGTTTGGTTCAGTTGTTGTGAGATTTATTTGCTCAACTGAAATACACATCAACTTAAGTGTAATAAATGCTATTGATTATTGTATAATGATATTTAAAGAATATAAATAAATACCTATAAGTTGGGAGTGCTTTTTTTTTTTAAGAAAATGAATAACAAATAACTTAAGCATAGCGTAGTATAGATTCCAGCGCCTAGGTTCCAGAATCAGACCACCTGATTTAATTAATATGCCAGTTCTTTTATTTTCTAGCTGAGAATACTTTTAGTTACTTTTAGCCTGTTTCCCCATCTGCTAATGAGAGTTGATGACAATGTCTATCATAGTCTTGGTATGAATAGTAAGAGTAAGCAAAGCACTTTTAACAGTACCTGGAATATTGTAAGTACTCAGCTATTATAACTTATTTTTAAAATTTAGTTTCTAGACCATGCAGTGTATGAACCATACATGTTAAATTATATTAGAATTCTTGAAAAGTTCATGGGAGTATAGGAATGAATTGAAAGAAACATTAACCTTACCTGTACATTCGTTAATTGGAAAACAAAATAATATTTTGTTTTCTAAGTGGAGATTACCCTTTGGACACTTTTTTGGACCCAATTCAAAAGGTCATGATTAAAAGGAGAATGATACTTTGCATTTCTTAAAGTAAATCACTTTCCATTTTCACTAACTTCTCAATGGACTATCTATAAAAGACAGACTGTTACTGAACTTAAATTACAATATGAATGTTTGGTTTTCATTTCAGTGTATGCTGGAAAAAGTTGGAAATTGGAATTTTGATATCTTTCTATTTGATAGACTAACAAATGGTAAGTGAGGAATCTGACGTACTCACCTGGATGTGCGCTGAAACGCGCATCAATGGTGTGGCCCCGCGGGTGTTTTCTGCTTTCGTTCACGCAGGTTACGCGCCCTCTGCTGCCAGCAGAGCATCACTTTGTCCCTTCCTTAGTGATGGATCTGTGCGCTCAGAGAATCACGCTCATGGTTTTGTTCATTACTCTTAGTTAGCAGTAATCAAGAGTTATCGTCACCCTCACTTGGCTGTCCGTCCCTAATCAATGCTATTTTTATAGATCACCTGAAGTGAAATTGTTACCTCGTTATTTTATATTTTCTATTTTGGTTTCTTTCAGATTGTGGTCATTTACAATGACATTTTCTGATGTATTCCAGGTTTGATAGCCACAGATATGTGGTAGATTAATGACATTTTAAAGATCCTTTCTTTTAGCTTTATGGTTCTCAGGCTTTTCTTTCTGCACCTGAGAGATAGGACATGCTCAGCAGCGGTGGTTCCCTGTGACCCCGCTTCTACGTGGTCGGATGGAGATGAGCTTGTAGCTTCTTTAGGAGTCTTAATCAGAATCTACAGAATATGAATGGTGTGAAAACACCAGATGATTCTAATCTATTTACCCCTTTCTGTGTTTTGTTTGGTTTTAGGGGTAAGGGTCATGTTTCCTTATTCTCTTTGGGAACAGGAAAAGGATTCCCTTTGGGAATCGTCTTTATTTCAGGTTAAATTTTTGGCATAAAAAAATGGTACATGTAGTTCAACTAGACCTTACTTGTATAAATATCTTTTAAATAAGTAAAACAGGGCTGCTGGGTGGCTTAGTTGGTTAAGCATCTGACTCAATTTTGGCTCAGGTCATGATCTCACAGTTTATGAGATTGAGCTCTGCACCAGGCTCTGTGCTGACAGTGTGGAGTCTGCTTGGAATTCTCTCCCCCCACTCTTTGCCCCTCCCTCTGCATTCTCTCTCCTCTCTCTCCTGTCTCTCCTGTCTCTCCCTCTCTCTAAATGAGTAAATAAACCTTAAAAAAAAATAAGTGAAGCAGATTGGAAAATACACTGAGAGGAAGCCACTTCTGAGTGTTCAGAATGAAGCGGGCTGCATGGGTGGCTCAGTTGATTGAGCATCCAACTCTTGATTTCAGCTCAGCTTGTGGGATCAAGCCCTGCATCGGGCTCCACTCTGAGCATGGAACCTGCTTGAGATTCTCTCCCTCTGCCCCTCCTCTCCCCTGCTCATGTGCATTCTGGCTCTCGCTCTCAAAATATAATTTATTTTTTTCAATTAAAAACCTTTTTTTTAACATTTATTTATTTTTGAGAGACAGGGACAGATCATGAGCAGGGCAGGGACAGAGAGAGAGGGACACACAGAATCAGAAGCGGGCTCCAGGCTCTGAGCGGTCAGCACAGAGCCCGATGCGGGGCTCGAACCCACGAACTGTGAGATTATGACATGAGCCGAAGTCGGATGCTCAACCGACCGAGCCACCCAGGCGCCCCTCTCAAAACAAAAATTTAGAATGAAATAAATATGTAGTTCACTGCTATGTACCTTGAAATCTCTTTTCGTTTTCTTTTTTTCTTTGGAATGAAGCTTCTTTCCTAAGAAAGCCAAATATGGGAAAGGACAAACGGAGGCAACTTTATATTCATCTTGAGGATCAATGTGGGTCTTGCTTTTTAGTATCACTACATTATTCCATATACGCTGTGTGGCCATGTAAAGTGAAACTAGCTTTGGAATCACCTTCCATTTGTCTGTACACTGTTGACAGAAAAAAAATCGGACTGATCCTAGGCAAAACTGAAAGACCGTGAACTCTGTCTTATCAGCACAAACCCCTTCCCACTTCCCTGATGTTTTGGTTTTGCTGTTTTCTTTTTCTCCTTTTCTTTCTCTCTTCCACCTCTCCTTCACCCCCCAGTGACTGTTCCACGCCTCTCTCTGGCCCCACTGTGGCCTGGCCACACAGAAAATGTTCTGGTGTCGTTTACACAGTTGTCTTTCCCTTCAGCCTTCCCTTTTAAAACATGTAGATAGATAGTAAAGTATCAGGTGAGTCATCTTCTAGAACTGGGAAGCTCCTTTTTTCTAACTTAATATGAACATTACATCAGTCGTTTCCCAAGATAAATGAAGATGGAGCCATGCCACCCGTCATGCCTTCCAGGCTTAGCCTTCTGTAAACTTCAGTAACTCCTCGCCTGTTATTCGTCTCCTGGGACACTTTCACTCACTGAAACAGCTGATTGTTCTCTAAATTCCATTTTTAAAAAGCGCATATCCTGCTAGTCGGGGGTCTTGGTGATGAAAGTACAAGGTGTGGGATGGGCAGAGTAGCCACGACTTATGTTAACTTAGTAGTCTGCGTTCCTGTTACTCAGTCACCTCATTACTTTCTGTGAAGATGATGACGGGATGGTCTCTTAGGGTTGGTTATTAGGAGGCAGCTCTGCATCTGTGATTTCACAGGTGTGATTCACGTGTCCGTTTAACTGTAGCCCCCCAAAAGTGACAGGAATTCTAAACGTGAAGTGCAAATGGGCAGAAGAGAAATTTTTTCATTTTCATTATTTGATTAGAAGTACTTTCCTTTTGAAACTGCTTAGCCAGAAATGAATTCTGGGTAATCTACGCCTATGGTATCCAAGTGTATAGTTTTCCTCTCTTGCTTATTGACCCAGTGCTTTCTCTATTTCTTACTCTGGTAATTCGCCAGATGACACAGTGGGGGGAGGCCAGGGAAGAGGTAAAACTTGGTGATTCTTGCCAAGATAAAGCGGCCCAGCTTGTCCACTGCAAGGCGGAAGTACTTATCATCTGATAGGATATATTTGACATTTCTTTTATAGGATTGAGAGGTTATGTGTAAAATAGCAAGATAGGATCTGTCACCCCTGAGCTCTACCTGGGATGTGAGGCCCCTCGTTGCCGGGTGTGTGTCATGGCGGCAGCTGCCTCCTCCTGGCTGCCACCTATAAGGACCTCGGCATACACCATGAGCAGTTCCATCCTTGGATACATTTTTATGAAGGTAGCTCTTCTGTAAGCATAAAGTCAGGTCATGGCATTTGTCTTTCTCTGTCTAACTTACTTCATATAGCATAATGCCCTCAAAATTCATCAGTGCACTTGTAAATGGCAAGATTTCCCTCATGTTTATGGCCACATCATACTCCGTTGTACGTGCGTACTACATCCTCTTAACCCACTCATCTGTCTCTGGACGCTTAGGTTGCTTCCATTGCAAATAATGCTGCGCCGAGCAGAGGAGTGCATATGTCTTTTTGACTTTGTGTTTCCTTTTCTTTGGGTTAATACTCAGAGGCGGAATGGCTGGATAATGTTAGTTCTCTTTTTACGTTTTTGAGGAACCTCCCTTCGGCTTTCCATAGTGGCTGCACAAATTTACATCGCCGCCAACAGTGCATTTTTCTCCACATCCTCACCAGCACTTGCTGTATTTTGTCTTCCTGATAATAACGATTCTGACAGGTGTAGGGTGGTATCTCATTATGGTTTTGATTTGTATTTCCCTGATGGTTAGTGATGTTGAGCATCTTTTCATCCGACCCTTGACCATCTGTATGTCTTAGGAAAATGTCTACTCATATCCCCTGCCTATATTTTAAGTGGGTTGTTTGTTTGAGCTTACATTGTGAAATATCTGTGTATATACCCAAGGAAAAGCGGGTTACAGCAATAATAACAGAAATATAGCTCACTTCTTTACAAATGGTTCTAAGCCAGACGGGCTCCTGTTTGTATCAATGGAGTGTTATCAGGATTCAAATACATTTTAACATTTAATGTCTTAAAAATGAAAGATTTGAAAAGGTTTTTTTCATTTAAGGTGCTATGTCAGGTTTTTTTTTTTTAAAGAATCTCTTTTAGTCTGCTGCATCTTTTCCAATGTTTCTTGTGCAAGTATTGAATTAATTTATATTTTTCCTCATCCATGGGCTTCTGTTGACAATCGTGTAGGGAGTTTTAGGTAATGAGGTTAGCCCATGGGTTTTTTATAATTCTTCACAAATGTTATTACTATAAATATGCAATGTGAGAATAATGTAGTCTTTTGTAGATTTTTGTAAGAACGATGGTTTCTTTGGAGAGTCCTAAAATCGTGTTTATGTCATTGTTACGGTCTAAATGCTGGCAGTAATTTTTGAGCTCATAAACTCTTTAAAACTTATAGTGTTTTAAATTGTTAAGATAATATATCATGTGTCGTAACAGAGGAAAGGTACAAAACTTTGAGAAATAAAATAGTATAAAAAAATGGAGAGTTACATCTTGGAAGAGAAAACTAACCATTATAACAATGGTAGTTTCTCCAGCTTTGATGTCTACACTAATGTGACTCCAGCCGTCAGTGACTGGAGGGTGAGATAGTCCAGTCCCCATGGCAGGTGGCAGCTCTTTCAGAAAACTTGGCTGTTTAGGGGGTAGACAGGGCGCAACTGGAGGGACCAGGAGAGTCAGATACTCTTTGTTGTTTGGGAGATAAAATCTGGAGGCTGTCCTGAGTGCTGATGCTTGTTGAGCACTAGAGGGAGGGACTGAGAAGGGGTATTTTGATTCAGTGGAAGGAGGAGGCATGGGGGGCGGGGGGAGGCATGGGGGGCGGGGGGTGTCGGTAGGTAGCAGAGTTTCTGAGAAACTTTGGAGGGGTGGAGGGATTGGCTTTGGAAAGAAAAGGAAACAAAGGCCTATATATTTTCTGTGAAGTATGAGGCTTTTGAGAATGAGGGGGAAATTTTGAGAAGAATAGAGAAAGCTTGTGAATAGGCATTTAAAGAAACAAAGAGCAGCACCTGGGTGGCTCAGTGAATTGAGCATCTGATTTTAGTTCACATCAGGATCTCACGGTTCATGGGTTTGAGCACCACATCAGGCTTGCTGCTGTCATTGCAGAGCCAGCTATGGATCCTCTGCCCACCTCGATCTGCCCTCCTCTGCATGCGTGCACACGCACGTGCGTGTGTGCTGTCTCTCTCAAAAATGAATAAACGGTAAAAAAAAGAGATAACGAACCATTTCACTAGAACAACATAGTAAGATTGCTGCGTAATTATTGGTTCTGAACTTAAAGTGATAGCATAGAATTCTGCTTGGTTTTGTGACCATCCCACACCTTCCAGCTACTCAGATTTCTTGCTACAATAGTATGCGGTAGGCGAGTGGTTGAGTTCAAAGTTTTGATCTTGAGGTCATCGATTCCTCCTCCTAGCTCTGTACCTTGAAGAACAAACACAACCTCCACTGAACAAGGTGCAGCTACACGGTTGATTTTGATTGGACATCCTCATACAGTTAAAGTGACGTGGTAAAGGGATGTCTAGGTAGAGGTTGGTGCAGTTTTCTAGAGATTCTAATTATTTTGGTGTCTTTCTATTTTTGATACTGCTTATGTTTCAGTTATTCAGTTGTAGAAAAATAAAACAAAGCCATTTTTTCCCCTTACAATGGAAAAAAGATGTGAGATTTAAAGTTCACAGCTGGTAAACTAAAAGGATATACATTTTAGATACACAAAAAGTAGGAATTTGTACTCTACGGTTTTATGTTCAAAACCCATATTTGGAAGCACAGTACAATTATACCAGCCCATTATTTTCTACTAATATCTCTTCTTCTTTTCATTTTAGGAAATAGTCTAGTAAGTTTAACCTTTCATTTATTTAGTCTTCATGGATTAATTGAGTACTTCCATTTAGATATGATGAAACTTCGTAGATTTTTAGGTAAGTGACTCTAACCCATTTAACAGGAACAAGATTTGAACCAGAATCTGTTTCAGTTTTGATCAGTTTTATCAGTTAGCTATTGCTCTAAAACAGATTACTCCAAATTTAGTGGCTTGGAATGACACACATTTATTTAGCTCCTAAGTCTGTGGGGCTGCTGAACGCTCCCTGTAGTCCAGCTGAGCTCATTTATGTCCCTGCAGTTGACAGCGGCCATGCCGCTCAGCTCTGCGTGGTCTCCCATTACATTCAAAGGAGGCAGAGGGGTTTGGCACCTTAATAAATTCACATTAAAAACAAAAAAGAAGGAAATATATTTTATGACAAGCCGAGCTTGTTCGGAGAGGGATGGGCAGTCTCCGGGAGAGACTGGCGTCCCTGGAGCCCTGACACTGGCTCTCCGTCCCTTCCACCGCGTGCTGTCGGCCAAGGCAAGTCTGATGCGGGGGCGGGGGGTGACACCTCTCGGCAGGAAGCTTTGAAGGTTCAAAGCCCTGGATGGAGGGCATAGTGAGAACTGGGACACCTCTGCAGTCAGTCTCTTAGGTTGACCACAGCTTTGTCACAAAGATGACACAGTTTCTGTCCTTTCTCAAAACTTTGAAGGCTCAGACTTTAAAAGATTAGGCCTGGCACTTAGGTGTTCTCTTTTTCTGATCCCAGAAATCTCTTCACAGTAACCTGTAAGTATCACTTTTACTATGTTTAAATGTGCAGGGTGATACTTGTTTAAGACCACTCTGCTAAGAAAAAAGTTGAAGTTTTTACCCAGTAAATATGTTAGAAGATAATAAGCATGCGGATCATTTACTTTCTTTTAAAGAAGAGATAGTATTTTCTTTACTCTTACTGAATTACAGTAACTTCATTACCTAGGACTTTTGAGAAACTTTATGCATATTTATTTCTAATCTGTATGCCTGTAATACTCCACTAATTGTGTAAATTATAAGACATATATAAAAATAGATATTAACAAGAGGAAGTAAAAGGCTATTTGAAAGGATAGATTAAAATAAATACAGAGTTCTGATGCTCTTTCCTCCTCACCAGTGGGTCATGGTTCACCACCGTGGAACTGGCTCACTTTACTGGTGACCTGTAAAGTACAGTGGTACGCTCCTGGGGCCCGACTGCAGGCTTGATGGCATCAGGGATACCTCCACCCCTGGTCCTAGTCTTTTGTCACGGAGCAGATGGTCTGTGGATTAAGAGGAAGTCCAGCCCTACTTCTGAAAAACCAATTCCAGATCTGAAATGTACCTCACTGATGATGCCCCCATGGCATCATCTTCATATGCCCCAATAACTGTAGTATTTTAGTTTCATAAAGATTTTTGATTACTGATAAATTACTAGAATCTAAAGCAGTAGTTGCCACAATAAGTGTTTGTTGAATGAATTGTAATGTCCTAATGAAACTGAGACACCCTTTTTAAATTACATTTGAAAGAGAGGAGTTTGGCCAATGATAGATTCACATTTTAAAAGAGAAAAAAAGAGGTGCCTGGTGGGTCAGTTAAGAGTCTGACTTTGGCTCAGGTCATGATCTCATGGCTCGTGAGTTTGAACCCCGCATCCGGGCTATCACAGCTCACAGCCTGGAGCCTGTTTCAGATTCTGTGCGTCACCCTCTCTTTTTGCCCCTACCCTGCTAGCACTCTGTCTCTCTCTCAAAAACAAACCTTAAAATTTTTTTCTTAAATAAAAGAAAAAGAAAATATTTATTGTTTTGACATGAATACCTTCTGATAATTTCAAACAAGTTAGCAGTCACAGTGGTGTTGATTCTTTGGGTGTACATGAGTTCTGAGGTGATTGTCAACCCTCCGAATCTGACAATTAGCTGGTAGACACATGAAAGTTGTCAGTGGAAAACTCATAATTATCACAATTCTTGTACTTTGCACAAGCCTCCCACATACAATTAAATTTGAGCTCTTTTTTCTTTGGTGCAGTCATGATTCAAGAAGATTACCACAGTCAAAACCCTTACCACAACGCGGTCCACGCCGCAGATGTTACTCAGGCCATGCACTGTTACTTAAAAGAACCTAAGGTAAGAGGCTGACATTTACAGAGGGTGAGAATCCTAAGAAAATTCCTTTGACTTACTTTCAAACACTTTTCCTTAAATGAGTGATTTGACTCAAAATCAGAGGCTTCATGCATGAAAATGAGATCTGGCTGGGTCAAATTTCCTGTCATGGTTATATTTGTATGTGCAGCAGCTGGAGAACTGGAAGGTTGTTGAGAGAGAGCAGCTGGGGAAGTCCAGGCGAGGTCTGGATCCAGTGAAACCCCCCAACTCTGTGTTAAGTCTCTGGCATTTACACCAGGCTCCTTGTGAGCTCCGCGAGGGCTGGACGGCATTAGTCCAGTTCCGTGACTGAATGGGGAGCTCCAGAAGGAAAGCAGGGGACCTCAGGACGCCTGTCAGGAGCTGTTTCACTCTGGGGCGCCGTGAAAGAGCCTGCTGGCCCAAGCTAGGCGAGGAGCCTTGGGGAGGGAGAGAGGTGGCTGGTCTTTAAGATCTCTTGGGAGTGCCTAGGCTATGGTGTCGGCACGCCTTTGGGGGAGTGAAATGGGGAGAAGAGTCCATGCAGACTGTGTGGGGCAGCTTAATCGAGTGGAGTCCCGTGAAGGCAAGAACGTAGACAAGCGGCAGGTTTGGGAGGGAAGGCTGGTAGATGGTGAGTTCCACTTGGATATGTAGGATTAACTGTATTTGTATGGTATCCAAATGGACATGTTGGATAGAGAGTTGGATAAAAAGAGTCTGGCTAGAGAAGATCTCTTGGAGATCTGGACGCGGGAATCACCACTGTAGATGATAATGGAAAGCTGTGTCTGCCCACAGAGATCTCCTACCCCTGAGGGTCCTGAAATGACACTTGCTCACCCTCAGCCCTGTTTCTAAACTCTTCCCCCGCTGGGCTCTGAGTTCCAGCTGCACGCTCGAAGGGAAAGCAGGCTGACTAACCCAGTTTGTGCTAGTTACGTCAGTTCTGAGAATACAGGCGTGTGGTTGCCAGTTTTCTCATTTTTCAAGAAATTGTGGAATCTGTGAAAATATCCCAGTTTTTAAAGTATGTACATCATGGCTTTGTTTAAAAAACAACTTCATTGTGCTATCACTCACATGCCACATTTTATGGGTGCAGTTTTGACAAATGTATATTCCGAGGTGCCCCAGTTTTCTAATTGAGCTTTACAGAATACTCTGGGCCATGTCTAAGCCTCTGTTGAGAGTTTTGGGAGAAGTTGATCATCACCATACAGCCAGGTAGCTAGAATGATGAAGGGAGGTGTCATGTTCTGTGAGACCCAGATGCCACCTAACCTGATGGACAGGGCTGTGAGGCAGCTGGCCTCCCGCTTCCACTGGCCACACCCAGCCAGGAGCCCAGGGTGCGGAAGGAGGGGGGATGCAGGCGCTGGGCGAGGTGAGAGTGGGAATGGGCGGTAAGAACGAATGAAAATGCTGCCTCACCCCATGCAGCTCTGGCAGCACTCATTTTAAACTTTTTTTTTTTTGCCTATGTAGCTCTGATAATTCTCATTTTAAATACTTTTTGCCCTATGCAGCTTTGATTACAGTTATTTGAAATACTTCGGGGAACCTGGGAGGCTCAATCAAGTGTCTGACTCTTGATTCCAGCTCAAGGTCATGAACTTACGCGATTCTGTGCTGTTAGCACAGAACCTGCTTGGGATTCCCTTCCTCTCTCTGTCTCTTCTCCACTTGTGAGTGTGTGCACATGCACTCTCCCTCCCCTCCGTCTCCCGTCCCTTTTCTCCTTCCCCCTTCCCCCTTCTCCTTCCCCCTCTGCCTCTCTCTCTCCCTCTCTCAAATATTTTTAAAAAGTACTTTTCATGGTTAACGTACTTAGTGAATTTAGTCAAAGCTTCAGTGAAGGATAGATAAAATCCCTCAGCCCTGAAATGCAGAAATTCCCTTCTCCTTTATTGTAGTTTACATTTTAAAATAGAATCACTCAGTTTTAAAAGTGCATTCTAAAAAAAGCCTTAGGATTGTATCTCTTACTTCCTGGGCTTTCACCTGGCTTCACACTTCAAGTATTTTCATTCAGTACATTTTCCTGGTGTTAGGGATGCTGGGGTAAACAGGGCAGGAGAGGTCCCAGTGGGGGAAGGAGTCATTAAACAAATAAATAGAGTGTTGACATATATTGTAGTAATTAACTGCTGTGGAGAAACCTGAATCAGGAATATGCTGGAGAGTGACCAGAGGATGGCAACCATTTACAGCTGTAGATAAAGTGGTCAGAAACCACTTAGACTGAAAGGAAATATTTGAGAAGGAGTTACTCGTAGAAAAATGCAGGTGCAGAGGGAATCAAATAGAAAGGCTTAAATATAGTATTTAGCAAGAAACCTGCTTTCGGGGCACCTGGGTGGCTCAGTCCGTTAGGTGTCTGACTTCAGCTTAGGTCATGATCTCATAGTTTGTGAGTTTGAGCCCCGCATTGCACTCTGTGCTGACAGCTTGGAGTCTTTTTTTTTTTTTTTTTAATTTTTTTTCTGTTTTTTTTTAAATTTCTTTTTGAGAGACAGAGAGAGACAGCTCAAGGAGGGGATGGTCAGAGAGAGAGAGGGAGACACAAGATCTGAAGCAGGCTCCAGGCTCTGAGCTAGCTGTCAGCACAGAGCCCGACGCGGGGCTCGAACCCACAAACTGAGATCATGACCTGAGCTGAAGTCGGACGCTTAACCGACTGAGCCACCCAGGCGCCCCACAGCTTGGAGTCTTAAGCCTGCCTCAGTTCTGTGTCTCCTCTCTCTCTGCCCCTGCCCCACTCATGCTCTGTCTCTCAAAAATGAATAAACCTTAAAAAAAAAAAAGAAACAGAAAAACCTGCTTTCAGTTTTTATGTGTGATTTCTGTGTAAGAGCTAATTCCTGGACTCTTAAGTACAAAAAGAAATACTCAAAGCCCCCAGAATTGCTAGAAAGTTAAGGCAAAGTTCCTTCTTTCTGTACTTGACATCACCTCTAACTTTAATGTTTACTTTTTGTGTTCTCGTACCTGAGCCTATGTAGATTATAGTTCTGTCCCAGTTGAGCCTATTAGCACTTAATAGAAGTAATAAAAACAGTGAAGTTTTTTGTTAAACACGGAAAACTCACCCTTACTAGTTTTTGACGTGAAAAAGGACCCTGATGATAGCTTTGCACACGTCTCCGTGAAAGGATTTGCAGCAGCTTCTTCACACAGCGCGTAGCAACGGTCCAGCATTACCAGATACAGTCATAGGAATGGCAGTAACATTTGCCTTGTTTTCAGTCGCTTTAAAAATCGTCTTAATGTCCTTGACTCCTTTGTCTTTATCATGCAGGTGATCATTAATTTTTTTTTTTACCATTGATAGTTTATTTATCATTGACAGTTTCAGTCAGGTAATTAAGTTACTTGTTGTGATTATTTTATTGCATCAACTAAGATCTGCAATGATTATTGAGAGTAACATTATAATTGTTAGCTTACATGGTCACTTTCTGAGGTGTCTGTATTGTGAATGCTGTTCTGAATATACCCATCTGTTGGGAGAGGGTTTTCTTAGAGTGGTTATAGACTGCCCCAGGGTTACTCAGTAGCTTCCTTAAACATTAAAGACCTCAGAAACAATGTTACATTTCGGATTTTTAATTGAAGTCCAGTAACCAGTTTGTTTTTGAATAAGCATCCTCAGTCATGGGTCTTCTGTAATTATACACTTAAAACTCTGATATGAGGGTAGATCTCGGGGCGCATGGGGGGCTCAGTCGGTTTAAGCTGCTGACTTCGGCTCAAGTCATGATCTCGTGGTTCGTGAGTTCGAGCCCCACATCAGCTAAAGTAGAAATCATCTTTTTGAGTCATCGTTTAAGTAAGCCTGTCTAAAATGAATACAGTGTAAGGACAAGCTCTATAAACTCTGTGGATCGGAACACGCATCGTATTCTACCTCTCCCTGGTGTCATGATGAGGACAGCACCTAGCGGGTGCTCAGTGCCCCTGATGAGCAGTCTGAAAACCACAAAGGGGGAGGAGACCTGACACTACTATTTGGGATGAATTCAAAACTACTGTGATGGTGGGGCACCTGGGTGGCTCAGTTGGTTAAGCAGCTGACTTTGGCTCAGGTCATGATCTTGCGGTATGTGAGTTCGAGCCCCGTGTCAGACTCTTGTGCTGACAGCTCAGAGCCTAGAGCCTACTTCAGATTCTGTGTCTCCCTCTCTCTCTGCCCCCCACCCCCGCTCTTTCTCTCTCTGTTTTTCAAAAATAAGTGTTTAAAAAATTTTAAAAAAACCTACTGTGAAGGTACAGTTTATTTCAGATGTATCTGTAATTAATTCTCCTGTCCCACTTCAGCTTGCCAGCTCTGTAACCCCTTGGGATGTCTTGCTGAGCTTAATTGCGGCTGCCACTCATGATCTGGACCATCCAGGTGTTAATCAGCCTTTCCTTATTAAAACTAACCATTATCTGGCAACTTTATACAAGGTCAGTGCAGTTTCATCATGCAATTTAATATTCTTGCATTCTGGGAAATGTTTTAATGGAGTCAAAAGTAGTAAACAGATTGTCCATGAATTTTAACCAGATTAATATTACCTACAGATGATTCTTTCTGTTCAGAAAGAGACTTGCCATTAAATAACTCCAATATGCCCCTTTCTGTAGAATACCTCAGTACTGGAAAATCACCACTGGAGATCTGCAGTGGGATTATTGAGAGAATCTGGCTTATTCTCACATATGCCACCAGAAAGCAGGTAGGTTGGATTAAGACACATTTAATTGGTTATAAACTATGGAAATTAAGTTGGCAAAACAATTTTATAAAGGTATAAAAATTATTCAGGTGTTCCACAGTTTTCAGTTTTTGTTTAATGGCTAGATTATTTTATCTTACAAATTTATATCAAAATTCCAGTAATTTAAGCCTTCCTGCAGTGTAGACAGTAGTGTTTTTAGTGAATTTTTATGGGCCGCTCTGTAGATTTGAGGATTATAACATTCACTCCAAATACACAGTGCCTCATTGTTCACTGCACACTTATGTAACTAGTGATACATATTTCCATTTTCTGCTCATTTGAATAAAACTTTATGTTCTAGATATAAAGAAATTAGTCATTCTTTATAATAAGTACAGTCATTAAAAGTTTCAGGAAGTTTTCAAAACTTTTAAGAAGTACAAAGAATGCTTTATACCTCAGTAGCATAGCTCTGGAGCCACTTCTGGAGCTATAGGATAAAAAATGATGGAAAGAACCAGAAATACTAAGTTTTTTAAAGAAAAGACCATTCAGTGTTAAGCAGGCCATATGAAAGCCTAATAAGCATCAGTGCAAATGAGCCGGACATAATGGTGACTAACAAAATCTCTTCTCATTGATCCACAAACAAAAGCTTTTAATAATGCCTCACTGAGAGAAGATGCTCTTACGAAAACCATGTAAGTGGATATAAACTATCTAATTCTAGGAACAAGGTCAGGCATAAAAATATGTTTAGATACTAAAATTTAAGTTACTATCATTATTCTTTCCTTTTTCCCTGTCATGACTTAAAACAACTTTATTTTAAAAACTTAAGTATTTTGTGTAATGACCATAAGAAAACAGCTGGACTTTATTTTTTATTTTTTTAAATCTTTATTCATGGATACCATTTGGAGTTATGACAATACTTCTGGTAAGTAAAATTGTTTCTTGCTGTAGTACAAATAGAAGAATTGCTTAAACCATAGTTTTTGTATGTATAAGTTATCTTTTTCTTGATTAAAGCAGATTAAAATGTTTGCTTTCTTTTTTCGTCATGTTTTACATTTGATGATTAAACCTGATAAAACCTGAAAATAAGGAAAAACACTACATAATAGCATTCTTTTATGTCTCCTTTATTTAGATTTTTAAAATTTCGTAGCCAATATTGTGAGCCTTTTAATCTGTTGACAGCTCTTCACTGATACTTAGATAATGTTTGCTTTAGCCCATTGAGGGGAAAAAAGGCAGGGATTTTTTTTTAAGTTTATTTCTCTTGTTACTTGACTTGAGACAGTTTTATTTATTTTTTTACTTGAGACAGTTTTAAAAATGATATAAAGTATTTGCATTAACATGTTACCTTTTGCTTTCCAGAAAAGTTGGATATTCATATAGATAATTGATTCTAGAATTTGGTCCTTAAAATACAGTCGCATCTAAACTTTATCAGATTGTTTGGTGGGATGTCAGCAGCATATAATCAGGGTCTTAGTCAAACTGTCCACCAGACGCCGTTGTTGAATGGGCTCTTATTTCTCCATTGGAGCCGATCTTCTGATGTCCAGAAGATCGCCCAAAAACGAAACCAAAGCTGTTTCCCCCTCAGCACATCCCAGTCAAAAATTTTATAAAATAACATACCAGGCTCAAATGGATTCTTTTTAGGCAAATAATTTCTCCTTGACTGGCAAAATGCATTCTTTTTGGAATGTATGCATATTTGTACTTTCTTACAAACTCCTTTGGTTTTAGTTTTGATGATTTTAGTAGTTTTTTTTAATGCATTCTTTAAAATTCATTGTTTTGAGATAGGTTAAAAGTTGAATGGCAGAGTATTAAGTTTAAGAAAAAAAATCAAGAAGTAACTATTTGATTGAAAGTCTTGTATTTTCTTTTTATATTTCTCTAATTCCAGGCAACAAATGGAGACTCAGATAGGTGCTTTGATACTAGCCACAGACATCAGTCGCCAAAATGAGTATCTGTCATTGTTCAGGTCCCATTTGGACAGAGGTGACTTACGTCTTGAAGATACCAGGCATAGGCATTTGGTTTTACAGGTAAAATGGGGTTGGGAAAGATTCTTGTTCTATGGTAAATCACATGACTATTACAAAAAAAAATGAAGTAGTCTAGTGTAGCTTTCAGAGTGGTTAAATTTTGAGGGAAAGCCAGGGGATTTCTTTCCATTAGTAAAACACTTTACAGAAGGTGAATCTTCTCTTTAGGAAAGCACCATTGTTTTTGTAGTTTCCATACTCGAGATTTCTAATGAAAACCATTTTTGTGACCAACAAACAACATTTTATTTTATTTTATTATTTTTTAATGATTTTTTTTAACTTTTACTTAAATTCTACTTAACATACAGCGCAATATTGGTTTCAGGAGTAGAGTTCAGTGACTTATCACATACAGCACCCAGTGCTCATCACCCATCGGGCCCATCCCCCACCCACCTCTCTCCATCAACCCTCACTTCTCCTTTGTTGAGAGTCTCATGATGGGGTGCCTGGGTGGCTCAGTAGGTTAAGCATCCGACTCCGGCGCAGGTCACGATCTCACGGTTTGTGGGTTTGAGCCCCACGTCGGGCTCTGTGCTGACAGCTCAGAACCTGGAGCCTGCTTCAGACTCTGTCTCCCTCTCTCTCTGCCCCTCCCCTGCTCATGCACATTCGCTCTCTCAAAAAATGAATAAACATTAAAAAAATTTTTTAAAGAATCTCCGTTCCTCCCCCCTTCCCATACGTTGATCTCCTCCATTTCTTAAATCCCACATATGAGGGAAATTGTAGGGTGTTATGTCTTAGCATAATACACTCTAGCCCTGTCCTCGTCATTGCAAATGGCAAGGTTTCATTCCTTTTCCTTCATACATACACACATGCATGCGCGCACGCACACACACCGTATCTTCTTTATCCATTATCAGTCGACGGACACTGGGGTTTTCTCCATAGTTTGGCTGTTGATAATGCTGCTGTAAACATCAGGGTGCGTTTACCCCTTTGAATCTCTATTTTTGTATCCTTTGGGTAAATACCTAGTAGTGCAAGTGCTGGATCATAGGGTAGTTCTAATTTTTTTAACTATTTGAGGCACCTCCATACTGTTTCACAGAATGGCTGCAGCAGTTTGCATTCCCACCAGCAGTGCAAGCGGGTTCCCTTTTCTCTGCGTTGTCACCAACACCTGTTGTTTCTTGTGTTGTTTATTTTAGCCATTCTGACAGGTCAGGTGGTATCTCAGTGTGGTTTTGATTTGTGTTTCCCTGATGATGAGGGATGTTGAGCATCTTTTAGCCAAGTATTTTATTTTAAGAAATTAGTTCTTGGATGTAAAAATGAGTGAGAATAGGATTGAAATTAGTTCTTGGATGTAAAAATGAGTGAGAATAGGATTGTCGTATCCTGCGCTCAGGGTCGCGTTCCTTCACTGAGCCCCGCGTTGAGGCGCCAATTGTCGTAACCCGCGGGCCAGGCGATCGGGTCCTTCTCCTGAGGGAGGGAGAGAAACAGGGGGCAGGAGAGGGAGACGCAGAGAGTAAAGACAGCACTCACGGTTCTCCGATCAGGAGAAAGAGAGAGAGCTTTATTCAGAAAACTGTCTTTTATAAAGGTGGGAAAACAAAGCAGCTGACCAAGGTCAGTTACCAGGTAAACAGAGTCAAATGAATATCAGAAGAAACGCCCAGATTTGCCTCAGCAATGCTGGGAAGGGGGGAGTTAGCACTGAATAATCCAAAATATGGTTTTGATCTTTTGTGCACCTTGGCCACTCCAGTCTGGCCCAGCATGACAGACACCAAAGTTATTTTGACCAGGAAATGGCAGTCTCCAGCCTGTAGATGCAAATCTTGTTTGCTGGTTCACTCTCCGGAGAGTGATAATCCTTGCCTGAGGCAGACAGAAAACTTGGCGGCCCCCGACATAGGATGATTTGTTTGTAGCTTTGTGTTTAGTCCAGTTCTGCAGACATGACTGATAGACATAATAGCATCATAAAATTAATACAAAAGACAAGAAATTTTCTGTTGCAGTATTTTTTTTTATTAAGGTGTCCTTTTCCCCACTATTGGAGTATATATAAGCTTAGTACAATTGAAATTTTACTTTTTTCTTAAAAGAATTTTAATATTTTGCTTGCCAGATGGCTTTGAAATGTGCTGATATTTGTAACCCATGTCGGACCTGGGAATTAAGCAAGCAGTGGAGTGAAAAAGTAACAGAGGAATTCTTCCATCAAGGCAAGTTACAGTTTTGAGTGATGAGTAGTCTGTTCAGTTCATCTTTTAACATCATATGAATAAACTAACGCAGACATTTACAGCAGTCAAGCAAGAGATGCTTGCTAGTTTTTGTGACCGCTCTTACTAGATGTACAAATTGATCATATTTTGGAAATTGGCAGTTCTCTTTTGAAATGACGAGATGTGAATATTTGTGCTTACAAATAGACATACGTCAGGTTGGAAATTTTGCTGTACAGAAAGATTTCCCTGGCCTTCCTTGTCCCTTATGGAGGGCATGGCCCTGTGAACATGCAAGTTATTTTTAGTGATTTAAAGCCATGAACTAAGGATTTTCATTTCATGAACCTTCCTTTTAGGATTTTAAGTTAAAATGCTGACAGAATTATAGTCTCGGGGTAACGCTGAGTAAAATTTTTCATCTCCTCCATTTAAAATAGGATATCAGCTTGGCAGCCTTTTCTATGTGTGAATAACTTAAAAATTTTAAAAAGAACTAATTTAGAAGCCATCCTCTCTTGAGGATTACGTATGTCATGTTTTTCCTAAAGGATGTACAGGTGACCTGAAGACTGTATGTGCTTAAGCAATAGTTATGTTCCACATGAATAATTCTGTCTTGTTTCTGTAATTTTAGGAGACATAGAGAAGAAGTATCACTTGGGTGTGAGTCCGCTCTGTGATCGTCAGACTGAGTCTGTAGCCAACATCCAGATTGGTAACTATATGCACTCCCAGCTGGTTAGAAAAACGCCGGTGTTAATTTTGCCAAGAAGAGATCTACACTTGAAATATAAATTGTTAAAATTGTGCTCATTTCAATTTTTTAATTTAAGACATTTTACTAATTTTTCCTGTTTTGGGCTCTATAATGTACCCAAATATAATTTGATCTTAGGTTATACAAACCATAATTTTTGCAAAGCAGGTAGCAGTGACTTTGTTCTATAACTGACCGAATGCATGGTGTGCCATGTGGAAGCTTCTTTTGCCTAATTCTGGGGTTGCCGTTCTAAAATGAGGAGGACGATCACTGAGCACGATTATAATGTGAAGTCTGTTTTGTGCTGGGGCTTCCTTTCCTCTGTCCCGGCCTGTGGACTAATTCCTCAGCATCTTATGCAGGCCTCTTGTCAGCTTCGCTCAAACTGTAACTTCCCCTCACATGCCCGCAGCCCCCGGGACCCCGCAGCACTCCCCGAACCCGTGGCCCCCTTACCCTTTCCACCTCGCCACTCCTCCCCGCCTGCCTGACGGCCTGACTCCCCCAGATGCCGCCTCTCACCCTCTCCGGGCAGAGTCGGCCGCTCCTTTCCCAGGCCTCCAGAGCACCTGGCATATGGCTCCCCCGGCTCCCAGGCCCTCGCCTGCGGTGATGTATTCCTGAGGCCTCGCACTGCACCCAGTAGCAGGAGGCACTTGAGAACTATTAACTGAGACGGAACTGTCACAGCACAGGGAAATGTGCTGATTAAAACAGGGCAGCGCGTTGCAGGAGAGCATAGGAGGTTTTGAACATAAAGTAGGAGGCCAGTGTGGGGGAGGGGAAGTCAGCGAGGGATTGCAGAGTGGATGTGCTTTTGGTAGCTGGTGTTGAGTAGGGTCTTTGAGGATTAGGTTGAACATAAAGAAATGTGTACCCAAACTTCAGAAAGATTAAAAGTTTCTAGAAATCCAGAAGATAGCATACTTCTATGGCAGAGAGCTTTGAAAAGAGGCTTGTAGGGTCAGAAACTCAGAAATCTAATTCTTATATAGTAATTCAAGGGATCATTGTGTGGAAGGCAGCGGGCAGCAACTGACTTGGCTGCAGAGGAGCGGATAGGGAAGATGAGAGCCTGGCCCAGAGAGTGTGGCACAGACCTGCCGGGGGGCGGGGCGGGGCAGCCGCTGGGAAGCCGGAGAAAGTTTGCAGGGGGTAGTGCTTTCTTTGGAGGGGATTAGAAGACACTTAAGAAGCAGATCTGCCGTACCCGGAACCTCAAGTACATAAACCTTCAAATGCAGAAGAGTAGGTGAAATATGGGCAAAGGGAATTGAATTGAAGATAAGTGAATGGGTAGAAAAGTCACTGAGGCTACTTTTAAGTTCTTTTGCTGGAGTCAGTGACTCCCTAGATTAATGAGGGAACTTACAGTGAGGTTTTTAAAAATTACAGTTTTTAAAAGGGAAAGGAAGCTAGACCCCGTAATGTCTTCACTTCGGTCTACGGATCTTGTCAGTGTCGGATGCTTCTAGGTCGGGTTGTCTACGGGACAAGCATAAGGGAAAGGATGGTAAGAGGTGACATCTGCCAACTCCTCACAGCAGCCCTAGGAGAAGTGGGCTGAAGGAGCCTCTCTTTCAGTTACAAATTATAGTTACAAATTATCAGAATAGATACTGTGCTAAACAGCGGTTACTCAGAGCCAGCTTAGGGTCAGTAAGGAGAAGTCATGTTTAATGCAGTGTCCTTCTTCAATAGAAATAATGATTTTGTTAAATAAGAAAAGATCATGTGCTGGGAAAGGACACTTGACAGGGTGTCCTGTGGTATCTGTGGAGGTAAGAGAGAGGCACATGGGCTCGTACAATAAATAAGTGGATTCCCAAGCAGCTGATGGGTAGAGCCCCGCCCTCCAAGAGGATGCTGTGTGGCCGTCTCTGTCCATGACCCCGGCCCATTCATTTTTTTATCAGGTATTTAAGACCTAAAAGAATGAGGTTAACCTAGAGCCACAAGTAATACTAATTGGTTGGATGTTACAGGCAAGATCCAAAAGCTGTCAACCAGTTGGAATAATGAGTGAATCAAGTAAGATGAAACTCATGGAAAAGCATGATAGTAAGGTTCTGCATTTGGGCATAAAAATCCAGCAGCTCACTTACCTGTGGCACCTAGGAGGGACAGGGCCCAGAGTGACTGGTTCAGCCTGACACTGTGGTGTGAGGACGGCCAGCAAAATGCTGCCGTGTGCTTTGACCGCAGAGATGCCATGTTCCTGTCTTTGTTACGTCTTTCTCCTCACCAGAACATAACTCCTTGAGGGCACATCTTGTCTGTCCGTCCACTGCTGCATTCCTGCCCCCCCCAGCCCCCCGCCAACAGTGCCTGGCACAGACAGCAGTGCTCTGTGAGCACGTGTGGACGGGATGGAAGAAATGAAAGGCCTTATTTCCAGTATTATCTACTATTTCAGATACCACAATTTGTACACTTTTCTAATTAAAAGTAGTGGGTGCTAATTGCTTTAACTCCAGAATTTTTTGTTGCCTAAATGAAGCCCGTGTGGCCCGTGGTACACATGGTCTTTTGCTGAAAAGAAAAAGTTTTCGATGAAGAAAATTTAAAACTGTTACAGAGCGGTGATAGAGTTTGCACGTCCATGCTCCCCCTCCGTACCGGATCGGAAGCGGAGGGGATAATGCTGTTTCCCCAGGCTGTGTGACCGAACCGATGAGGGAGTTTCCAGGAGCGGGAGATGCACTGTAGCGTGAAATCGGCGTAGGGACGTGCGCGTGCTGTGCACCCGGGGGTCTAGAGCCGGCCTGGCCCCTCCTCCCTTCCTGACCGCGAATTGAGGGATCCGTTATAGGAGCTGTTTCTGGAGCGGGGCCTGGGCACTCTGGTGTCGCCTCAGACGCTCCGTTCTTTCCAGGCTCACGATTTAAAAACTCATGAGTTTTGGTTCTGTATGTTCTGACTTAAATAAAGTGGCCACGTGTAACCATGACCAGGGGTGGGGACGCCATCCCCGAGGGGACGAAGCCCAGTGGCACATCACCAGCCCCCAGGCCTGGCGGGGGCCCAGGGCTTGCTCACATCGGGTGTGGTGGTGCCGCTGACGGGAGCCGTCAGAAAAGATTTGATGTGTTTGTCAGTTCACCTTCCCTGACAGTTCCAGTGAGCTACTGAGTAGATTCTTCAGAGACGTTAGGTACGTTTACACACACACACACACACACACACACACACACACACACACACACACACACATTCTCTCTCTGTCTCTCTCTCTCTGAAAACGTAGGTAAAATATTGGAATAGGACTTAAGAGAATAAACACCGGATAGCTGTTCTGAAAATAAAGTTTCAGAATACATGTTAACACCTTTTTCTCCTCCTTTCGCAAGGTTTCATGACTTACCTGGTGGAGCCTTTGTTCGCAGAGTGGGCCCGGTTCTCCGACACCAGGCTCTCCCAGACGATGCTCGGGCACATGGGGCTGAACAAAGCCAGCTGGAAGGGGCTGCAGAGGGAGCAGGCCCCCCGCCAGGGCGCGCAGGCCGGGTTCGGGGAGTTGAACTCACAGTTGTCACCTCGGGCAAACCGGCTGTCCTAGCCCCGCCGCGGCGGAGCGGACTGCCTCCGGCGGGTTTTTAGAAATGTGAACCGGGGTCTGGAGGCGGGAGGACTCTTACCCTGGCCGCCAGGGTCGCCGAGGGAACGAGGCCAGTGTTATTTATTCCTAGCGTGCCCTCCGCCGGACCGCGTGACCCACGTTTTAATTATAAGACCTGAACACACAGCAATATGCATTCGGCTTTCGTGTGAAACCTTGAATATGCAAAGCCCAGCGGGAGCGACTCCGAGAGGAGAAACAAAGGAAGGCTGGCGGCATCCACGAAGTTTTCGAAGCGCTTATTCCTCGAACCATGAAACTTGAACTGTATCTTTCAGCAGAAACCTCTTGGAATTTAACCAGTCTGATGCAACATTGTGTATCTGTACCTTCCACTGAGTTCTCTCTGAGAAAAAGGAAATGTGAAGTGCCCAGCTCCGCTGCCTCCTGTAGGACTCGATGTTTACAGATCAACTCTGAAATGCTGGTTCTCAATTGCCTTGGAGCATGATTGTGAAGGAACCACTCAGAATTTTAAAGATCAAACTTAAACTGCAGCTCTTTCCCCCTGGTTTGCCTTTTTCTTCTTTGGATGCCACCAAAGCCTCCCATTTGCTATAGTTTTTTTTGCGCACTGGAAACTGAGCATTTATCATAGAGCACCGCCACGCTTTCCCTCCACGCTGGTTGGCGATGCAATGTTTTTTAACTGTCAGTTTCTAATTTGGGGCGGGAGGGGAAGAACACCAGTGTCCTACCTGTATTATGATTCTGCAGTGAAGACATTGCATGTTGTTTTCACTACTGTACACTTGACCTGCACATGCAAGAAAAAGGTGGAATGTTTAAAACACCATAATCAGCTCAGGGTATTTGCCAGTCTGAAGGAAAGTGGGATGGGGCAGTGTGTCCTCCAGAGCAAGGGTACTAACGCCCCTTTCGCTGCAGTGCGTGAGAGGTATGTTGTGTGTGGATGTGTGGACGTAGGTTTGCGTGCATGTTTGTGCATGTGTGACTGCATGTGTGTATTTATCCGTGTGGGAAAGGATTTGCAATGTAAGCTTTTATTTATTATCTTAGAATGTGACACAGTGCGCAGCCACACGGGGGGGGGGACCTCTAACAGACCGCTCCAGTTGCCTTAAACTATGCACAAAGCTAAGTGACCAAACTTCTTGTTTTGATTTGAAACAAGTGCATTGTTTTCTTGTCCCTCCCTTTAATGAAACGTTACCCTTTGATGGGCCTTTTGATGTGAACAGATGTTTTCTAGGACAAAATCTAAGGACAATTTTAAACTTAAAACATTCCACTTTTGTAATTTGTTTTAAACTGTTTTATGTATAGTAAGCACAACTGTAATCTAGTTTTAAGAGAAACCGGTGCTTTCTTTTAGTTCAATTGTATTTCCCTTGTTACTGTAAAAGACTGTTTATTGATTATGTTTACAGTTCGTTGCAACAGCCATTTCTTGGGAGAAAGCTTGAGTGTAAAGCCATTTGTAAAAGGCTTTGCCATACTCATTTTAATATGTGCCTGTTGCTGTTAACTTTTGATGAATAAAAACCTATCTTTTCACATATTTATCTTTGACATTTACCTTATAACTCAATCTTTTGGAAATCATAATGCTAAATTACTAGGCAATCAAAGGTTTAGCGTCTTGGTTCTAGCATTCACTCATCAGTTATTTAGGCAGAGAAAGGTGCAGGCCAAGCCTTTGGGGTCCTCTTCCATCATCTGCACCCCGCTGTCGTGTGCCCGGAGTTCTCACTGAGACGTGGCACCGGTCAGCCTTGAGCCCGGGCCTCTGGACTCCACAGGCTTTTTTGTTCCCGCAGGTGGGATTGCGTAAGGTACCAGCACTCTTACAAGTTCTGAAGTACTAGTTATAATTGATTTTTTTTTAAGTAAAGTAATAAGAAATGGCCACCTAATTCTGTTTGATTGATATCAACGTAAGAAAGGCACCCCTGGGCCTCCTATGTCTTCCCAAGTCCAATTGATTAGGAAAGATACAGTACAAACTTTAAAATCAAACATATTGTCATTATTTGCATAGAAAAATGATGTCCAATAGAAATATAATGTGAGCCACACATAGGTGAGTTTTCAATTTTCTACTAGCCACATATAAAAACGGAAAAACCAGTGAACCAATTTTATTAACCCTTATTCCAATATATCCAAAATATTGTATCATTTCAATATGTAGTCATTATCTTAGAAAACAATTATTGAAATGTTTTACATTCTTTCCTGGGAGGGGAGGTACAAAGTCTTTGAAATCCGGTGCATATTTTACACTTGCAGCACATCTCCGTTCAGACTAGCCGCAGCTCAAACGCTCAGTAACACCCGCGTGTGGCGGGGGCTACCATCCTGGACAGAGTGGGGTGCAAGTTCCATGGTGGCGGACGGACTACCTGGGGAGGCGCAGTGGCCACTGAAGGTGGCGGCATCCCGGTTGTTTCGATGCGGCTAGTTGTCTGATTAGATCTTTACAGACCTGGTTTGTCAGCAGATGGAGAGCAGAACAATCTCGTAGGAAACTCACATTAATCAAGCTCACAGTAACTGATGTTTAAAAAAATGTTAGTGCTTCAATTTGCAATGAGAAATATAACTACCAATCATTCTCTCCCTTTAGGCGAGTCTTCGGGCGAAGTCCAGTTGCGATCAGCCGGTTGCGCGGTGAGCATGGGTTCCGAGCAAGGGAAGCGAGCTGCCTCCGTCTCCCGTGGGGAGCGAGCTGCTGATGCTCACGCGTGCGGAGCAGGGCGCGCTCCTCCCCTGGACGATTGTGGAGATTCCCTGCCACCGGCTGCTCCTCCGCGTCAGCCCTGCCGGCACCGCCCGCCCCGTCTCCCTGGGGCCTGCCCGGGCTCCGTCTGCCGAGCGTGATTACCTCTCTGCCCCGTTTCGTTTCTTATGGTTTGACAGTCGAACGATTATCCTCTTCTTTCCATTCTTGGGGGAGCCACCTCAGCGTTGCGCCTGTTTCCTGCCTATACGTAGAATAAACCCGTTGACAAATTGTCTTGTTATATAAATGTGGAAGTCACTGTCTGTAGCTCTACTTAAATATAACCGATATCCCTTGAACATTGATTTTCTAGAAAAATTTGAGGAAACAGTTCAATAGTTTAGAAGATTACACTTCAAATAAATGTTATGGAACAGAAAAATTGATGTAAACAGGAGACTTCAAAGAATTGTTGAGCATGTGATAGCCCTTTGGGGCTCTAGACCCAACACTTGAGTAGTAGGGGGCATCTCCTGCCCTGGGGGGTCAAGGTCCTCGGAGAGGGAATTCTGGCCAGCCTTAGCTTAATGAAAACCCAATCTGGCACCTGGCCAATATTTGTATTCTATAAATGTGATGGTTTCTAATGATCCTCTTTGTACAAAAGCAGCAAATATTTTGTCCTTTGCAAACCTGGGGAATATATTTGTACCTGAGGTACAGGTTAGAGGTGCTAGTAATTCTTTGAAGATTCCTATAACGGTTTCTTTTCCAAAACACTTTCTTGACTCTTAAAGCTTTCACTTTTCTTAAGACTAACTTTCACATCAGAGGTTTACAGTGTTTTCGTGTGTGCTTTTTTTAATGTATAAATATTTGGTTTAAATCCTCTCCTGATCAGTGTCTCCTACTTCAGAAAATAAAGTGACTGACAGCTAATATGCATTCACTAATGTTTTTAAATCAATGTGCATACTGGTCACCATGGCATCGGCACACATCTGAAGCCTACTGTGGTACAGTTACGTGCAAGGCTTAGTCTGAGCCACTCCTTGCTCGCTAAGGATCTGCAAACGAGCTGTGTCTTTTGAAGGCCCCCATGGTCTTTTCCTTGGAGCTGAGCTGACGGGGGCACACAGCAGGTTCTTCCAACTCTTTGGCTCTTGTGCTTATTAGCACAGGGCTAGCATCAGTTGGACCGTCAAGAGATGTTTAAACAAACCAATTTGGTATTAATGTACTTCCTCTTTAACCGTCAATTTATAACATTGAGAAATTATTTTTAAACTAGTTCGTCTATGCTGAATCGTGGTCAGCAGCATCTGGGTTCCTGTTGTGTGCAGAGTGTTACACTGGATGTAATAAAGGTATTAAAAATTACAAAACCCTGGTCTCTGTTCTCAAAATGTTTGAGTGAAAAAATGATGTGTGAAAAGTGTTCTATAATATGGCAGGTTTCTATATTTTATGAAATGAGTGCACATTGTTGGGATGTGGTTTCGGAGAACAGTTTGGTTAATGATGAAAATGACACCATCTCTAGGGGCACCCGGGTGGCTCAGGTGCTTAAGTATCCAACTTTGGCTCAGGGCATGATCTCGTGGTTAGTGGGTTCGAGCCCCGCATCGGGCTCTGTGCTGAACGCTTGCTCAGAGCCTGGAGCCTGCTTCGGATTCTGTGTCTCTTTCTTCCCCCTCCCTTGCTTGTGCTCTGTCTCACTCTGTCTCTCAAATAAATGTTAAAAAAAAATGACACCATTTCTAGTAATTCTTGAAAATTTTTTGTTTATATCCATGTCTGATAAAACCGTTTAGCTTTCACATTTCATTCTAAAGTCCAGTCTCCACATCCTCACCAACACTTGTTATCTTTCCTTTTTGATAATAGTCAATCTGATAAGTGTGAATTGATACTGTGGTTTCAAACCACATTTCCCTGATGGATGGTGCTGAGCGTCTGTCCATGTGCCTGTGGGCATCTGTGTGTTTTCTGGGAAGAAACAGCTATTCAAGTCCTCTGCCCATTTTTTAAAATCAGGTGGTTTTCTTGGTTCTTTGTATATTTTGGATATTAACCCCTTATCAAATACATGATTTGCAAATACTGGTTCCCACTCAGCAGGTTGCCTTTTAGCTTTACTGCTGGGTTTCCTTTGCTTTGCAAAACTTTTTAGTCTGACATGACCCCGCTTCTTGTTTTAGTTTTTACTGCCCTTGCCTGAGGAGACTGGTCCAAAAACACATTTCTAAGACCATTGCCTATGGTTTCTTCTGGGAGGTTATTGTTTTAGGTCTGGTAAAGTCTTAATCCATTTTGTATTTATTTTTGTGTATGGTATAAAACAGTCCAGTTTTCCCAACACCATTTATTAAGATATTGTGCATCCTTGGCTCCTTTGTCCTGGATTTATTTTTGGGCTCTTTATTCTGTTCCGTTTATCTATGTTTTTATGCCAATATTGTGTCTTCATAGAGTTTTGTAATAAGGTTTGAAATCAGTGTGATGCCTCCAGCTTTCTTGTGCTTAAGATTGCTTTATGGTTCCACACAAATCTGAGGATGATTTGTTCTAGTTCTCTGACAAATGCTGTTGGCATTTGGATAGGGATTGCTGTGGGTCTGTAGATTGTTTTGGGTAGCACGGGCATTTTAACAATATTAGTTCTTGTAATCCGTAGGCATTGGCATGTGTCATCATCAGTTTCACCAGTATCCATAGTTTCACCAGTTTTCATAGTATAGGATTTTCACCTCTTTAGTTAAATGTAGTCTCAGGTATTTTCTTTGTGATGCAATTATAGATGGGATTATTTTCTTAATTTTTTTTCCTGATAACTCCTTAGGATATAGAACTGCAACTGATTTCTGTATGTTAATTTTCTGTACTGCTTCTCGATTGAATTCATTTAGTTATGATAAATGAATTTTAGTGGAGTCTTTAGGATTTTTTATGTACAATATGTCACTGCAAATAGTGAGTTTTGCTACTGATTTTCCTATTTGGATGCCTTTTCTCTTTCCTGACTGCTATAGCTAGAATTCCCAATACTCTATTGAATAAAAGTGGTGAAAGTGGGCATCACTATCCTGTTCTCGTTCTTAGAGGACCGTTGAGTATAATGTTACCTGTGGGTTTGTCATACATGGCCTTTATTATGTTTAGCTATGTTCCTTCTACGCTCACTTTGCTATCAAATTTTGTCAACTGGTTTTTCTGCATCTGTTGAGATTATCGTACAATTTGTATCATTTTTGAAAAATGTTTGTTTTTGAGAGCACAAGCAGGGGAGGGGCTGAGAGGGGGACAGAGGATCCACAGCAGGCTCCACACTGACAGCAGCAAGCCCAATGTGGGGCTTGAACTTCAGGAACCACGAGATCATGACCTGAGCCCAACTGAGCCACCCAGGGGCCCTCTAATGTGAATGTGGTGTATCCCCTTGATTGATTTGCAACTGTTGAACCATGGTTGCATCCCTGAAAGAAATCCCATTTGATGTGGTATGTGATCTTTTAACATATTACGTTGTTTGCTAATGCTTTGTTGAGGATTTTTGCATTTATGTGTTGAGGATATTGGCCTGTAATTTTCTTTTCTTGTGGTTTGTCTGCTTTTGTCAGCAGGGTAATGCTGGCATCTTTATTTCCTTTCTTCTACTAACTTTAGATTTAAAGCTAGGTTGTTTACTTGATATTTTTCTGGTTTCTTGAGGTAGGCCTATATTGCTATGAACTTCCCTCATAGAACTTTTTGCTACATTACAAGGATTTTGGCAAGTTGTTTTGGTTTTCATTGGTCTCAAGGTATTTTTAATTTCCTCTTTGATTTCTTCATTGGCTTATCATTTGTTTAGTAACATTTTTAAGTCTCCATGTGTTTGTGTTTTCTTCTTGTAGTTGATTTCTAGTTTTATACTGCAGTGGTCAGAAAAGAGTTGTCTGATATGATTTCAGTCTTGAATTTATTGAGAATTGTTTTGTGGCCTAACATGTGATCTGTCCTGGAAAATGTCCTCTGTACACTTGAAAATAAGCTGTATTCCTTATTTGGGAGGCTGGAGTATTTTATATATATCTGTTATTAAGTCCATCAGATCTAGTGTGTCATTCAAGGCCAATGCGATCGGATTTTTTTGTCTGGATGACCTGTTCATTAATGTGAGGTATTAATGTCCCCTACTATTAAAGTATTACTGTCAATTTCTCATTATGTCTGTGTCTGTTAATATTTTGCTTTATATATTTACATGCTACTGTGTTGGCTGCCTAGATATCTAAGATGTTATATCCTCTTCTTGGATCAACCCTTTATCATTAGTAATATGTGTATTGCTACAGCAGCTTTCTTTGTTTCTATTTGTATGGAGTAACTTTTTCATCCCTTCACTTACAGTAGATATGGGTCTTTAGAGATGAAATAATTCTCTTGTAGGCAGCATATATATAAATGGATCTTTCTAAAATTCATTCAGCTACCCCATGTCTTTTGACTAAAGCATTTAGTTCATTTACATGTTTCCCAATCACATGCAACATTTATTAATATAAAATATCTGCTACTATCTTTGTGGGCAGTGGGTCAAATGAAAAAACTGATCACAAGTGAACTTCATTTCAATTGAAAATCTAATGCACTCAGTGGAGGGCTGACACTGTTTTGGAAAATACAATGTGCTTGGGAGGATTCAGCATCTCTGTGCTTTTCATCTTTAAAACTACTTCGTAACAGAATTTAGAAGATTCTGGGATGCGGCTTCTGGTAGCCAAAGGAATGAATATCTCACTCACTTACCTGGTTCAGGTTTTAAGTTCATTTGCATTTAAGGTGGTTTTTGATGAGGACTGCCATTTTGTTCATTGTTTTCTAGTGTTTTTTGTAGTTCTCTGTTCCTTTCTTCTCTTGGTCTCTTCTCTTTTGGTTTGATGATTTTCTATTATGTTTGAATTCCTTTATTTTTTGTGTATCTCATGTAGGTTTTGGTTTCTGGTTACCAGGAGGTTCGTATATATTGACCTATATACGTACTAGTCTATTTTAAGCTAATGATTGATTAAGTTCAAACACATCATAAAAGAACTAATTAAAAAAGTTTTTTTTTAATGTTTTTATTTTTGAGAGACAGTGTGGGTGGGGGAGGGACAGAGAAGGAGACAGAATCTGAAGCGGGCTCCGGGCTGTTAGCACAGAGCCTGACTTGGGGCTCAAACTTGTGAACTGCAAGATCATGACCTGAGCCAAAGTCAGGCACTTAACCAGCTGAGCCCCCCAGGGGCCCCAAAAGCACTAATTTTTATTCCCCGCCCCCCCCACATCTTATGGTTTTGACTCTTACCTGACGTTTTTATGTATCCCTTACACTGTTATCGTTAGGATTTCACTAGTTTTGTCTCCATCCTCATACTGATTTTCTAAGTGTCTGCTTTACTGCCTTCACTATATATTTGCCTCTACCAGTGACATTTTCTTCCTTTCATATTTTTTATTTCTAATTATGGACTTTTCTGTTTAACAAAGACCCTTTAACATTTCTTGTAAGGCTGGTTTGGTGGTGATGAACTTCTTTAGCTTTTACTTGTCTGGGAAACTATCTTTCCTTTAATTGTGAAAGTTACCTTTGCAGGGTAAAGTATCCTCGGTTGTGAGTTTTCCCCCTTTCAGCATTTTAATATTTTTAATTTTTCATTTTTTAGAGAGAGACCGACCGAGCATGAGCAGGGCAGGGTCAGAGAGAGATGGAGACACAGAATCTGAAGCAGGCTCCAGGCTCTGAGCTGTCAGCACAGAGTCTGACGTGGGGCTCAAACCCGTGAACTGTGAGATCATGACCTGAGCTGAAGTCAGCTGCTTAACTGACTGAGCCACTCAGGCGCCCCTTCCTTCTGGCCAGCTAAATTTCTGCTGGAAAATCGACTGATAGTCTTATGGTGGTTTCCTTTGAATGTGGCTGTTTCACCGCCTTTAGTATTTTTCTATTTTAATTATACTACATTGTGGTGTAGCTCTTGTTGCACACTTTTCCTGGGGTCTGTTTCCTCACCCAGATTATTTCCTCAAAGTTTTCTTCCCTTCTCTCTTCTTCTGGGACCCCGACCACGTGCATGTCAGCACGCTTGTTGTCCCAGTGGCTCCTTAATCTGTGCCCACTTTTTAAATTCTTTTTTTGCCCCGTTTGGCTTGGATCCTTGGCTCTACCCTTCTGGATGGATAGCCATTCTTTTGCATCCTCTCATCTGTTAGTTCCCCCTGGTGTACATTTCATTTGTTACATTCTTCAGCTCTGACCAGCTGTTTAATATTCTTTGCTAAAGTTCTCCACTCTTCTCTCTGATGAGCATAGTTATTATTTTGACCTCTTTTATAGGTAGATTATCTCCATTTTTTTTTCTTTTAGCCTATTTCTATAAATTGGGCAGAACGGCTTCCTCTCCCAGTCTCAAAGGAACGAGTGGCCCCGTGTGGGAATGCCCGCGTGGACTGCGCATGCCTGACAGCTTCCGGTGTAAGCTGGAATGGGAGCAGGTGGCGGGCAGGTGTATCCTGTGCACACGACGCCGGCCGCATAGTGTTGTGGGGACCTGAGCTCTGAGGTGGTCCTTGCAGGCTGGCTAGGGTGCCTGTACTTGCTCCAGCCTGCACGGCTACCGAGGGGGAGTGTAAACAGCGCCATCCCCAGGGCCTCCCAGCCTGAGTCCCCCCCCCCCCCACCCTCACCATTTGTGTGACGCTCTGAGCTTAGTAAATGGGTCTCCTTCACTCACAGGCTAGTGGCTGTGTTGTTTTTGTTGGGCCCCAGCATGTAAGTCCGCACCCAGTCCCCTCCAGGACCTGTGCAGTCTGCTGTGCCGGGGGTGGGTTCCTGTCCTTACTGTGTTGGGTCTCTCTCCTCTCGGTCCCGCTGTCCTTGACAGAAGCTGTTCAGTCAGCCCTCAGCTCTTCAAGAGGAACTGCTTTATATGTAGATTCTAGTTCCACGAGCTCCCGACGCTGCCGTCCCGGACTGCCACCCCAAAATTTAAACTTGTATTTGCCAGATTCTAGCCCCCAAAGAAAACTTTTAATTTGGAGACTTTGTCAGAAGAATAGTTTTTTCCAAAATATTTGTTTCTGTAGTTGTTGCCCAGTGTTGTCATCCTCACCAGTGACACAGACTCGGGAATTTAATACACCACGATGACAGGGTTCTTGTACAGGAGGGCCTGGACTGGAGAGACAACAGGAACTAAAGACAGCCCTTGCAGGCAGGTGTCCAGGATGGCATCTAGCAGACCTCAGTCTACTGGACACTACAGTGGCCTCGTGGAAAATGATGTAAGTAGTTAACAATGTATTCAAAATCATTATTTAATCCACAGTAACTTCTGGAGTGGAGAAACGATTCCTGTTTACAAACAGGTAGGGTTTGTATAACCCCCAAGCCTAGAGCTCTGACTCCTACTCAGTACGTGCATGCAGTCCGTGCCTGGACTAGTCAGGTCCTAGGAGACGACACATACCAGTCACTTCCCCTCCGTGCCTCGGCGAGGAAGTGTAAGTATTTTTATCATCTTCACTTCAGCTCTTGTGTTGAGTGGGAGAAACTGAATGAAACAGGTGAATAAGTGACAATAGATTTCCACTCTAAGAATGCAGGAAAAGTATTCTAAAGAAGTTACGCGTGCAAGATTAGAGAATGTGACCCATTAAAATAATAATATACAGGCCCTTCTGGTCCAAGGAAAATACAAATTTGCTTTATTTCAATAAAGTAGCTTCCTTCAATTGGGAGAACTGGCCCAAATTCAATACTGATACAAATATAAATTTCTTAGGTCAAAATATAGAATTCAGGCAAATTTTCTGAATTTCTTTTAAAGGCAGAATTTTTAAGTCCTATGAAACAATAGAAACAATGTAATGTAAATCAACAAATGTGTAAAATAAGCCGCACTTCAAATGTAAGCTGAGTAACATTTCCTAATATTGAGAACATTGCACGTATTTTCAATAACTTAAAAGTAAATGTCTACTCTTCCCATCTCCATTTCTTTTTACTAGATTTAAATAAATCCAAATATTTACTCACAGTAGGAGATTCTGCATTAACTGTAGCTGAGTTTAACAGAAATACAGAAAACCCTAGAGATTTATCAAGCATTCACGAATGGCCTCCTCGAGAGTGGCGTCTCCCACCCGCGCAGCACCTAAGGTTTGCGGCAGGATGTACTTGAGCAGAACAGCACTCAGACCAGTGATAAACACCTTACAGGAAATTCTCACCGATTCAGTGTTTCATTATAAAGCTACTACATTTGACCAATATTAAAAAATTTTAAAACTCCATTATGCTGCCATTTCCATTATATATCAACTAAGCAGCAAGCCATCTTCATGATGCCTTTATTAAACTAGGGAAAAAATGTACATTCTGGTTTTCACTTGTTCTAGATTTCATTCAATAATTTGATTTCTATCTGAAAACTCCAATTTCTTTCTCAGCACTGGATAGCACTGAAGGGAAAGCAGCGTTTGTGGTCTTTGACTTTCCTTTAAACGAAAACATTGTGGAATTTTCAGCAGCGAACACCATCTGGTTCCTACGTGAATCCCCATCTGGGAAGGACGTGAGACGAGTCTAAGGTACAAGTCCTGTTCAAGGCAAAAAGCTTCCAATCCTAAATATTCCATTCCAACGATGTGTGTCATAGCCCTGTCCCCTCACTGAGCAATAAACGATCACTGACCACTCACTGACATCATTATTACATTTTATGTACTATTTTATACCCAAATATATGCATATAAAACATTTTCAGATAAGTTAGTGTTAAGAATTAAAAGCCCACATCTGCAATGTCCTTTCTTCTGAAATCTATATAATTGTTATTAAGACTAGAAACCTTTAACATCCTGGCTACACATTAAAAACATGTTATGGAAAACTTCAGAACCTTCTCATAAAAAGAAACACAGACATACAGTGCTTTTTTTATTAGACTTAAAGAAGACTACTGAATGCTAACTAGTGTTGATTTCTACTAGCCAAATAGCCCTGACAAACCAACAGTGGGAACAAGGGGAGTTTTTCCTCAGCTCACTAGTAGGAAGTTGAAACATTTTCAATCAAAGCCTTCATTTTTCCTGTAGATTTCAACATGTGTGGCCCAAACTAAAAAAGAAACAAAGTATAAATAAAGATCGTGGTTCGGGTCTTCGGGTCATTGTAAGGTTACATCCCCGCCTCGGCCTGGATCTCGGGTCTGGGTGTGTTCTGCATGAAAACCCAAGCTCCCCGAGGATACTAAAACCTTCATGAATTGACAAATTGCTTCTGTTGCTGTGTAATGTTTATAACAAAGAAGTAACCAAACTACTTCCTAGAAAAGAAAACTAATCATCTTAAGACCATAAGCTTTAAGCCGTTTTTATTTCTCTAAAAGACAGAGGGTAAAGTTTCTTTTTCTATTTCTAAGATGGAAGAATCTCTCAAATACCTGACTCTCTGGACTAGATAAGCACATGTTCCTCACGACAGTAGAGCTAATGTATAAAGTACTATTTGAACGTTTCCATGATCTGCTCCATCTCCACCCAGGACCTGAAACACCTTCTAAGAGCCAGATCAAATCTCACCCTCTTCAGGACTTTACCGGACACCCTAAGGGAAAAGAATCGTTCTTTTACTTTGAATTTCTCCATCACCAGTGAGTTCTGCTTCATCGTGCTTACATATAAATAAAACACAGCATAAAACACTGAACACTGCAGATGCTAGATGCTAAGTAGTCAAACCGGGGGTTGGTTTTTGCTTCCTTTTTTATGTTCTTACAACCTGCTTGTGGAGAGGGGCTAATTCCTATAGCACAGTGCGCCCCCAGAGGCCACAGCTGAACGCCTTAGGAAATGCGGGTTCTCAGCACCGGAGCCCACAGCCACGTTGTGCCAGGAAAGAAGTCAGACCTAATACTCACCAACACTGTTTCTGAGGTGGCCTCTGGTTCAGACTTTGGAATTCCTTTTTCAACCTCACCTTGACTATCGCTTTGATATCGAAAGGCAAATTTCTTTTTCAGAGCCTCTGCTATGAGGGCAGCAGGGTCCATAACATCCACTGGTTTGGGCTTTGGATCCTGTTCTGACCTTATTAGAGAAATGAAGAGAAAGCAAAGGACTTTTCAGTGTCCTGGCATCCCTCAGGGCAGTACTTTGCATGCCTTCTCTAGCATCACTGACACCCAATAAAGTTCCTGACAACAGTGAGAGACTCAAGATAGAAACCCTATATGTAAGGCTCACTAAGAACAAAGATGCCCAATGAATAGACGCTCCATTCAACGAGGAGCATTGGTCATGCTCTCCGTCGGGACATCCACAGTTCTGCTCTTCTTCCGAAGTCTCGTGATTAGTCACGGCAGGTCGACAACACAGCTTCCTGAATGAGCGACTGGACAAGAACAATAAAGACTCCACACAAAAGGGCTTTAAATGTAATAGGAGAAAGACCTGAAAATGTTTGCTAACTTCTTAGTTATATAGGAGACACTGGGGCTCATCTTTTTTAAACTAAAAACTAGAACTGTTCATGGTAATCAGATTATAAAACAAAGTTCTCGGGCGCCTGGGTGGCTCAGTCGGTTAAGCATCGGACTTCGGCTCAGGTCCTGATCTCACGGTGGTTCGTGAGTTGGAGCCCCATCGAGTCTGCTTGGGATTCTGTGTCTCCCTCTCTCTCTGCCCAGCCCCTGCTGGTACTCGCTCGCTTTCTTGCTCTCTCTCTCAAAAATAAACATTAAGAAGATAATAAAAATAAAATTCTCAAAAAGCCTAGCACTTTATAAGACATAAAAAAGCAAAGGAAGTATGAAATAAGGTAAACATATCCTCACCTTTTTACTGACCGAAGTTTTACGCTGTTCATATCTTTAAGGATCTCTAGCATATTTGGCATATCACGTTTCTTTGGACTGCTCTTAACTGGGGTCTTTCCCGCACAGGCTTTTTTCTCTCTCCGCTCTTTTATCAGGTCAATAGCAGATCCACCATGGTGAAGCCCCGATGGGGGGAGGGGGGGAGGAGGTGGGGGCGGGGGAGGGGGTGGGACAGAGGGTGGGGCTGTGGTAACAGATGTGGTAGAATCTAAATCACCTACAGAAATAAGGAAAAATCAATTCAATCTTGATGGTAACAGGCAAATAAAATAACTTCTAACAGTGAAATTATGTTAAAGACTTTTGTATACCTGAAATCATTATGCTTTAAAAAAAACTCCGTTATGTAAAGGAAGTTTCAGTAACTTGGTTAGAATCTTAAATGCCTGCATCTAATCCCAAACTCTCCAAATGGAAAAGTTCCTTTTAATTTAACAGGGGTGTTTGTGTAGTATCAAATGTTCCAGTCTGACCACTGCACAGTTTGTAACTACTTTTGGATGAAACGTAGAGCAGTGTGTACTACATAAACATCTTCAATACAGTTTGACAGTTCAGGACTATAACAACTATTTGAAAAAAAGTGATAAATTTGTGGTTCACGTTAAGAATATTTATGTAAAGGACTTATTAAGCATTACAAGTTTTAGATGTATTATTCAACAAATTTCTGAAAGAGAAACTCAGCAGGCAGACTGGGGTTAAGACTACTTCCAAAATATTAAGAGTTAAAGTGGTTACAAAATACCTAAAAATTCATCTTTCTGCATAACTAGTTGTTCACTGGTTGAACTGTACTGACTGGGGGCCCAAAGCAAGTTTCAATCAAGGGATTCTGACTATAAAAACATCTAGCATAAATCTCCAAATTATCTCACTATTTCCAGCAGTTTTCCTAGTCTACCAGAAGAGGGAGGGAAAGCAAAAGAGAAATGCAATTTAGAAGCTGAAAGAAAAAAAACAAAAGGCAGGACTTCCGGTTTTTAAAGTTACATGCAAATTTCACTTTAAGTAACAAATTACTTCCCAAGCACGCGGTGCCGAATGCATTCGCCCTCGGTCTGCTGTGGCCGCACCCAGGCTGGATGAGTCCGAGCTGCATTACATTCAACTCTGGGAGCACACGCGGCTCAGAGGCCGAGTAACTGCCCTTAGCCTGTAACCCAGAGCTGGCGCACACGGAGTCCGGCCAGGACGCGGAAGAACACTAGGAAAAACAACTACTACTTGCCAACAGGTAAGTGGGCTCGGATTTCAAGGCTATGGTTTTCTTCTCTAAAGTAACAGTGCACACGAATAAAAGCAAACACTATTGTATCGGGAGTCACAGGACCTGAATTCAGTTTCTACTCTGGGCAAGAGGAAGAAGTGACTATTAAGAAGCTACTATGTGCTAAAGGCATTTTATAGAATTTCCACATTTACTCACATAATAACTCTAAGATATAAATCCTGTTGCCCCATTTCAGGGCAGGGAAGGGAGTTGGAAAGGCCGAGGACTTGCCTCAGGACACGCGGCAAGTCCGCCCCACTCAGCCCTGGCAGCACCATTTTGAGATTACTTCACGGCTGAGAAAATCGGTGCCTTTATCACAAAGTTTCCCAATGCATTCATATGAGCACGAAGTCAACTGTATGAATTTCAGTATTTTCTAAATTTATCCTTTCTGATAGCATCAAGACTGTTCCACAAAACCCACTTAAACCTGATGGGGTCTGGTACTGCACTTGGAGAGGTCTGACCTCTGGTCTTCTAACAACCCCAAGGCTGTTACTTGCTAATACATTTTAAAACTAGTGGCAGCTCAATGGGTAAAACAAACAGGATTTACAGACCTGCAACGAGATTTTGCTGTTCTTGCAGGGTCACGATTTTGGCAATCTGAGCTCTGAGAGCAGCAAGTTCATTTTCAAGGGCACAGATCTTCTGCAGTGCTTCCTCATTTGCCAGGGCTGTCTTCAGCTGAGGCTCCTCTGGAGACAGGTCTGGTGAGGCAAACTCCCTGCGTGGCGGCTTCTCAAGGAAAGGCAGGCCATCCTGAAGGGGCTGTCTAGCTCTGACCCCTGTCCTGCAGGGACGACAGAAGGATGGCTGTCACAGGCTTCAGAAGGAAATACGAAAAATCATCACTGCCAATCAGAACACAGTACCTGAGAAATACTTTTCAGAACGACTCTCTGCGAGTCCCCTCCTGTAACTTTCAAAAAGAGCAAAGCACGAGTCAACTTGATGTGGACACATACCAACCAGGTTTCTTCCTGCCATCATTCTTAACCTCTGTATAATTTGCACAAGTCCACACTATCAGGAGGCTTCAGGTTCCAACAATGTTTTTGCTAATTCATGTTTTGTTTTGGTTTGAACTAAGGTAAAGAAAATTTTAATGCTCTTTAAAAACGGTGGTTCAGTTGACTAAGCTCACTGAGCGTGGAGCCTGCTTGGGATTTTCTCTCCCCCCCTCTCTCTCTGCCCCTCCCCCGCTTGCTCACGTGCACTCTCTCTCCCTTTCTCAAAAATAAACAAACTTTATTTACCCTATTGCCTATTTACTGAGGTAAAACTGGCAGCCGTATTTATGTAGGGCACACAGCATGACGGCGTGAGTGCACGTTTTGAAATAATCACAACCAGCTTCCCTCGGCTTCATGAGGTCAAGTCTGAGTTCTGGCAAACAAGATGGATGCAGGTGTGCGCCATCTCGGAAAACTGTTTAAAAGGAGAAGACTCCATGAGAAAGTCCTTTCATCTGTGACTCCGCCCGTTTGCTCCCCGAGCCTTTGAGTTCACGGCGATGGATGGCTGACCTGAGAGTCACTCACAACCAAAGGCCGACCTGAATGTGGAAGCCGATGCTCATGACGGCAGAGAGCCGGCCGGCCCCGTGGACCGGGCACAGCCACTGCCGGCTGCAGACTCTACTCTGTAAGGCGAACGCGATAAGCACTACACTACGGACACCGCCAGACTCTCTACTCTGGATGTTTTTGGTTGGAGAGAAATAAACCTCCATCCTGTGGAAGTCACCATTTTTGGGGCTACTCTGTTAAATGTAGTTAAAACTAATCCTGTAATAAAACCATCATTAAACTCATTTTAATTTCTATTTTAACTGGACATGGGTTATTTTTTTGTTTGAGAGCTGTTATAATTCTTCAATCTACCTTATGTTCTAAATGAAGGAATTCTTGGTGTGCTTGGGTGGCTGTTAAGTCACTCGATTTTGGCTCAGGTCATGATCTCACCATTCGTGACCTGAGCCAAAATCGAGGCTCTATGCTGACAGAGAATGGGATTCTCTCTCTCTCTCTCTCTCTCTCTCTCTCTCTCTCTC
>NC_043714.1:15188628-15196282 GCF_006229205.1 Suricata suricatta | reverse complement strand
AGAGACAGAGCATGAGCGGGCAAGGGGCAGAGAGAGGAGGAGACACAGAATTAGAAGCAGGCTCCAGGCTCTGAGCTGTCAGCACAGAGCCTGATGCAGGGCTCGAACCCACGAATTAGAGATCATGACCTGAGCCGAAGTTGGAGGCCCAGCCAACTGAGCCACCCAGGCGCCCCTAGAGGTGGAATTTAAGGAAAGGTATTAAGCAGGCTGTGTTTTAGCTTATGGGCAAGTAATAAATTGTATCATTTATCTTGAATGTATCATAGATAAGCTGCTATATAATGACTGCCACTTCAGATAGCTGTGAAATTAGGTGATTAACTAGTTGTTACTTAGCCTTCTAATTTCTGTATAAGTCTAATTACATGAAATAGAAGTTGGGGTTTTGATTAAAAAAAAAAACTTTAAAAGCTGGTAAACCTATTACATGATTCAGGTGATGCTCAAAGCGCTTGTAATAAAACACTGTTATTCTACTGGCTATATCTATTTTTGTTATTTTCAAATAGATAAGAAATGAAAAATAAAAGCATTAGTAGTAAAAAAATAAATAAAAGCTGGATCTTCCTAAAAGTGATACTTAATGACATTAAATCCATGTATTTATGCAATATGGACTGCACTACTTTATTGATGGACATTATCAGATAATGTCTAGTGTCAAATAATTAAGAATAAAATGGGAACGGGCGCCTGGCTGGCTCTGTCAGTTAAGCGTCTGACTTGCGCTTAGGTCATGATCTCAGGATTGTGGGTTTGAGCCCTGCATCGGGCTCTGTGCTGACAGCTCTGCGCCTGGAGCCTGCTTAGGTTCTGTGTTCCCGCCCTCTCTGTCCTCCTCCCTGCCTGCCCTGGCTGCTTTCTATTTCGCAAAAAAAAAAATAAATGTTTTTAAAAAAAAAAGTTTATTGGAGTGCCTTAGGTGGCTCAGTTGGTTAAGCGTCCAACTTTAGCTCAGGTCACGATCTCACGGTCTGTGGGTTCGAGCCCCGCATCGGGCTCTTTGCTGACAGCTCAGAGCCTGGAGCCTGCTTCAGATTCTGTGTTTCCCTCTTGCTCTGCACCTCCCCCATTCATGCTCTGTTTCTCTCTGTCTCAATAATAAGTAAACATAAAACATTTAAAAGTAAAAGTTTTTAAACAAAAAAATAAAATTAAATTTAAAAAGTTTATGAAGATTAAAATGGGAATGACTGACACAGCTTTTTGCTGTGCTAGCAGTAGGAAATGGTCTTGCTCTAATCCACTGAGTTTCCTGGCCTACCTTCACACCTGTGGAGCTCTGCTGAGGCAAAGTATTGTGTGTTGAGTCCTCGCCTTTGGAATCTTGTTCCTCACTTTCCTCTGTGAGGTCAGGATTCCTCCCCAACACTCCCTAAATAGTGCATTCCATTCTACACTTATATTCAAATTTAAAAAATTAAACTGGAAATCTTTAGTCAACCTCAGCCTCACTATCCTAAGATCATAGATTTTTATAAATACATTCATCTTAGTCATTAGATTACAGACATTCTGGTGTAAGAAAACGGCTACCTGAAATACTTTCAAGTCCTATGAACTTATAAATCGTATTCAATACATACTCATTTTGATAAGTATATGGCATTCAGAATTAAGAATAATCAATTAAGAATAAGATACAATTAGGAGTGTCTGAACTGCTCAGTCAGGTAAGCGTCTGACTCTTGATTTTGGGTCAGGTCAGGATCTCTGGTTGTGGGACTGAGCCCTGAGCTGGGTTCCATGCTTGGCATGGAGTCGTCTTGGGATTCTCTCTTCCTCCTGCACCTCCCCAACTCACATGCACACTCTCAAAAAATAATAAAAAATTAAAAATCTTAATGGAGCACCTGGGTGGCTCAGTTGATTTAAGCGTCTGACTCTTAGTTTCAACTCAGGTCATGATCTCACAGTTCAAGAGTTCGAGCCTTGCTTGCATCGGGGCTCCAGGAAGATGGGGCAGACTAGCTTCTTCCTCTTAACAAAAACTAAAACCCTAGACATTATACATAAACGTAAGATGACTCAAAGGTGAGAACAAAACAGAATGGCTGAACTTTGAATCCAAAAAAACGACATAGGAATGAGTTTCCTGTTTTTCTTTTGCTTGATGTATCTCAGACTGGTTGCTGGAGTAACAGGTAAAACTCAAAAATGGCGAAGAATGCAGGGGGGATGGGTGGGAAGCCAACAAAAGTCAGCTCTCCCAGCCAAAAAGGACCAAGAAAAGGGTAGGCTCCCAAGATAGAGAACTTCTATGAAACAACTTCTCTACTCCAGCCAGGCACCACAAACAGCACTGTGGCCCCACTCTTACCACGGTGCTCACACTCTGCAGGATGCTGTCAGAGAAGGCAGGGGAAAAATAAAAAGCAAACAGACTAGGGGGAGAAAAAAAAACCAGTCTCAGTAACCTGTATGACTATAAAAGATCTCACTTTTGTGTTATCAGGGTCCCAGAAGGAAAGGGGAAAGGGGGCCACACTGAAAAGTACTTAAAAGAAATAACGGCAGACAAGTTACTTAAAGAAAATATTTACAGAAATAATGACAAAAGGTATAAACCTGAAGATCCAAAGAAACTGAGTGAACCCCAAACAGGATAAACCCAAAAACATCCATGCCAAGAAACATCTTACTCAAACTTCTGAAAACCAAAAGACAAAGGAGAAAATTTTCAAGTAGCTACAGAAAAAGAATACCATACCTACAGGGGAAACATACATTCACTGAAGAGGATTTCTCATTTGAAACCATGGAGGCTTGAAGAAATGGCACATTTTTCAAGTGTTAAAAAGAACAGAATTAATGGGGGGGCCGAGATAGCTTAGTCAGTTAAGTGTTGGCTCCGGTTGTGATCTCACAGTTCATAAGTTAGGCCCCCACATTGGCTCCATGCTGTCCTTGTGGAGTCTGTTTGGGATTCTCCCTCACTTTCTCTCAAAATAAATAAATAAATAAACTTCAAAAAATAATAAAATAAAAACTAAAAAATTAAAGACTATGAACTCATAACCTCATGTCTAAAATATATATTTCCCTCAAAACTGGGGAAATCAAGACTTCTCAAATGAAGAAACAGAAAAACAAACAAAAAAATTTATAGCAAGCACACCCACACTAAAAGAATGGCTGACATAGTTCTCCAAACAGAAAGAAAGCAATAAAAAGAGAAATTGCATCAGGCAGAAAGAAAAACATAGCAAAAATGTGGGTAAAGACTTATTTCTCAATGTGTGTTTCTAAATTCTGCTTGATGTTTGAAGGAAATACACTGATGTGATTCCAAATGTCTGTAGAGAAAGTTTTTAAGACAATTATAAACAGAGAGGGTACAGGGATATAAAGAAGTTCACCTGATAAAATGACACCACCAGCAGAAGGCGGTGAGCTATGTATATACAATGTAATACCTAGATCGACCACCAACAGAACTTCAAAAAGAGAGAAACTCAAAGACACAGATAAATCAAAAAGGAAATAAAAAAAGAAATGTTTAAGTCATCACAGTAAAGTAGGAAAAAGACAACAGAGAACAGAGCGGGAGAAAGGGTAGACTTTAACATATTAATAATTACATAAATGTAAATGGCTTATATGTACCAATTAAAAGACCAACTGGCAGAGTGGGTTAAAAATTATGACCCAGGGGCACCTGGGTGGCTCAGTCGGTTAAGCATCTGGCTTTAGCCCAGGTCATGATCTCACGGTTCGTGGTTTGAGACCCGCATCAGGCCCTGTGCTGACAGCTAGCTCAGAGCCTGGAGCCTGTCTTCGGATTCCATGTGTCCCTCTCTCTCTGACCCTCCCCTGCTCACACTGTCTCTCCCTGTCTCTCAAATATAAATTAAAAAAAATTTTTTAAAATTATGACCCAATAGTATGCATGCTATCTGTAAGAAACTCACTTCAAACATAATGACACACAGTGAAAGTATATGACTAGACAAAGAGATATTATGCAAACGTTAACCAAAAAACCAAAAAACCAAGTTGTGACTATATTAATATTAAAGTAGACTTAAGACCAAAGAAAATTATCTGGGACAGGGCGGGACACTGTGTGTTAGTCAAATAATAAGACATAGCAATTCTAAATGTGTATGAGCCAAATATACTTCAGAATATGAAAAGCAAAACCTATTAAAGAGAGATGCACAAACCCATAAATATAGTTGGAGATCTCAACACCCACTTTTCAACAACTGTTAGAATAGACCATCAGGAAGGATGGAGAAAAATTCAACAATGGGACCTCTTTGACATTTACAGGATATTCCATTCACAACAGGATATAGTTGCTTTTTTCCAAATAAAAATATAAACCACAATATAAACCAAAATGGTCCATATATCCAGGACTCAACAAATTGAAGAAAAAAAAAGTATATAGCATCTGTTCTCTGACCATAACAGAATCAAATCAGAACTCAGTAATGCAAAGATAACAAAATTTCCAAATATTTAGAAACTGAACAAACTTCTAAATAATCCACAGATCAAAGAAGATACCTCAAGGGAAATAAGAATAGTGAAATGGATTTTTAAGAAACACAATACACTGAACATGCAGACTGCAGCTAAAGCAGTGTTGAGGGGAAGTTTATAGCACTAAAACCAGTTGTACAGCAGTCTCCCCTTATCCCTGGGGGATACATGCCAAGACCTCCAGCGAGTGCCTGAAACTTTAGATACGCTGTGCTCCTGCCTACACCTTCGTATCGATAATAAAGCTTAAGTTACAAATTAGGCACAGGAAGAGATTAATGATAACTAATAATAAAATAGAACAAGTATAACAATCTACTGTTAAAAATGTGAATGGGATCTCTCTCAAAACACCTTACTGTACCATACTCATCCTTCTTGTGATGACAGATAACAAAAAGCCCACATGGTGAAAAGAAGAGAGATGAATGACATCAGCACTGTAACACAGAATTAGGTTAATACCGACCTTCTGACGATATGTCAGAAGGTGGATCATCTGCTTCTGGACTGCAGTTGACTGTGGGCATCTGAAATGGTGGAAAGAGAAACTGCAGATAAGGGGATGGGAGGGAAGGGACTACCATATTAGGGGGAAAAAAAAAAAAGGAAAGGTCTAGAATTAATAATGTAAGCTCCTACTTTAAAAACCTAGAAAAATAAGAGCAAGATAAAATCAAAGCAAGTAGAAGAAAATAATAGGAGTAATCAATAAAATTGAAAACAGAAAAATCAACAAAAAAAGAGTGCTGGTCCTTTGAGAAGATTAATAAAATTGACAAGTCCCAAAAAAAGAGAAGATACAAATTACTAATATCAGGAATGAAACGGGTATCACTACAGACCTTGTTAACATCAACAGAATAAGGAAATACTACAAACAATACTACACACATAAATTTAACCACTTAGATGAAATAAACCAATTCCTTGAGAAGCACAAACTACTACATCTCATCCAACATGAAACTGATTAAGACAGTCCTATAACTTTATTAAGAAAATTGAATTCACAATTTTAAAGCACATCAAAAAGAAATCTCTAGACCCAGATGGTTTTACTGGAGAAAACTACAAAATACTTAAAGAACAATTAACACCAGTTCTATACAATCTCTTCAGAACACAGAAGAGAGGCACTGTCCAATTCATTTTATGAAGCTAGTATTAACCTTGACACCAAAACCAGACAAAGGATAACAGATTTAAATGTAAAACAAAACTATAACATTTTTGTAAAAAGCCATGTCCCAACATCAAGAAATCAAACAGGATCTGCCAGTGTTCTCCTCCATACAGAGTCTCCTCCAATATAACTGAGATAATGAAAGAAATCATGCAAAATGGCCCAGTATTTAAGCCATAATCCAAGTCAGTGAGGATTTCTTCCATTATAAGACAGGGGTATGTAGACATGTTATCAGAACAAATGAAGAATCTGAAAAATATCAAGGGTTTCAGACACAGGCTGTCAAACCCACTGGATAGGGAACACTGAAAGGAGCAGCCCAAGGACGGAAAGTACAATTCTGGATTGCTGCCAATTCCTGGGCAAAGTCACGGGGATTAATTACTAATTCAGGATTCTTTAAGGAGTAAATGATCTGGGAGGGAGGGGCCAAGATGGCAGAGAGGAAGGGAGCTCTGTAAACTCCATCCGCCCCATTTATCGAACCGAGAAAGATATTACTCTCATCTGCCAGAGCGGAAGGAGAAAATACGGACTCCAGAAAGAATAGAACCTCAAGGATACCTGAGTGAGTGAGGGCAAACGGGGGAGATCTGAAAACGGGCCAGCCCGGGACGGGCAGGGGAGACAAGAACCCCAGCCCAACGTGGGGGAAATGCGCGGAGCCCGAGAGAGAAAGGGAAAAGACAGGGGAGCGTACTTCCCGGCGAGAGTGGCCAGAGCGCGGCTGTGCCAGAGGTGCGCACTTCCCTGCAAAAAGCGGCCAGGGCTGCGGCTGCGCCAGGGGTGTGTGGACTTCCCGGCGAGAAGCGGTCGGGGCTGCGGCGCCAGGGGTGAGCAATTCGAACTTGGTTTTGGGAATGGGACCACGGAACGCATTTCCACGGCGCACCTCGCCCCCTGCACGAACTGCATGAATCCCGGGTGCCCACAGGAAAAAATAGGGCCCACACCTATGCGACCCCTGACAAGGAGTTGGTGGTGGGTGGAGGCCTGGGCGCGCGCTTAGACTGCTGGAGCTCCCAGCTCATTTCCAGCAGGGCACAGCGCCTTGAACAACAGCTATCAGAAACCAAGAGAGACTCAGTTTTTTTTTTTTTCTTTCCTATCCCCCATTGCAATCGTGATCCAGGCTGGGGGTGGGGACTCCGCAATTGAGTCTGTGAAGGTGCGCACTTCACCTCCTGCTGCTCATTTCGCCTCAGGCAGGGGCGGAGCCTCTGAGAACAGCCTCCAAGACCTACCGCATCAAACCACGCCCATCCACCAGGGGAGCTGCTGATTTTTTTTTAATATAAAAAAATTTTTTTCTTCACTTGTTTTGTACTTATTTGTCATTATTACCTCTTTTTCCTTTTTCATTACTTAATTCTTTGAAATTTTACTCCTAATTTTCCTTTCTCCTTTCTCCCTTACTTTTTCACCTTCTTGCAACCCAGATATATTCTCCTATATCTCATCCTTACCTCTCCCCTCAACTGGTCATACACTTTTAAATGGTCTACTGCCCTTTGTTGTCTCTGACCCCCTTTTATTTTATTTTATTTATTTTTTTATTATTTTAATGCTTTTTATTTATTTTTGAGAGACAGAGAGAGACAGCTGTAGCAGGGGAGGGTCAGAGAGAGAGGGAGACACAGAATCTGAAACAGGCTCCAGGCTCTGAGCTGGCTGTCAGCACAGAGCCCGATGCGGGGCTCGAACCCACGAACCATGAGATCTGACCTGAGCCGAAGCTGGACGCTTAACCGACTGAGCCACCCAGGCGCCCCTCTGACCCCCTTTTATATATTTTTTTTTCTTTTCTTCTTTCTCTTTTCTTTTTACTTTCTCTTCTTCTCCTCTTTTCGTCTCTTTCCCTCCCATTTTCTTTCTTTTCTTTCCCCCCTGTAATGTGTTTCTTTGTTTGATTTGTCAGTGTGTATGTGTGCTTCTGTTCCCTCTGTGTTTGTCAGTCTGTCTTCCTTCTTA
>NC_043714.1:15186741-15188528 GCF_006229205.1 Suricata suricatta | reverse complement strand
GCAGATGACATGATACTCTACATGGAAAACCCAATCGACTCCACCAGAAGCCTTCTAGAACTGATTAATGAATTCAGTAAAGTCGCAGGATACAAAATCAATGTACAGAAGTCAGTTGCATTCCTATACACCAAAAATGAAGCAGCCGAAAGAGAAATCAAGAAACTGATCCCATTCATGATTGCACGAAAAACTATCAAATACCTGGGAGTGAACCTAACCAAGGATGTAAAAGACCTATATGACGAAAACTATAGAAAACTTATGAAAGAGATTGAAGAAGACACCAAGAAATGGAAAAACATTCCCTATTCATGGATCAGAAGAATAAACATTGTGAAAATGTCATTACCACCCAAAGCAATCTACACATTCAATGCAATCCCCAACAAAATTGCACTAACATTCTTCTCAAAGCTAGAACAAACTATTCTCAAATTCGTATGGAACCACAAAAGACCCCGATTAGCCAAAGTTATATTGAAGAAGAAAACCAAAACAGGAGGCATAATTCCAGACTTTAACCTCTACTACAAAGCTGTCATCATCAAGACAGTATGGTATTGGCACAAAAACAGATAGACCATTGGAATAGAATAGAGAACCCAGAACTAGGCCCACAAATGTATGGCCAATCAATTATTGACAAAGTAGGAAAGAGTATGCGATGGAAAAAAGACTGCCTCTTTGGCAGGTGGTGCTGGGAGAACTGGACAGCAACATGCAGAAGAATGAAACTAGACCACTTTCTTACACCATACACAAAAATTAACTCAAAACAGCTAAAGGACCTGAATGTGAGACAGGAGACCATCAAAACCCTGGAGGAGAAAGTAGGAAAAACCTCCTAGACCGCAGCAATCTCCTACTCGACACATCCCCAAAGGCAAGGGAAATAAAAGCAAAACTGAACTCATGGGACTTCACCAAGATAAAAAGCTTCTGCACTGCAAAGGAAACAATCAAGAAAACTAACAGGCAACCTGACAGAATGGGAAAAGATAGTTGCAAATGACATATCAGATAAAGGGCTAGTATCCAAAATCTGCAAGGAATTCATCAAACTCCACACCCACAAAACAAATAACCCAGTGAAGAAATCGGCAGAAGAAGTGCTGATGCACAGGAGCACATGTACCCCAATGTTCATAGCAGCAATGTCAACAATAGCCAAAACACAGAAAAAGCCTAAATGTCCATCACCTGATGAGTGGATCAAGATGTGGTGTATATTACACAATGGAGTACTACATGGCAATGAGAAAAAATGAAATATGGCCATTTGTAGGAAAGTGGATGGACCTTGAGGGTGTCATGCTAAGTGAAATGTCAGGCAGAGAAAGGACAGATACCATATGTTTGCACTCATAGGTCTAACAGGAAATTTTCAGAATGATCTAGCTTCAAGAAAAGCAAGCAGTTAGTCATGCTTAAGAAAAATTGATTCAGTATCTAATGGATAGTTGATACCTGTCACAACACAGCATTTTATATACTGTTAAGTGAAACTGCAATACAATCTAAGTTTATTTTGGGAGTGTTTGCTGTATAATTGGATTTAATGAAATGTTTAGAGGTGCGGTAGGCATGACTTTGAATAGATAATGAAAGAAAATGCAAAATGCTTATTGATTCATGATGTGGTTTCAACTCAGCTTGGGCAAACCATGCAGTATTTAATACATAGTAGCAGAATATTTACTATTGAAGCTTGTAAAGATGTGAGTTCTTTGTGTGCAATCTTTCATTTATGCATGTGAGAGGGTTTTCTTTTTTTTAATATTTTT
>NC_043714.1:15104683-15186641 GCF_006229205.1 Suricata suricatta | reverse complement strand
CGAATGGATCAAGATGTGGTATATATTCACGATGGAGTACTACATGGCAATGAGAGGGAATGACATATGGCCTTTTGTAGGAAAGTGGATGGACTCTGAGGGTGTCATGCTCAGCGAAGTAAGCCAGGCAGAGAAGGACAGAAACCATATGTTTGCACTCATAGTCTAGCAGGAAAACAGGAGAGACCTAATGGAGAACCAGGGGGAACGGAGGAGGGAGAGAGAGTTGGGGAGAGAGAGGGATGCAAAACTTGAGAGACTACTGAATGCTGAGAATGAACTGAGGGTTGAGGGGGAAGGCAGAGGGGGGAAAAGAGGTGGTGGTGATGGTGGAGGGCACTTAAGGGGAAGAGCACTGGGTGTTTATGGAAAACAATTTGACAATAAAATATTATTTAAAAAAATAAAATTAAGGACCAAAAAAAAGGAGTAAATGATCTGACATTGGGAAGTTGATTATTGCAACTTGGGGCCAACTGACAAGTTCAGATGAAAGATAACATATCATTTCATTTCCATAAAGCCATGAGTTTAAGTGACCCCTTAAATTGAAATTAAGCAACATGTAAAGTTCTCAATGACAGTGGAATCTTTATCTTTGGCCTTGTTACTATAATGTGGTTTTCTTGTTTCATCCTAAGTTCCATGCTTCTGCTTCCTTTATATCACTGAGCATATAAAACACTAATAGAGAAAAGCAGAGTAGCTAAATGCCTTTAAAGTTCTCCATCTGTTTTTATTTTTCTTTCACAATAATGTCCTTTTTGACTTTGACAGTTCACAAAAGTGTGACAGTGGTCTTAAAAGTTCATGGCATTACTTTGTAGAAATGAAGTAGTTGCTGTATTTAACCAATTAGGATTTCAGACCAAAAAAAAAAAAAAACTATGGAAATACCAATTTACCATCTTTATTTTTTTCAAATAATACTTAATTCAGACCTTAAGGTTTGCCAAAAAGAAAGTAACTCTCTATGAGAAATAACTATTCTTTATGGTAGTTTTCTCTTTATACTATGTAATGGCCTACGCTGTAAAGATGGTGGTGTTCAGGAGGGAAAACACCCCACTACCCCTCTTGGTTCTTTTGGTCTAATAAAAGAACAGGTTTAAAAAAACGAGCATGAAAATCTGCAGGCTGTAACACAAAGTCCAGGATTCGTACACTGACAATAAAAACAATCTGTAAAAGAAAAAAATTGATGCATTGGATTTCATCAGAATTAAAAGCTTTTGCTTCTGAAAGACTTAAATGAAAGGACAAGATTTCACTTGTCCCATTATATGTGGGAGGAAAGATTTATATACTACAAATGTAAAAAGGACTCCTATCTAAAATACGTAAGAACTCTTGAAAATACCTCCAATTAGAAAACGGGCGTAAGACATGAAGAGATATTTTATCCAAAAGACAGCAAATAAGGAGTGTCTGGATGGCTCAGTAGGTTGAGCGTCCAACTCTTGATTTCAATTCAAGTCACGATCTCATGGTTTGTCAGTTCAAGTCCCGTATCAGCACAACACGGAGCCTGCTTGGGATTCTCTCTCCCCCACCTCTCTGTTCCTCCCTGCTCACACTCTCTGCCTTTCTTAAAATAAATAAATAAACTTAAAAAACAATTTGAAAAAAGAATGGTTAAAAAAAAAAGATGGCAAATAAACTCTTGGAAAGATGTTCAACATCATTAGCTATTAAGGAAACACAAAAACCACACACTATCACTACGCAACTACTAGAATGGCAAGAAAACTAAAATGAGGACACAAATACTGGCAAAGATAGAGCTATATGAGCCACACATGACTAGTGAGAATGTTAAATAGTACAGCCACTCTGGAAAATAGTTTGCCAGTTTCTTAAAACATAATCATGCAACTACCTCATGACTGAGATGACCTGGAAATTATACTTATGGGCATTTATCCCGGAGAAATAAAGACTTATGCTCACTCAAAATCCAGTACACAAATGTTTATAGCAACTTTATTCACAATACCAAAAACTGCAATCAATCCAGATGCCCATCAATTGGGCATGGTTATACAAAATGGTCCATCCATACCAAGGAATACTACCTCAGCTCTAAAAACGAAAAAACTACAGATATATACAACAATCTGGACAAATCACTAGGGAATTATGCTTCGTGAAAAAAGCCCGTCCCAAAAGGTTGCATACTGTATGATTCAATTTATGTAACATTCTTGAAATGATGAAATTGTGAAAATGGAGTGAAGGCTGAGTGCCTGGCATTGATTAAGGAGGGACTGAGCAGGGAAGGGAAGTGGGTGTAGCCGCAGGAGAACACGAGGGGTCACTGTGACAGAGCAATGTTCTGTCCCTTGGCTTTTAGCAGTGTCAACATCCTGGCTGTAATACTGTACCGGTTTTACAAGATGTTACCAATGAAAAAATGGGGTACAGGGTACAGGAAATGTTTCTGTATTTCTTAAAACTGTATGTGAAGAACCTGTTATCTCAAAATAAAAAGTTTAATTAAAAAAAATAAAATAAACACCTTTAAAAAGAAAGGCTCTTTACCTGCTAATCTGCAATACACGGTCTGTGTTCATCTACCCCTATGTCCTCACTTCTACTTGTCATTCAAATCATCCATAAGCGATGGATTTGCCAAAAGCAATGGAAATAGATTATTGTTTCTTGGATTACTTGATTCTTATTTTATCCAGCTTATAACACTCAAATGAAATTACTCTTGATAATCTTCCAACTGCAAAACAAAACTGAAACTTGACAGTTTTTTGATTTACCTGGCCTAAGTTTTTAACACTGATAATTAGTTTATTCTCCTTCCATGACACTCCCCTCCCTCTGCTGGCTGTCCTTCCTCAGCTCCAGCACACTCTCCTCTGAGAAGTCTTGCCAAACCTCTCTCATCCCACAGTGGCCTTCTGGATTTACTTAGGAAACTGTATATTATCAACATCATTGATTTCCTTTTTAATCTCCTCTAGCACACCAAATATTTCTAGAAAGCAGTGTCTTATTTTTATCTGTGTACTTCTGAGGCCTAACGAATAACGAGTTGAATATGCTGCATTGCTGTTTATTAGACTTAAGTGTGGTCAATAATTTATTCAGGCTCTTTCAAATAAATGGAAGTACCTCTCTCTTACACATGATGTCCTTTGAATCAAACTCATCTTGACACAGATTTTAGGAAGCATTCTCCAGTGATCACATGAAGTCCCTAATATGACCCACACTGATTCCTCTGCCCCAATAAAATCATTATGATTACCTATCTAAACAAATTTATGATAGGTGCTTCTGGTTTCATATTAAACTTCTGAAGGGCAGGCAATTCTATAACTCATAAGGACTTAGGACACACTTAGAGGTCTCTAGGAACTTTACACTATTAGCTGAGTCTTTAAAATGAATAGAAGACTACTTAAGTAAATAACTGGGTTAGATACTAGAGATCCAGTTAGGCTTCTAAAAGGAAATATTGCAAATGTATCGTCTTTTAAAATCACAAATACTGCATCACGGCTCTGCAAGCCTTCCAGACTAACCTTCGTCTTGTTGAACAGTCGTCTTCTTCTTTGGCTACCCATCCAACATCAGCAAAAGACACCACGGCATCCTCTGCTGGAGGGCTACGGCTCCACTCTGCTGGAGGGCTGGTAAGCTGTAAGTTACAAACAGGAAAGTTGTTTGTCACCAAAATGTTAGAATAAAACTTTTTAATCTCATAAAGGAAAATCATCAGCTCTGGTGTTACAAACACATGGACAGTTTCTAACATTTGCATTGAAGGTTCCCACAAAAGGGAACATCAGTTATATTGTATTGTTGCCTAATAGGGTTTTGACAATCCCTGAATTATAATTTAACTTTATTCAATTTTTATTTTACAAGTCAAATGAGACTGACTTTAAGAACAAACCAACAAGGCACATGGGTGGCTCAGTTAAGCATCCAACTTGTAATTTTGGTTCAGGTCATTCTCTCCTGGTTTGTGGGTTTGAGCCCTGACATCAAGCTCTGTGCTGATATTGTGGAACTTGTTTGGGATTCCTTCTCTTTTCCTTCTCTATGTCCCTCCCCAGTTTGTGGGCATAGTCAGTCTCTCAAAATAAATTAAAAAAAAGAAAGAAAGAAAGAAAAAGAAATTCTTAAAAAAAAAAAAAAGCTAACAAAAACCTGTGTTCATCCTAAGGTATTATGAAAATTTTACAACTTAAGCATTAAAAAATCAATTTTCTGAAGCTGTTTAGTAAAAAAAAAAAAGTATGATAACAAGAACAAGCAAGTGACCATCTATGCTAAATCTGAGAATATTTTAAAATGGATTAGTATTTATAGATATGCTGTTAAAATGCTGAAAATACATTTTTAAGAATTTCATATATAATTATTTCTGAGAGACAGACAAAGCATGAGCAAGGGAGGGGCAGAGAGACAGAGACACAGAATCTGAAGCAGGCTCCAGGCTCTGAGCTGGCAGCACACAGCCTGATGTGGGGCTCCAACTCACAAACTGTGAGATCATGACCTGAGCTGAAGTCAGATGCTTAACCAACTGAGCCCCCCAGGCACCCCTGAAAGTACTTTTAAAATTATGATTTTTAAAGCCAAGTATTAACTATATTAAAAAAAAAACCATACAAATAGAACAGACTTCTCCAGCTAAAGTTTAACCACATAAATGAACACAGTATTCTGAAATACAAAGAAGCAGCATGCAAGTTCTGATATTTACCTTGAAAAGTAGATGGAAAGATAATTAAATTTTTCTTATAAGTGTAATGCCTCAGAGCCAGATGGCCAATGACTAATAATTTTAAAATAAAGTTATCAGACTAATCCTTCCTAAATGTAACACTGAGGTTTAAATAAAAAAGAAAATGCAGACTTTTTAACTGAAGAAAAGTTAAAAAGGCCAAAGAGATTTATTGACATATTTATCAGAAAGGTTGTGCTATACATGAAAAAATACTCATCCCTCATCATCAGGGAAACACAAAGCAAAACCACAATGAGGTACCGCCTCACACCTGTCAGAGTGGCTAACATCAAAAACTCAGACAACAAAAAATGTTGGTGAGGATGTAGAAAAAGAGATCTTTTTTTGCACTGCTGTAGCCACTCTAGAAAACAGGATGGATGTTCCTCAAAAAATTAAAAATAGAACTACCCTATGACCCAGCAATGGCACTATTAGTTATTTATCCAAGGGATACAGATATGCTGTTTTGAAGGGGCACATGCACCCCAATGTTTATAGGAATACTATTAACAATAGTCATAGTATGGAAAGAGCCCAAATATCCATTTACAGATGAATGGATAAAGATGTGGTACAGATATACAATGGAGTATTACTTGGCAATCAAAAAGAATGAAATCTTGCCATTTGCAACTACGTGGATGGAACTAGAGGGTATTATGCTAAGCGAACTTAGAGAAAGACAAACATCACAGGACTTCACTCATGAGGACTTTAAGATACAAAACACATGAACATAAGGAAAGGGAAGCAAAAATAATATAAAAACAGGAAGGGGACAAAACATAAGAGACTCTTAAATATGGAGAACAGGATTACTGGAGGGATTGTGGGAGGGAAAATGGGCTAAATGGGTAAGAGACATTAAGGAATCTACTCCTGAAATCATGGCTGCACCATATGCTAATTAACTTAGATATAAATTTAAAAATACTTTTTAAAAGTGGGGCGCCTGGGTGGCTCAGTCAGTTAAGTGACTGACTTCGGCTCAGGTCATGATCTCACGGTTCGTGGGTTCGAGCTCCGCATTGGGCTCTGTGCTGACAGCTAGCTCAGAGCCTGGAGCCTGCTTCGGATTTTGGATCTCCCTCTCTCTCTGACCCTCCCCTGCTCACACTGTGTCTCTCTGTCTCTCAAAAATAAATAAAAAGGGGTGCCTGGGTGGCTCAGTCGGTTAGGCGTCCGGCTTCGGCTCAGGTCATGATCGCACTTTCGTGTGTTCAAGCCCCGCGTCAGGCTCTGTGCTGACGGCTCGGAGCCTGGAGCCTGCTTCAGATTCTGTGTCTCCCTCTCTCTCTGCCCCTCCCCACTGATGCTCTGCCTCTCTCTGTCTCAAAAATAAATAAAACACTAAAAAAAATAAAAATAAAAAAAAATAAAAAGACACACAAACACAATTTTAAGATTTTATTTAAAAAAAAAAAAAAAGAAAGAAAGGTTATACGGTAACCCATGCTTTGTTTGAACCTTCTCAATACTATCATTGCCAGATCAGGCTTTTGGAAGCTACGCTTAATGCTTCTTCCTCAAAGAAAAATATACTATGCAAACACATAATACTGAAACAGTTAAAACATAATATTGAAACAGGTACCATAATTACCTAACATTATCAACTTAATAAAGTAGCATTAGAAAACTGACATTTTAATAACATACTAAGAATTTCAAATATATAAAATGCCTTAAGTTAATGACTTTTGGGGAGGACAAAAGTATAGGCACCAGGGAAAATAAGTTGTATTGAAGGAGTATATATTTAAGGATCTAATCCCAGGCAAGAATAAAAAATAAATAAAAATAATGGAATTAAGATGAAAAGACTGTCAAAATACAAATGTTTTAGGGGCACCTGGGTGGCTCAGTCAATTAAGCATCCGACTTTGGCTCAGGTCATGATCTCCCGGTTCGGGAATTGAGCCCCGAGTTGGGCTCTGCGCTGACAGCACGGATACTGGAGCCTGTTTTGGATTCTGTGTCTCCTTCTCTCTTGGTCTCTCCCCACTCGTGCTCACTCTCTCTCAAAAATAAACATTTAAAAAAATTGGGGGGCAAATTACTAGCAGTGCTATTGCTGGGTCATAGGGTCATTCTATTTTTAATGTTTTGAGGAACCTCCACACTGTTTTCCAGAGCAGCAGCACCAGTCTGCGTTCCCACCAACAGTGTTCTCCACATCCTCAATACAGGAGCGCTGATGCACAGGGGCACAGATACCCCAGTGTTCATAGCAGCACTTTCAACAGTAGCCAAATCATGGAAAGAGCCTAAATGTCCATCAGCAAATGAAAGGATCAAGAAGATGTGGCTTATATAGACAATGGAATACTACATGGCAATGAGAAAGAATGAAATCCCACTATTATTAGCAACATAGATGGAACTGGAGGGTATTATGCTGAGTGAAATAAGTCAGTCAGAGAAAACAGATATTGTATGTTTTCACTCATATGTGGATCTTAAGAAAGTTAACAGACCATGAGGGGAAGGAAGGAAGGAGGGAAGGAAGGAAGGAGGGAAAAAAACAGTTACAAAGAGAGAAGGATGGAGGCATACCATAAGGCGCTTAAATACAGAAAACAAACTGAGGGTTGACGAGGGGTGGGAGAGGGGGAAAGTGGATGATGGGCACTGAGGATGGCACTTGTTGGGATGAGCACTAGGCATTGTATGGAAGCCAATTTGTCAATAAATCATAAAAAAAATAAAAATAAATCAGTAAAAAAAAAGTAAAAACATTTTGAGGCAAGTGCTTAACAAAATTTTTACCGTTTTTTTTTTTGAGAGAGAGAGAGAGAGAGAAAGAGAGACTGTATGAGTGGGGGAGGGGAAGAGAGAGAGGGAGACACAGAATCTGAAACAGGCTCCAGGCTCTGAGCTGTCCGCACACAGCCCGACGTGTGACTATAACTCATGAGCCATGAGATCATGACTGGCCGAAGTTGGACACTTAACCAACTGAGCCACCCAAGCGCCTCAATACAAATGTTTTAAAGCATGTAGTTGAATCACTGGCCATAAAAGAAAAAATAGTAAACACTTTAGGAAGTACACTGTCAAGGGATACAATCAAAGAAAAATCAAAAACATTTTTCTACTTCTCCTCCATTACATTTTAGAAATTTATCCAAATAAGTCAATAAACACACAGATATCCAATCAATGGGTATCTTATACAACCTAAATTAGCGTTAACTCAAAAGGGGCATCACATCTGATCTTAAGAGCCAGAGAAATTTGCCAAGATTAGTCCTGTCCACTATTGAAAACAGAATGATGGGGGTGCCTGGGTGACTCAGTAGGTTGAGAACCCAACTTTGGCTCAGGTCATGATCCTGCAGTTCATGTGAGTTTGAGCCCCACATTGGGTTTCACTGCTATTAGCCCGTGAGTGCAGAGCCTGCTTCAGATCCTTTGGGCCCTCTTGCAAAAATAAACAAATATTAAAAGAAAAAGAAAAAAGAAAACAGAATCATGCATTAACATTCCGATAACATTGTAATAGGGAAATTCCAAGTGGGTTACATGGAAATCCTTAAACTAAAAGGTCTCCAAGCCCTGTGGAAACTCCTAGAAGGAACACAGTAGTTAATGGGTTATTTTGTACGAGTGAAGGATCAAAAAAGTAAAATCTGAGTGATCCCTTCCTAAGATTCTAGTTCATGAAGACCAGTTTGTTTGTAACTATTTTAGAGAATAAAATCGTAGGGGCACCTGCGCAGCTCGGTCGGTTAAGCATCCATCTCCTCATTTTCACTCAGGTCATGATAATCACATGGTTGTAAGATCAGGCCATGTCAGGTTCCGCACAGGGCATGGAGCCTGCTTGATGGATTCCCTTTCTCCCTCTGCCCCTCTCCCCCGCCCATGCTCTCTCTTAAATAAATTAATTTTTTTAAATGATAGTAAATAAAACTTTATTTCAATACAGTTACTGATTTGTAGGAAGTGAGGTACATTTAAGACAAAATGAAGTTTTAGCCCAAGACTTACTTTCCCACCCAAGTTACAAAAATTACACTCTTCTTCCTAGATATTGTTTATAAAAGGAACAAAATGATACTTTTCTAAAAATGAATATTTAAAGACACAAATCAACCTATTTTTGACAGCTTTTCAGAGTAAAGATCAAACAATGTATCTCAATTTTACATCTGTAGTACCTTCAACATAGTAAACATGAAATGGTGCTTTCTGCATAGACTTAAAAAACAATAACCAAAAATTTTCCATGGACTTCATTTACAATATTACTTAGAAATGACTGTATGTGGGGCACCTGGATGGCTCAATAGGTTAAGCGTCCAACTTTGGGTCAGGTCCGTGAGTTTGAGCCCTGTGTCAGGCTCTGTGCTAACAGCTTGGAACCTGGAGCCTGCTTTGGATCCTGTGTCTGTCTGCCTCCCTCCCTCCCTCCCTCCCTCTCTCTCTGCCCCTTCCCCACTCACACTCTGTCTCTCTCTCAAAAATAAACAAACATAAAAAAAATCTTAAAAAAAAGATTGTATGTAATCACTGAAATAACACCATGTTCATATAACATGTGTTCAATGAGATGAAAATATTGATACTGTCAAGAACCAATTCCAGCATTGATCGTATCTATATCAAGTCTTTCTTTTTTTTTAATCTTTTTTTTTTTCTAAACATTTGTTTATTTTTGAAAGACAGAGACAGAGCATGAACAGGGAAGGGGCAGAGACAGAAAGAGACACAGAACCGGAAGCAGGCTCCAGGTTCTGAGCTAGTGGTCAGCACAGAGACCAATGCGGGGCTCGAACCCACAAACTCAGATCATGATCTGAGCAGAGTCAGACCCCAACCTGAGCCACCAAGGTACCCCATCCATATCATTTCTAATGGACATCCTGCCCCACAAAACAGTCATCTTAATATTTAAGTCACGTATCTATATAACAGTGATTTATGCCATTAAGAAACAAAAAGACTAAAAAAAAAAAAAAAAAAAAAAAAAAGAAACAAAAAGACTAACAAAGTCCCTGGGAAAACGAAACTCATCCAAAAGACAAAATAAAACTGAAAACACTAACCTTTTTTAAAAGGCCATTTCAGTTGTTGCTGAAATGCGCACTGAGTAACAAGAATGAAATAGGAAAGACAATTCACTTAATTAAGTAACAGTTAAGGGAACGTCAGGCAGGCAAGGGGGCTGATGGCATGGAACTATCGGAGGTACAATTTAAATGTCACTATAGACATGCATGGATGACCAATGGGAGTATGAAAAAGACAAAGCCAACTTAGTGAGAGTTCCAGCAAGGTCCTATCATAGCTATTGTTGTGGGGGGGTGGTGAGGGGGGTGGGAACCACAGTGAAGAGAGAATTGAAAACAATTTTTTTCAAAATCAAGGGAATTATAAAAATTTACAATTAAAATGAGTATTTATTGATTTGTAAGCATCTAATTTCTTCCAGAAAGTATGAAAAATATTTTATTCAGAGCATAAATTCAGTAGCAGCATTTATTTTTACTGATTTTAAGTTTAATTCAACATCTGGTAGAACTTAAATTATCCAAAATTCAATTATACTTCAGAAGTTTTATTACAGTAACTTTAGATAATTTTAAATATTCTGATAATGTAAAACTATACCAAGACAACTGATTTAACAGAATGCATGAAAGAAAAACACAAAGCTTATATAAAAGTTGAAATACTTAGAATAAAATATTAGAAGAGCTAATTTTGTCCTAATGTGATTTTTCATAAAATAAATACATTGGTACTAGGAACCAGGATTCTCTCAGTTTCTTGCCAAAAAGGGTATAATAGTAAAAAGACTCTATTTTCCACCATTTGTTTATATTCCAATGCAAACCATGTATTCTTAAAAGCAACACAGCAAAATAATAATCTTTCTTTTTAAAATAAAAATCTCTATACTTCTACTAACAGATTTAATTCTTTTTCTACCAGTTCCTGCCATGGTCAGAAAAACAGGAAGCAAAATTTCTGTACTTTAATATAGTGGCATACAGTGACACCAACAGGCCAAGTGTAAACCTGTGTAAAGAACACTAAATGCAATACTCCAGCCAAGACTCAGCCACTCATGTTTTTGAGTAGAATGGTTACTTTTTAAAAATTGAGCGTTTATTAAAGCTTTCTATTCCTGTTGCACCTAGAATGGAGGATAGGAAGAGAAGGTGAGGAGGGAACAGGGACAGGAAAGACACCAGTGAGACTAAGGGAGAGAAAAGTGTCTATCTCTCAAAATAACCTAAGGTAAGTTACAGGATCCCCTTGAGAAACTAGTCTTTAAGAAGTAAATTACTGAGAATGAATAAAACATCACAATCATTCATTGTTTACAGAGTTAGGCTTCAAATTACTGTGCCACACTACCAAATTTATAAAACATAATATTGTATCTGAATCTCGTTCTTAATGGCCATTTTAATGCTAAAATTCCCCAGAAGTGAACATCACAGAGTCATACATCACATGCTAGCATATTCCAGAATATTCAAGAGTAACTTAAAAAAAGTATTGTTTAATAGTTATTTTTAGTATTACTCCAGGCACTTACCTTCAAATGGCTCAGACACCAAAGACAACCATACCACATGAAGTCCCACCAGCCTTCTCTTAGCTCCTCAAACAATAACTTCTGTCTTGCCTGTTCTAGAACTTATGCACATATTCTCTCTTCCACCAACCCCACCCCTCACCCCAACTCTGATGAGCTGGCTCTCTCTAATCTTTTCCTCCAAATGGACCTTCCAGATAAACCATCATTACCATCCTCCCCAGGCTAGATTACCTTTTCCTTCACAGCAGTTAGTATAAATTGCAATTATATGTCTATTAGAATATTTATTTGTTAACTATCTCTCCCACTGAATTAATAAATCCCAATTAAGGGCAGAGATCATGTCTTTTTGGTCCACCACTGATCAACATCCCCTAGAATAATGTACAGATTTCAAGTTTATTTGCTAAATAAAGACGAGGTGTGACAAGGGGCTATTTTACTTCCAGATTTCGTCATGGTGGGTGAACTTCAGTAAGAATTTCATTCATCACTTATTTGTTTACAGGACATTCCCTCCACAGTTCCAACAACTCCTAGGAACCCCAGAAACTAGGCTGGGGCAGGGTTTCAACAGGGGAAAAAGGTAGTCCAGGTTAAATTACCCAGACGTTTGTTAGTCACAAAGCTGGAAGGCCAACTTCTATACCCACGGCCAAGTGGCCCACCCCACTTCTTCTGGTAGTATTCAAGATCACCTTTAATTCTTTTTGCCTTAAGGTTTTTTTTTTAAGTGTTTATTTAGTTTTGAGAGCAAATGCAAGAGAGAACATGAGCAGGGGAGGAGCAGAGAAAGAGGGAGACACAGAATCTGAAGCAGGTTCCAGGCTCTGAGCTGTCAGCACAGAGCCTGATGCAAACTCACAAACCCATGAACCTTGAGATCATGACCTGAGCCGAGGTCGGATGCTTACAGACTGAGCCACGCAGGGGCACCAGAGTTTTTTCATATGTAATACTTATCACCCCAATAAGCTGCTTTTGTTTCCACATTTTTTCTTTAACTCATACAATTTAAAATCTATAAAAATGCATCCCCAAAGTGATTTTGTAATGATTACTTTTGTAACTGTCAGATAATTATGTTACTGCTTTAAGTAAAACTTTCCTTGCAAAATGCTAAAATACAATCTGTACCTCTTCAATCTCAGGTGCATAAAAAGCTCAAGAGGTAAAAACAAACAAACAAACAAGCAGGGGCGCCTGGGCTCAGATCATGATCTTGCTGTTCGTCAGTTCAAGCCTCACGTTGGGCTCTGCGGTGACAGCTCGGAGCCTGGAGCCTGGATTCTGGTCTTTCTCTCTCTGCCCTTCCCTTGCTCATACTCTATCTCTCTGTCTCTCAAAAATAAACAAATGTTAAAAAAATAAAAATAAAAAAACAACACACACACACACACACACACACAAATGCATGAAATTCTGATTTAGTGAGCTTTGAGTGGGACCTATATTCTTTAAAAGCTCTGTGACTGTGCAAGGAAGGTGAGCATATAAAACTACTTAGCAAGATAGGACCTGAGCATGAATATTTTTTAAAGCTCACTGTGATTTAAGTATGCAAACAGTATTGAGGACCACTGCAAATTATAACTTCTACACCCCATTTCTCCCAATCTCCCAGAGATCACTAATTTTTCCAGTTCCTCCATGATTTGAATTTTCTTTTGGTTTCATGAAGCTGGAATAATTACTAGGAGGAAAAAAAAAAAAAAAAAAAAAAGAACCTACTCTCTCACTTTGTCTTAATCTGGATTCCCAGCCCCAAGATGACCATAATAGCCAAATACACAAAATGTGTATGGCCAGAAGTGTGTAATTGTGACTCAAGGTTGAAATGTACATATCTGAAAGGTGTAAAAAGGCAAAGGAAGTTTCTATAATTAAAGTAAATGTGAAGGGTCTACTACAAATAAAAAGATTCTGCACAGCAAAGGAAACAAACAAAACTAAAAGGCAACCTGACTCTCCACTGAATGGGAAATTTGCAAATGACATATCCAACAAAGGGTTAGTAATCAAAATATATAAAGAGCTGATACAACTCAATAACCGAAAACAAATAATTAAAAATGGGCAGAAGACATAAACAGACATTTCTCCAAAGAAGATATACAGATGGCCAACAGACACATGCAAAGATGCTCAATATCACTCATCACCAGGGAAATGAAAATCAAAACTACAATGACAGGGTGCCTGGATGGCTTAGTTGGTTAAGCATCTGACTTTGGCTCAGGTCATATTATCATTGTTAGTGAATCCCAGACCGGCATCGGGCTCTGCACTGACGGTTCTGAGCCTAGAGCTTGCTTCAGATTGTTTGTCTCCCTTTCTCTCTGCGACTCCTGACACAGTATGCATATGCTCCCTCTCTCAAAAATAAACAAACATTAAAATAAAATTAAAAAACAAAACTACAATGAGATATCACCTTACACTTGTCAGAATACTAAAAGCAAAAATATTTTGGCGCCCCTGTACGGCTCAGTCAGTTAAGCACCCGACTCTTGGATTCAGCTCAGGTCACGATCTCAAGGTTAATGAGTTCAAGCCCCACATCATGCTCTGTGCTGACAGCACAGAGCCTGCTTGAGATTCTCTCTCTCCCTCTCTTTCTGCCCCTGGTCTGCTCACTCTCTAGCAAAAACAAAAAAAGCATTTTACCCAAAAGTATGTGTTGGTGAGGATGTGGAAAAAAAGGAAACCTTGTGCAGTATTTGTGGGAATGCAAACTGGTACAGCCACTATGGAAAACAGTATGACAGTTCTTCAAAAAATTAAAAATAGAACTATTTTATAATCCAAAAACCACACTACTGGGTATTTACCCCCAAAATACAAAATCACTAATTCAGAGGGACACATGCACCCCTATGTTTATAGCAGAATTATTTACAATAGCTAAGTTATGGAAGCAGCCCAAGTGTCCATGAACAGATAAAGATGTGATATATATACATACATATGTGTGTGTGTGTGTGTGTGTGTGTGTGTTGGAATGGAATATTACTTAGCTATGACAAAGAATGAAATCTTGCCATGTGCAAGGACTAATTATGTACCAGTTATTATATTCAGAGTTTTACACAGATTATCTTGTCTAACCCTCACAACAAAAAGTAATGTGCCCACCTTGCTTATCATTACTTGTCTACAGGTATATGGGTCAGCTGATAACAGTGAAAAGATGATATGATATAGAGGGAACTATACTGAATTTTAAGATTTCAGAGGTAAAACTGTTTTGAAGGTGACAGAATGTGGGCAGTAGAAAAGAAATGGAAGTCAAAGTCAAAAGGAATATAGGAAGTAAAGAATATACAACACTAAGTTTCAGATAAATCCTCCAAAAGACTGAAACCACCCAGAACGTCAGAGGGACTGTTTTTGACTGCTTAACTCTTGCTTCTGAATTGCCCCAGGAATGCCCTATTCTCAAGTTTAATCCATTTCGACTTCTGTCTCCTAAATACAGCCCTATAATGGTGTCTACTCTCTTGGGGTCCAGTGGTGGTCCCCAGTTCCAGACTTTCTATAGAATTTACTCATGCTGGACTCCTAGACAGTCCTAATAGATTCCCTATCAATCAAATCCCCAAATGATCCAGAAAAATAGCAAAAATGCATTTTTAACTTTATTGCTCTAATTGCATGTTTTTTAAAATTCCACATTTTTACATTTCTGATAGATGTAGTTAAAGAATAATACAAAGGAATAAAGCACTTAAAATATCTAACTAAAAGATAAAATACTTTAATACTGACCTTGAATTTGACAAGACTCATGCTATAAAACCACCTGGAAGTTAAAACCTCATTATAAACAAATGTCTTCTGTCTTCCACTATATTCTCAAGTAGGTCACCAATATTTCTCTGACCTTACTCCTCTCCCATGTTTATTCATCTTTATTCAAATACAGCTCCTATACTAATTCTAGTATTCTTAATCCTGCTCATACCCTAGTATGAGTATGTTACCCTAGTAACATTGAGAATGAGAATCTCCCCAAGAAACTATACTTGGCTCTAGTATATCAGCCCATAAATTGTCAAGGCAGATTTGGGTTGTTACTAAAAAATGCTAGATTATCTTCATGTCCTTCAATGTATCTCTAGCTACATTAACACAAATGTTGCTCCAAGTTCTCCTATAACTAGGTTAAGTACATAAATATACGAAAAGAAAATTTTAATGGAACTGAGCAATCAGAAAAAAGTTAATAAGCCTCATTTAACACAATAGTTATTTGAAGAAAGCTGGCACATGAAGCAATCAGCAATTTGTGTTTAACTGATTTCTCAGAAATTGAGCTTGAGAGAATTACCACTACAGATTTCTACATTTTGGTTATTTTTTTTTAAGCCTATTGATTTAAAAAAACTACTTCTTGGGAAGTTCCAATGTGTCAATTTCTAGATTGATGCACAAAAGTTTTTTAGTCAATATGCAAGCAGGCTTATGAATGAGCACAACAATGAACAACCTTGTTAGTCAACGTGAACAAATGCTAATTTCTACCACTTACTTAGGAAAAGATTTTTACCTCTATCTACCAGGACTGCTGATTTATGAGTAAGACATAATATCAAATAAGCTATCTGGGGTACTTCTGAGCTTTGGATTATGAATTAATTACATTTCGCATGTTAATCTATTATTTAAAACTGGTATACATATCTGCTGAACTTTGTATTCTTAAATGTTAACCGAAAGGTTTTGTAGTATTACTGTTGTAAAGAATTACTGAAAAGCAAGAACATGTCTAACACTATTACAACAAAAAGGAACAAAGCTCGAATCAAGAAAATAACAATCTGTCTCTAAGCAAAGAGTTGTTCTCAATTTGATGCTCTAAGAGAATACTAAGACCTTAGCATTCAAAAGTATTCCCAATTCAGGGTTTCACTGTCATCTCATTCAGAAAACCACAATTACCTCTTTATCTTGACACTGTCGTTGCTTGGGCAATGGTTCCTACAATTAATGCTAAGCTTTAAACCATGGATGGGGGCGCCTGGGTGGCTCGGTCGGTTAAGCGTCCAGCTTTGGCTCAGGTCATGATCTCACAGTTCGTGGGTTCAAGCCCCGCATCGGGCTCTGTGCTGACAGCTAGCTCAGAGCCTGGAACCTGTCTTTAGATTCTGTGTCTCCCTCTCTCTCTGACCCTCCCCTCCTCATGCTGTCTCTATCTCTCAAAAATAAATAAAAATCATTAAAATTAAAAATAAATAAACCAACCATGGATGGAGAACGCAACTGACAAGGCATCCACAGATTCATCGAAAAATAAACTAGGAGAACAAAGCAGCTTTCCAGATAAGAAGGTTTAATAACTGAAGAAAACAAGAGCTTTAAAAAGCTTGAATAATCACTTTACAAAGGAAGTAAAATTAGAAAGACTTTATTATAGTTTTATTGTCTTTTATTGATAGTAGAATCAATGCGGGATACTTTTAAAAGCTGTCTTGCCTATTTGTAGTTCTAATGCACATATTAATATAAAGTTTTGAAACATATAGATATGGTACCTGAAACTGAACTCTTGGACACTGGATCAGAGATAAATTAGTACCAATTTTCCTTACAATGCTTCGAGATGAACCATATGGCTTCCCAGACCAAAGTACCTGAGAAAATAGGAAAAACCAAAAGTTTAATTACAAGGGTTAAAAACTATTATCACAAAGCACTGGACAATTAATTGTACATTATTGACACATTAATTATGGAATCAGAATGCTTGAAATGTTATGGGAAATGAGCTAATATTTCTCAGGTAAAATTAAAAAAAATATATATAGCTGATTATGAGTAACACAGTAAGGTTTAATTGAAGGCATTATATAAAAAATAATTGTAAAACAATTACATTTGGAGTACAACTTTGCATTTTCACTATGTTTTCATATTACTCTGCAAAGGAAACACTATTGCCTCTGCTATATTTTTTAAATTTAGAATTTTAACTACACAGACATTTTTTAAAATTGTGAGTTTTTGTTATAATGGACTTTTCAAAACAAATCCAAATCAGTACGAAGTTCAAATCTGAATTTGTGCCATTTGGGGTGCTTCATTTTTTGCTACACAAAAATGTCTGGTCAAGGGGGAGTATGGGCCAAAATCCGGCTACACTGCATCTTCTTGTGAGGCCTTATCCGTAGGGAAAAAGTGTCTTTTGCCAATTTACACGAAGGTACTAAGTGGCCGTGTAGTGATCCTGATGAGCAGAATTTCTCAGATGAAATCACGATACACACAGGACATTATGCTATGCTTAATGCAAAAATAAAAACAAACCCCGAAAGCAGAAAGCAAACAAACAAACAAACCAAAAAAACCACATGTAGAATGTTAAATCATTATAAAGTACCTGGAAACTTCTCCCCAAGTATATGATTTTTCCTTAAAGAGAAAAACTATCCATCTGTTTTGAGTGCTACACTTGAAAGCCTGGGCAGAGAGGCAAAGAGAGCTGGTATGCTATTAAAAGCAATTTAAAAAGAAAAGAATGAGAATGATATGACCATTATACTTAATTCATTATATTTTAACATTCAATCACATCCTTAAATAATAACAAATCAGCTGGCATGTACTCTGAACAACAGACACTGACCTCTTTTTATGTCACTCTATGGCTATTCTAATTTAAAGATTGGAATTACCTTACCATATGCAGTATGACCAAGGAATAAATAAATAGCAGTGGCTCCAACACACAACCCAAATTAGATGTTTAAACCATTCTAAAAGCATGCACAACTTGTAAAACGAGCATAGACGTAATGTCTTCTTAGATTTTAGCAACCAAATCCAATTACAGATAACAGTATGACTCAATGTGAGGATCTTGGGGGTATATACATCTCCAGAATATGCCTCAGCTTTTATATAACTGCCCATTAATATGTTCAAAGTTTCACTCTTACCTGAGAGAGTTCTGGAAAATACTACACTGGCTACTACAACCAACAAAAACTATAACTTACTTTGGAAATATAAAAGATGGCACAGACTGGAAAATAGATCTAAGTAGAAAGATGACATCAATATTGAAAAATGAATATTAAACAAAGAATATAAGAGGCAAAGCTACTGTGAAGCTTAGAAGGGAATTACCTATAATTCAGGAATGCAAATTTCATACCAATGATCATACAGAGGATTATCACACAAATAGCGTTAATAACACGAGGACTAAAAGAAGAAAAATATCTGACTAGAGAAAAATGGGAAGCATCAGTTTTACAAATTTAGCATAAGAGGCCAAGAAAAAAATAAGTTCATGGGAAAGTAATTCTACAACCATATTTAAGCAAACTACCTTATACATGTTCATAGGTCTTAATCTTTTAAAAAGAAATCCATAGGGATGCCTGGGTGGCTTAGTCGGTTAAGTGGCCGACTTCGGCTCAGGTCATGATCTCATGGTTTGTGAGTTTGAGTCCTGCATCGGGCTCTGTGCTGACAGCTCAGAGCCTGGAGTAGGCTTCATTTCTGTGTCTCCCTCTCTCTCTTCCCCTCCCCTGCTCATGCTCTATCTCTCTGTCTCTCAAAAATAAAATGTTTAAAAAAAAGAAAGAAAGAAAGAAAGAAATCCATAGGGCAACAGCAACTATACCAAACTCTCCTAAGATGTATGAGTGGTGAAACACTATTTATGCATCACAGTGTGACAATTACGAGTCTAAAGTTAATCTCCCATCCCTCCAGTAAGCAAACATCTTAACTGGAGATGAAGAGAACAGAAAGTTCAGAAAGAAAAATTTGAAAAGGATTTGCCAAGGTCAGGAACTAATGTTTCTGCCAACATTTAGCATTTGTTGCTATGCATGCTTCAGGGCTAAGTTTCAACCATTATCTACCCATCTGTTTAATATCAGAAGGAAAGAATACCAGGTGACTTCTACAAGAGAAGGTGGCCAAAGATTCAGCTTTTACTTATAAGGACTAAGTATACAGGGGTTCTTATACAAAGTTAAAGGACAAAAAACTGATTGCTTTATGTGGTTTTTTTTTTTCAGGTATATGCAGTACTAACAATATTTTTCTGTTACCTGTGAATTGCACAACCCTTAGCACCAGAGATATGAAGAAAGGTCTGTGAAAGCTAATGACTGGAACAGTGAGAAAGAAGAAAAGTCATAAAACCTTTACTCAACTGTAGGAAAAAGTGAGGGGAAAGAGCAGCTAACTTCCAGGAACTGTAAAACTGGGTCCTACTTTATTTTTTCTATTCAGCCCTCATGGAGTGGGAGAAATTGTAAATGGCTGTGAAGAAATAATGAACAGATGGTACTGAAAAGTCACCATCTGTGCACTGGGAGACGGTAAGGCCCAAGTGTATCTCCTACCCTAACTGGTGGCTGAACTATTGTCTCAGTATACTGGAGAAGGGAAGACTTCCTCTAAAGATAAAGTCTCATTAGTATTTTTTCAGATGTAAGAAAAGAGGGAAGGAGAAAATGGTCACTGCTAGACACTGTAAGAAATAAGAATTCAATTCCATTAGAAAATAATTAGTTATTAAACAGAAAAACTCTGCTTTGCTTTATTTACAATGATTACTGACAAATAATTTAATCATGAATCTGTGTGCATGTATGTTTGCATGTCTGGGTCTAGTAATGACAGTCCATAACATTTAGCAACAGCGTTTGAAAGTGATGACAGCAAGGAGGAGGATGACAACAAGAAAGCAATTTGTTCTTTTTTAACATTGTGAAATGCTATTGTAGAAGTGTTGAAGTGTGAGCACGGAATCTGAAGCTATCATCTGTCTCATCATGATGACTGTACTCAAGTTTTATTCATCTGTTATAGGCTAGCTTAATCTATATTACTATTTGAGAGGTACAATTTAGCAGAAAAAGCATAAACTTAATTCTAAACAAACATTTTTCTCAAGGTACGCTATTTCATAGTAATACCAAGGTCCTTATTCTGGGGTTCACATATCCCTGAAATTACATGCAAAACAGTGTGCACAGACAATATTTTTCTGGAAGAAAGTCTATAACACTAATCAAAATTTCAAGGAGTCTAGGACTCAACCAAGTACAAATCCTTAACTCTAAGGGAACCAGAGGAAAATCCAAAGCGTATGTTGGGGCGAAGGGGTAGAGATAAGAAGATGAAACTCTAGGGCACCTCGGTGGCTCAGTCGGTTAAGCCTCCGGCTTCAGCTCAGGTCAGATCTCACGTTAGTGGGTTCAAGCCCCACGTCAGGCTCTGTGCTGACAGCTTGCTCAGAGCCTGGAGCCTGCTTCCGGTTCTGTGTTTCCTTCTCTCTCTGCCCCTCCCCCTCTCATGCTCTGTCTCTCTCTGTATCAAAAATAAATAAAACATTAAAAAAAAAAAAGATGAAGCTCTATAACAATTCAAAATCCCCAATTAAAGGTAACATTTCCCTCAGGTCTCTTCCTTACTCTAAACTCCTACCCACATTCACCTTCTTCCTCCATAGCACAAAAGAAAAACAAGGTTACAATTCTTAATTATTACTGGAAATACATTACTAATACCAGTTAGATATCTTCTAGAACTGTGGTTATTCCTATAAAACAAAAAAATGTTTAGTGAACACACTTAACTTAGCAAAAGAACTGGGTATAGTAAACCTATCAGTGACAGCTATTACACCCAGTGGTGCTGATATGAACAGAGAAATACAATCATCATGGTTGTTCTAATGGCAATATCAAAACCCTAATCTCAAAGCTTGTATTTTTTTCTTTTTAAGAAGATAAAAAACGTAAAGAATGAAGGTAGTTCCTGCTCTTGGAATTTTTGATTAGTATCAAGTTCATTATCAAACCAGTGGGAAAATATGTATTTATTACTAAAAGAAAGAACTAAAAAGTTTTATTTCTGCCTAGAAATAAAATCTTGGTAGACTATATACATTTTTACAATTAGGCAGCACATTAAGAGATCTTAGAAACTAAGTAACTCCCAAGGATCAAATTGCTTTATGTTAAAAAAAACTTTTCAATTGACTCATTAAAGTTGATTGTTATATACTACATATAAAAACAGTCTTGGGATCTCTGGGATGGCTCAGTCAGTTAAGTGACTGACTCTTGATTTTGGCTCAGGCCATGATCTCATGGTTTGTGAGATCAAGCCCCACATCGGGCTATGCGCTGACAGCATAGAGGCTGCTGGAGCTCTCTCTCTCAAAATAAATATTTAAAAAATAAAATCTTAAAAAATATATAAAAATGAAAACTAAAATCTTGCTCAGTTGCTATTAATAAGAAGGGCCCTTAACTGTGATCACAATAAACGGAATAAGTTAATGCTCTGTTACTTGGTCCATTTTTTGATGGACACATTTTACCACTCAAAATGAACAAAGCTAAATTAAATGAACAAGCTAAACAAAGTCTGTCATCTGTTGCTGAAACAAAATTCTGCACTTTGTCCTCAATCAGCATTAGTTACACTCACCTGACTTGGGTCAGGGATGGGGCAAGTGACAGAGCAAAACCATGAAAAATTAACCATTACTAAATGTAGCTATACTAAGTACGAGCCACTCAAGATGCTGTTTTACATACAGTCCTTTAATCCACAGACTAACTCTGCAGTGGTAGTTCTTATCTGTAATTTATAGATGAACAAAGTAACGGGCAGAGACCAACTTCAGACCGAGAGTTGTTTGAATCAAGGACCTATGATCTTTTCACTATACTTTTTTTTATTATTATTATTAAGTAATCTCTATGCCCAACATGATGCTTGAACTCATGACCCTGAGATCAACAGCTGCATGCGCTTCTGACTGAGCCAGTCTGGCACCACTCCACTAAACTGTAATTCTTACTAAAATTGGAAATAAATAAGAATCATAAATTGTAAAGCTTGACTTCTTGGGAATGTTAAGTTACAAAAGGCTTCCATCTTTCTGAAAGCAACAGAAATTATTTGCTGTCAATACTGAAATGTTAATCTACTCTATATAGCCAAATGGTGGTAAATAACAAATGAGAAACAGTATATGGCTGCTTTAAGTGAAGTTCAAACCAGAGCAAGACATAACTGAAAAAGTGAAAATAGTATTAATTTCACAAACCATTTTCCTATTGCTTATCCTCAAACTAATACTCTCAAGATCATGCAGACATTTAAAAAGGTATTTTTACTTGGTTCTTTGCTTTTTATCTCCAAAGAAAATAGACGTAATTTTAAGGGAGTGGGAGATTTAAAGTTTAACTTTCTCTTAATAAGACATGAAAAGACACAAAATAAAAACAAGAGCAAAAGTAGTGTATTAAAAAGTATTCAATTTCCGTAACCTGCCTATATTTTAACAAATACAATTTAATTCCACACTGTAGATGAAAAACATTGAATTTGAAAATGAAAAACAAATATTCCACAAAGTACACCTAGCACAACTATTGCTCTAATAAATTTACACTGGATCTAAAAATAATAAAATACATCAGTAGAGAACACTTCAAATATCAGTATCAGAACATCTTTGCCATAGAATATTATACTAATTTCTTCCTTATATCTACAGTTGTTCTATTTTCAGAGACATGACTTACTTTTTACCTTAAACAGTTGTATGATAAGCCACATTATAGCAGTATTATTAATAGCTCAACATACAACATTCAGAGTTGTCAAGTGTTAGTCAAACATATTTTATTCAATGATTTCTATATATATTTCTTTCCTCACCACTAACAAATGCATTACTCTTAACAGTCACATGAATATTGGTGCATTTTCAATGTAACCCAGAATTACTCCAGTACTTAGGATGCTAGGTAAAGATTCACTTCTATGACTTAAATAAACACATTGAATTTAAAATGTTGGTCATATATAGATTTATTTCACTTTCTCAGAAAAAAAAATCTTAAAACATATAAATGTCTGGATTTTAAAAATTAATTTGGAGCACTCACCGATTGCATGCTTACTCCAACCTGTTGAAAAACCATCCTAATTAGGCGCTTAATCCAGCCAAGCATTTAGATGGCAAAGTCTCTCCAAATTTGCATTTCAAGTACTTCAGGCATACATAGCAGCACATGGTCCAATAAGCACACTAAAATTTTAAAATGCAAATACTGAAATGAAATTGTTCTTTAGAATCTTTACTGTCTGCAACACATCTCACAAAGTTCTAGTCTAAAACATTTTAAAACTTAGTATGTAGTTTACTTAAGAGAAAACAAATTTTATTTGTGATCAGTTTTAAATAAATGGTTCAATATTTTTTTAACGATTTTTTTCCAGCCAGGTTTCTTAGTTGGAAGCAACAAAAACCCACTGTTTCTAATTTAAGTAGAAAATATTTTTATGAAAAGATATGTAGTAGAGAACAATGTATATAGCAGATAACAGATATATGGGCTACAAAGAGCCAGAAAAGACATCCAATACTGGGGGAGAATTGGTCCTGAGAAGACATCGTTGCAACTTGCTACTGCTCGACGCCCCCCCCACCCCCCACCCCCCGCCCCTCAACAGTCTGTCAGTTCCACTTTTCTGCCTCACAGGCTCCTGAGTTGCTGTCCATACTGATGGCATTTGCTTGGCCAAATCTACCTGACTATAGTTACAAGCAGATTCTGCCTATAATCAAAGCCATAAAGGAATTCCAGGAAGAAATATGAACAAGAACTCAGATGCTACAGGGTCAACAATGACAAAAGTCCTTCCACACTACTGGCACTATAACCCCTGCCCTTATCCCCTTCTTCCTCATCTATATACTGTATATCTGATAGAATTAATTTTTCAGAGAGAGCTTGGGAGTGGGGGAGAGGGGCAGAAGAAGACAGATAATCTTAAGCAGGCTCTACACAGGCATGGGGCTTGATCCCATGACCTTGGGATCATAATCTGAGTCAAAATCAAGAATCTGATGCTCAACTGACTGAACCACCCAGGCGCCCCATATCTGATTGAAACGAAGAGTTTGAACAAAACCATGTCAATGTGCTGCTTCCTCATCAGAGCAGTTTTGATTAAAAACAAATAAAACTGCAGAACAAAACAGTTCAGTGTACTTACTATTACTAACTACTCAGTATTACTGATGCAAGCTCATCCTATTACGGACCACAAAAAAAAAAAGAGCTTATGGTCTACACTTAGAGAAAAACTTTATGAACAACTGGGGGAGGGGTGATAAAAGGTTCCACAAAATACCAGACATTGGGTGAAACATGAACTGAAAAGAGCCAGGTCCCAATGACAGATGAAAGTATGTAACAATTCTAAGCACTGGCAGAAATATATAATTTACTGATAACTGTGAAATGGTCATGAGTAGAACTTTGGGGAGAGAGAGATACAGATATATTTTAATGTCGCCAATATCTATACTGCTTGTAAGAATGCATACTTTGAGAGTTAATGGGAAGAAAAACAGAAAAGGCCCAAAAATAATGTCAAAGCTGACAAAAAAGAAAAATTAGTTGGGGGAAAAAATGGTTTTATGTAGGATTTGAAAACCTATCACTTTTATATATACATATATTTTTTACCTTTTTTTTTTTTAAAGTAGGTCTTATGCCCAATGTGGAGCTTGAACTAACAACCCTGAGATGAAGAGTCACATGCTCTACCAACTAAGCCTGCCAGATGTCTCTAAGATGAATTTTTTTCCAGTTTTATTTATTGGGGCACGTGGGTGGCTCAGTCAATTAAGTGTCAGACTCAATTTCAGCTCAGGTCATGATCTGGTTCATGAGATTGAGCCTCGCTGTCAGTGCAGAGCCTGCTTGGGGTTCTCCCTCTCCCTATCTCTGTCCCTCCCAAGCTCACACATGTGTGCATCCTCTCTATAAAAATAAAAAAGCTTTTTAAAAATTCTATTAAAGTTTTATTTAAGTAATCTCTATACCCCATGTGGGGCTCAAACTCATAACCCCAAGATTAAGAGTCATACACTCTTCCAACTGAGCCAGTCAAGCATCCCAGCTTATCACTTTAAAAGGTAACCTACACAGAAAAGTACACAAATTTTAAGTGTCCAGCGTGATGAATTTTTATATATGTATAGACCTTTGTAGTCACCACCCAGATCAAGATATAAAACATTTCCAGAACCCCAAAAGCCCCCTATCTAACCACTGTTCTAACTTTTTAAAAAATGTTTATTTATTTATTTATTTAGAGAGATGGGGATGCCTGGGTGGCTCAAGTCAGTTAAGCGTCCAACTTCAGCTCAGGTCATGATCTCAGGGTTCATGGATTCAATCCCTGGCATCGGGCTCTGTGCTCATACCTCAGAGCCTTGCAGCCTGCTTCAGATTCTGGGACTACCTCTCTCTCTGCCTCTCTCCCGCTCACATGCACAAGGGAGACAGAGGAAACCCAGGCAGGCTCCACCTTGTCAGTGCAGGCCCAACGCAGGGCTCAGTCTCACAAACCTCAGGATCATGACCTAAGACTAAATCAAGAGTCAGACGCCCAGCTGACTGAGTCACCCACTATTTCAACTTTTATGAGCATTTATTAGTGTTGGCCACTCTGTGTATTCTTTTGTGTCTGACTTCTTTCATTTAACAATGTCTGCGAGATTAATTCACATGTTTGTAAATTATAGTTACTTTTCGTTGCTGTGAAGTACTACCCCACAATTCACTTACCCAACTTACTCTTCATGAATATTTGGGTTGTTTCCATTATCTATTACAAATAGAGGTGCTAAAATAATTCTTGCACATAGCATAGAAAGGTACACATAAAAATTCATTTCTCTAGAGAGTATGCTCAGAAGTAAAACTGTTACATCACAAGATATACAGACAGTCCCAAATGGTCATCAGTGGTTCAACTCATAATTTTTTGACTTTGTGAAAACAAATACACATTCAGTAGAAACCAAACTTCAAATTTTGAATTTTGATCTTTTCCTGAACTTTGATCTACTACATGGTAGATACTCTTACAGGATGCTGGGCAGCAGCAGCTCTACAGCGCCCAGTCAGCCACGTGATCATAAAGGTAAACAACTAATAGACTTACAGCCATTCCGAAACCATACAATCATTCTGTTCTTCACTTTTAGAATAGTACTCAACAAATTACATGAGATATTCAACACTTTATTATAAAATAGGCTGTTGGACGATTTTGCGCATCTGCAGGCTACTTTCTCAGCACATTTGAGGCAGGCTAGGGTAAGCTATGATGTTCAGTAACTGCAGTGTGCTAAATGCATGTTAGACTTCATGGTATCTTCAACTTACAATGGGCTTACTGGGACAGAACTCCATCATCAGTCCAGGAAGATATATGGCTACATCTTTAATAGAAACTAACATCTTTCCAAAGGACACTCTCATAAGCAAGTAAATGAGAGAGTTCTAGGTGGTCTACAGTCTGTCAATACTTGCTTAAATTTTAGCCATTCTACTGGGCTCTTTACATGTTTGGGGGGCATTTGGTATCTTCTCCAAAGTATCTTTTTTTTAAATATTTTTTTTAAATCTTTTTATTTATTTTTGAGACAGAGAGAGACAGAGCATAAGCAGAGGAAGGGCAGACAGAGAGGGAGAAAGAATCTGAAGCAGACTCCAGGCTCTGAGCTGTCAGCACAGAGCCCAACGTGGGGCTCGAACTCATGAACTATGAGGTCATGACCTGAACCGAAGTTGGACACTCAACCAACTGAGCCACCCAGGCGCCCCTTAAATATTTTTAATATTTATTTATTTTTGAGAGACAGAGTATAAGCGAAGAAGAAAAACAGAGGTAGACACAGAATCTGAAGCTGTCAGCACAGAGCCAGACAAAGGGCTTGAACCCACAAAGAGTAAGATAATGAATGACCTGAGCCAAAGTCGGACACTCAACCAACTAAGGTACCCAGGCACCTCTCCAAAGTATCTTTCGCTCATTTTTTAAAGGGATAGGACTTTAAAAAATATTTTTAAATTATTTTTGCCGGGAAGAGATATTTTGCAATCTGAGCTAAGAATCAGAGCAGGCTTCAATAAAGAAGATGAAATCTAAGAGTGAATAAGAAAAGAAGCCAGAAGAAAAACCTCAGGAAACACTTAAGGAAGTAGCAGAAATAATAAAAACCTCTGGGAAAAATGATCAAAGGGTAGCAGAAAATTAATGAGAGAAGTGTTGTCAGCAAAGGAACAAAAAGGAAATTTCAAGAAAAGAAATGGTCCTTATTAAACAGAAAACACACAGGAAAAGAGGTCAATAGTTGGTAGTCCCCTTCTGCCAGCCTTCCCTCCAAGCCTCTGCACTGTGCTCTCCAGAACCCTCCTTAAAGAGAAACATCCCCTCCTTTCCTGAATGGAGATGGGCTCTCCCTTTGGGCTCTCCCTTCACGATGCTGCTTCAAAGCCTTCTCAAAGGGTTCCTGCTTGCTTAATCTCTCACACTTCATATCAAAGCTATTTCTAATCAATAACTTCTCTGCATTTTGGCCCCATCAGCACTAGTAAATCAATAAATATATCTTCTATCTGCCAGTGTTAGGTGATTTCAATATTTACAGAGTTGAAACATCCCACAGAGAACTGTGTAAGTCCATTCATAAAAAGAACCAAAACAGGTAAAATTAAAAGTAAGCTAATCATAGAATAGATTTTTTTCTCAAGTTTTGTTTTGCTCTGTTTTACTTTTAGAGACTGGGGTCCTGAATGACAGGAGGACTGAGAGGGATTTTTAAGGGTGCTGGCAATACTCTATCTCTTAACATAGACACTTAGGTGTGTTTATTCTATGAAACTGTAGGAGAGTTGAAAATACTGACTCTAGCTTTAGTCCTCCATTTTGCTCATGTCCGCTCACTCAGTGATCTCTCTTGGGGCTGTGTGTTCCTGACCCCTTGGAGATTAATATACATCCCTTAGAAATGCCCGCCAAGGAAGCTTGTTTTGGCCTCCCCTGAATCTGTGAAGAGATAATGGTCCTTCCGTCTCCTGAAGCACAGATGGGATGACAAGATGTGTTAAAGGTTAGATGCCAATGAAGTGCCTCCAAGCCCTCTGATCTCCCTACTCCTGCACATGCCCTCAGTCTATAAGATCTGTAGACTAAGATCTGGACTTTTCAGAGAATAGCTGCAGAGATGTCCAGATTATCATCCAACCAAGCCTGTCAGTAAGTTTCCCTGAATAAAACTCTGTGTAAACTGCATGGAGTTGCCTATTGTGTTTTTCAGTCCTGTCTTCTCAGTTTGGAGGATACTTTATAGTCCTTCCTCCACCTTCCAACAGAAACTTATCGAGATGTATTCTTATATACTTTTCTTAATGTAAGTTATGTCTCAAATAAAAGCTTTAAAAACATACATAACCTTTGACCAAGTCATGCAACTTTCAGGAATTTCTCTCAAAGAAAATCATTATATGTAAAAACACGTGTGTAAAGATATTGTCTACAGTGCTTTTTCTAACCACAAAACTGGGATCAAACTTAAATGTTCATCAATAAAACAACTGTTAAATTACAGTATACTCATATTAGAAAACACCATGCATTTTTTAAGTGAAATCCAGATTGTAATTACACATAACACATGTAGAAACTTTTTAAATCAGCATGTTGTATACTTAAAAGTAATGTAGCATTGTATGTTAACTATTCTTAAATTTCATTTTAAAAAGTGACTATATAATGACTTGATGGCATATATATGATACATGTTTTGTTTTTTTAGGAAGAATATTAAGTATGATTTAATTTCTGTAAAAAACAAAAATCCTCAACCTCTTTTTTTTTTTAAATGTTTATTTTTGAGAGAGCCTAAGTGAGGGAGGGGCAGAGAGAGGGGGACAGAGAATCTGAAGCAGTCTGTGCTGACAGCAGCAAGTCTGATACGGGGCTCAAACTCACTAACTGTGAGATCTTGACCTGAGCTGAAATCGGATGCTCCACCAACTAAGCAATGTAGGCACCCCAAGCCTCAACCTTTTTATTTATGGAAAGATACACATCAAATTCTTAAAACTGACCAGAGCAGGCAGAAGTGAACTTTTCTTTGTATGGTTTACTTTTCATTTAAAAACAAAATCTAGGAGCACCTGGCAGGCTCAGTCAGAAGAGCATGCAACTGTTCATCTCTGGGTTGTGAGTTCGAGCCCCACCTTGGGTATAGAGATTACTTAAATAAACTTTTTTTTAATCTAGTAAATAAAAATAAAAAAATCTCACCTTCCGGCTTTCCCTCAGATACTCCTCTGACCTACTCTGCCCATATTGAGATCTTCAGTCTATTCTCCCCTGCAATTTTCATCAACCTAATCAATCCCTTTCCACCTTCACTTTCTTCTACCGGCAGGGAGCCAAAAATCACTTGAACCACTCTTTGTATTTTCAACTCCTTTTTCTGTTCTATTTAGTCAACAAACCAGAACTTGATTAATCCAGCAGGCTGCATTTCCTACACTTGGGCCTTAGAAAAATTACTGAATCTCACATTTTGATGTTGCTACAAAAAATGTCCTACCTTTGATCTCAGATAGGCCCTCACTGCTGTCTAGCATTCGAGGAAAATATTTTCTTACTCTTGCCCCTCTTCCATTCTCCAAGCAGCTTTTTCAAGCATTCTCCATGCTATCCAAATCTCTCCAACCCTTCCTCCATCATTTCTCAGCAGAAATGAAACACACTACTTCAAATAACAGAGAAGTCATCTAACAGGAAATCCCTCAAAATCCTGCCACTCCACATGCCACACACTTACCTACATTCGCTCCTCTTCTGTCCCCCATTCTCTCCTGTCCCTCCTTCCAACTAAGTGCTCAGGATCACACCCCCTCAACTCCCAAGTCTCATCACATCAGTTCCACTCCGTACACATAAATTCTTTCCTGTCCCGTGTCAAATTTAATCACATGCCAACTTCTAGTTTCTCCCTTCTGCTCCCAAAGATCCAAACGCAAACTCCTTAATTTTCTTCCTAAATCTGCTGCTCATGTTCCCTACCTCAGAAAATTGCACCCACACTGTTGGCTATTCCTTCTTTCTCTTTCATTTTCAATAGTCAAGATGAAGGTTTCCTCCTAAGTAGATCAGATTCCATTTCCATTGCTGTTCTATTCCAATCCTGCTATCCGAAGCCTACTCTATTATAAAAATCTATTAACTAGACTATTAGTCACCCCCCACCAATTTTGCTCTCCCCTATCTATTCATTCTTGATATCAAAATAAGTCCTTTATGATCTGGCCTCTCTACCTTCCTACCCTCTGTATCTTTCATACTCTACTTTGATCCAATCATACAGATAATTATCCCTATATCAAGCTAGCTCCTATAATTCCTTTATTTCAGCTTCGCTATCACTTCCGCCAACAGGTTTTTCCTGATGGACCAGGATTAGGCCCACCTCTCAGTATTCTCCTATATCCCACAGTAAAACAATGTACCTACACTGCTTATCTCCACAGCACTTTAATAACCTTAAGAGCAAAAACTCTTATTCACCACAGTGACCTCGGCACTCAGTATATGGAATATAAGAGTTGCTAGTATTAAAATATTAAATGAAGGACATCTAAGCCCCAGGCCAGTGTCTTTTCCAAACTATCAAATGTAAACAGATATGTAAGAATTTTGCTTCTATTTATAGGTGAACTAGGTAATTTCAGACAAACCATCCTGCCAAGAGGACAAATAAACTGGACAAAATATTAAAATCATCTATTTGAAAGCGTCAGCTAACTGTCAAGGTGGAGAAGTATAACCAGGCCAAGAGTTATTTCCTTGGAGGAAAATAACATAAAAAATAAAAATAAAAGGGATTGACTTCCATGAAATTTACTGAGAGAAGGCACCTATAAACGAGTGAAAAAGGGAACATCACTATAGATCATAAAGGCGGTAAAAAAAATAATAAAGGGAGAGGCGCTTGGATCATTCAGCTGGTTAAGCATCTGACTCTTGGTTTTGGCTCAGGTCATAATCTCACAGTTCGTTAGTTTGAGTCCCAGGTTGGGCTTCACGTTGACAGCCTGGAGCCGGCTTGGGATTCTCTTTCTCTCTGCCCCTCCTCTGCTCATGCTCTCTCTCTCTCAAATAAATAAATAAAAGTTTAAAAAAATAATAAAAAGGGGGCACCTTGCTGGCAGTCAGTTAAGCATCTGACTTTGGCTCAGGTCATGATCTCCTGGTTCACAGGTTTGTGCTGACAGCTCAGAGTCTAGAGCCTGCTTTGTGGATTGTGTCTCCCTCTCTCTGCCCTTCCCTTGCTTGTACTTGGTCTCTTTCTCTCAAAAATAAAAGCATTAAAAAAAAAGAGTAGAGATTACTTTAAATTAAAATGATAGAAAAGAAAGAAAATCATAAAAAAGGAAAACGAAGTTATATAAGAAGTTACAGTGGTGGTTACCTTTGAATGGGAGTGGGTAACAGTCTGTAGAGAGCATGAAGGAGCTTTCTAGAGTGAAAACAACTTTCTATTTCTTAATGTGGGTGGTGATTATATGGACATTTGCTTTGTAAGAATTTATTATGTATTCATGTTTGTGCATTTTTTATATTACATTTTGTGTGTGTTATACTTCCAAATAAAAAAGGCTTAAGAAAAGATGGCTAAGAATCAGACTGTATTTTGTTTTCTAGGTTCTGTATGAATATATATGTAATTTAACTTCAAGAATTTGATAATGATGATATAAGCTTATAGTCTAGTCTACTCTGAAAGAGACTATAAGAAATAGCAAACTATTTGGGGGAGGAGGGGAACAGGTTATTGGCAGGGCAGTAGACAAGACCAAATGAAAACAGATAAACCTTGAAAACAGACATTCTTTTCCCCCTACAAATACAATGAAAATATATAACAGTGTGTAGTTACACCAATTCAAGTTTACAGCAATCAAATCAAATATAATACTAATACTGCTTTCAACAAATGCAGTGTATGCTTTTGAGATAGTTATAATAAAAAAATTCCCAAAAAAGGCAAAAAAAATTTCATTAGGAGTAAAAAGTTTCACAATCACCCTGTTAGTAATAATAACAAAGTTGTCATTAAATTTAAAATGCCAAAAACTTAAGCTACAACAGTACACCGCAGCTTATTTTTATAAGGTCTTTAGAACTATTCAAGAAAATGGCCATTTAATTATCTTTACATTGTGAGAGAGGAGTGTGGCTATTTTACAGCAGAGGTGGAGGGACTCTAAAATGATTAAAAGGACATTCTTATTCAGTTGGCTAATTTACTAGAATATGGTTTCCTGTTCTCAGAACACTAAAAGATTAGATAAATCTATCAGTGCACCCCAAATGACAGTCTATGTTTTGCCAAACAATGCAAAAGAAAAATAAGGACCATGAAGTTTGGTTTCTTTGTTGTTGTTTTTTACTTTTTCCATTTGAAGTTACTGTCCTTTATTATGAAAATACATCCTTCTTACATTTTTGTGTAAAAATGCCTTCTCTTTAGGATATGGGGATAGTAGATAGATGTTACTTGATTTTTTATTTTTAATGTCCTTACTCGTCACAATGAAAAGTTGTCAATCCTATGTCAATGCCTGCCCTACTTTCCGGAAATTAAACTTGAAATTACAATCTAGTGACCACTGCTATACTTTCATCTGTTGAGACTTTAAGTCAGAATGCTTTCCCATACTATAAAACAATGATATAGTATTTGACCCTTGGGTACAACGTAATGGCAATTATTTAGAATTAATAGTCTATACCGTTCATGCAAACTTAAGTACACTGCCGTATTCCCAGGGCCTAGCACAGAATCTAAAGTATAATAAGCTGCACTTGTTTCAGTCCACAAATGAATAACCTCATGACCTAAATCACATCTCCCAACAATCAAAAAAAATTTTTTTCAGATAAAAAATTTAATAAGACAAATTAAAACTTGATGAAATTTCTCTCAAGTAAATGGGTTTTATATATGAAATTACATTTTTGAAAGGCATTTTCTATAACATTTTTAAAGGTCAACTTTTCTCTCTGAATGATATAAAAGAGAGACTTATATTTTCACTTAAACTAAGAGTGTACTATCATGTGATTATCTATGAAATATAACTCTACGATGGATGACATAATTACATATATATTTCTTGAACTATTTTTATTTTAAGCACTTGCATGCAAATGAATTAAGTACTCTGGCGGCATCAATTTTACTTTATTTTGTAATGCCTTTTTTTTTTTTTTTTTTTTTGAGAGAGAGAGTAGAGACAGAGGGAGGGAGGGACCGGAGGAGGTGCAAAGAGGGAGGGGGACAGAGGACCTGAAGCTCCTCCAAGCACACAGCAGAAAGCTCTAACCCTAACCTAGGAACTGTGAAATCATGACCTGAGCCAAAGTCAGATGCTCAACTGACTGAGCCATCCAGGTGCCCCTTCTGGCATCAATTTAAAAACGATCTTTAGAAAAAACTGTTCAGGGGCGTCTGGGTGGCTCAGTTGGTTAAGCATCGAACTTTGGCTCAGGTCATGATCTCACAGTTAGTGGGTTTGAGACCCGCATCAGACTCTGTGCTGGAGCATGCTTCAGATTCTGTGTCTCCCTTTCTCTTTGCCCTCACCTGCTCATAATCTGTCTTTCAAAAATAAATAAACAAAACAAATATTTTAATAAAAAAAATTTTTTAAAAGGTAATTTTGGTAAGTTGTATAATAATTACTGTCTCCTGCATATTATGTGTATAAAAAATCTCCTTAGGGGCAAAACTCAGTAAATCACACCTTTGTAAATAAACATTAGTTATAAATGCTAGAAAAGGTTATTTACTGAGCATCAGTGTAAAAAGAGAAAATTTAGAAGCAAACTAAATTTCCATCAATAGAAAAATAGAATAAATTCAACATACCCATTCTAAGTTTATGACCATTAAAACAAAAAAAGTTATATACGTAATATATAATAAAAAGATACATGAAAAAAGTTGCAAAGTACCATATATACGTGATTCTTTTTTGTGTGTGATTCCATTAAAAAAAAATAAAGCATACAGGGGCATCTGGCTGGCTCAGTCAGTAGAGCATGTAACTCTTGATCTTGGGGTTGTAGGTTCAAGTCTTACACTGTGTGTAGAGATTACTGAAAAATAAAATCTTTTTTTTAATAAAAAGTATAGCAATAATGGTAAAATAGATATTACAATTTAAATCAACTAACTAAAAAATAAAATAAAATAAATTTTAACTGCAAACCACGCAATAATAATTCGTATACAATCAGTGCTTGTTATTTCAGGATATTTTTCCCAATTTGAAGGGAATTTTTGAAGGGAAAAACTTCACTATAGGGGTGCCTGGGTGGGTCAGTTGGTTAAGCATCTGACTCTTGGTTTCAGCTCAGGTCACAATCTCATGGTTTGTGGGTTCAAGCCCCTGCTTGGAATTCTCTCTCCCTCCCTCTCTGCCCCTCCCTTGTTCATGCCGTCTCTCAAATAAACATTAAAATAAATCAACAAATAAACAAACAAATAATTTCACTCTAGGTTGCACTTCCTATCAGAACCCAAACAGATTAGGATAAAGAGATATCTTGCCTTGGGGCGCCTGGGTGGCTCAGTCAGTTAAGCATCTGACTCTTGATTTCGGCTCAGGTCTTGATCTCAGTTCATGAAGTTTAAGCCCTACATCAGGCTCTGCACTGACAGTAGGAAGCCTGCTTGGAATTCTCTCTGCTCCTCCTCCCCTTCTCTCAAAATAAATAAATAAACTTTAACTAAAATATTGTCTCTTTTTCCTATCAAATTGGCAAAAGTGAAAAAGGGGACAACCAATACTGGGAGAGGCATAGGTTGCTTAATATTTCTGATGGGCAACCTGGCAATATGTACACACTTTCAATTTTACTTCTAGAAGTTTATCTTATAGAAGTAATCTGACAGCGACAAAAGTCTGAATAGACAACCTGACCTCTTAAGTATTGAAATAGTTTAAAAAACTGGAAAAGAAATCAAAACATCTAACAAAAGAGAATTGTTTAAATACACAAAGGTACCTCATTCATACCTTGAAAGACTAAGCAGACATAAATAAGTCCCGTGAGCTGGACTCTGGTAATAGGAGGCTCCTCACCCTCTCCCATCCTTGCAGTGTGCATTCCAAGTGCTTTCTCCCCTCCCAGAAATTGCCCTAAAGACAAAGCCTTGAGATAGTGATAGGGTGTTGAGACCATCTGGGGAGTATATGTGACTAAACCCAGTTAAGGCCCCTATATGAAGCTTTTAAGACTTGGTAGGCAAGTGTGGAGATCTACAGTCTTACGGCTTCTCAAGGTAAGCCTAGTGAATTCCCTTGTTTATTATACCTACTACCTCCCAATCCAGAACAGCTTGCCTCTATCTTCAAGTCTCTCCCTCCCATCCAAGTACAATGTCAGGTTTCACAACAACCAGGAAGCTCCCTGGAGATTGTGAACCAACAGTCCCAAAACAGTCCACTTAACTTCTTACAAATGTAAAAAACCACTCTTCCCTCACACACACAAAAGCAGGCCTCAGGCCAGTTTATGCTATTGGGCCATAGTTTGCCAACCTCTTGTCTAGGACTTAGGCCAGTGGTTTAGCCTCACATGGTGGGATTACAGTGGTGACATTTTATGTTTTTCACCTAAACTGTGTAATTTGGGGGCTCCTGGGTGGCTCAATCAGTTAAATGTCCAACTTCAGCTCAGGTCATGGTCTCATAGTTTGTGGCTTCAAGTCCCACATAGGGCTCTGTGCTGACAGTGGCAGAGACTGCTTGGGATTCTCTCTTATTCCCTCCTCTTTGCCCCTCCCCTGACTTGCACTCTCTCTCTCTCTCTCTCAATAATCTGAAGCAAACTCCAGGCACTGAGCCATCAGCACAGAGCCCGACGTGGGGCTCAAACCCACAAGCCATGAGATCATGACCTGGGCCGAAGTTGAATCCTTAACCAACTGAGATACCCAGGAACCCCAAAATAAATAAGCTTAAAAAAAATAATAAACTGTAATTGGTACCAATGGTACATAACAGGGGTGCCTGGGTGGCGCAGTCAGTTGAGCCTCCGACTTCGGCTCAGGTCAGATCTCACGTTCGTGGGTTCAAGCCCCGCGTCAGGCTCTGTGCTGACAGCTAGCTCAGAGCCTGGAGCCTGCTTCCGATTCTGTGTCTCCCTCTCTCTCTGCCCCCTCCCCACTCATGCTCTGAATCTCTCTGTCTCAAAAAAAAAAAACCAACAAAAAAAAAACCAACAAAAAAAAAAACACCAATGGTACATAACATACAAAAGAATAGTTGAATAGCTGACAGCAGTTAACATTTCAAAGAGCACCAAAGTATATAAAGCAAATATTAACAGATGTAAAAGGAGAAACTGGACAGTAACATAATAGCAAGGGACTTTAACATCCATTTACATCAACAGATAGATCATCCAGACAGCAAATCAATAAGGAAACAGTAAATGACACATTAAGCCAGATGGACTTAACAGGTATATATAGAATATTCCATCCATAAACAGAATACATATTCTTTTCAAGTGCCCATGGAACATTCTCCAAAACACATTAAGCCACAAAACTTGTCTCAATAAATGTAAGGAGACCGAAATCATATCAAGCATCTTTTCCAACCACAACGGTATGAAACTAGAAATCAATTACAATTTTAAAAAGTAGGAAAAGAAAACCACAAACACATGGAGGCTAAACAACATGCTACTGAACAACCAATGGGTCAATAAAGAAATTAAGGAGAAATCAAAAAATACCTTGTGACAAGAATGAAAACAAAATATTCCAAAATACATGGAGCACAGTTCTAAGAGGCAAGTTTATAGCAATATAGGCCTATCTCAGGAAAATCTCAAATAAACAATATAATATTATACTTAAAGGAAATAAAGAAAAACAAAGCCCATAGTAGGAAAAAAAATAACAGTTGACCCTTGAAGAACATGGGTTTGAACTGTGCAGGTCTACTTATATGTAGATTTTTTTCAATATGTACAGCACAGTATTGTATATGTATTTCCTCTTGCAATTTTTATAAGTGTTTATTTTTGAGAGAGAAAGATAGAGCACGAGTAGGGGAGGGGCAGAGAGAGGGAGACACAGAATCTGAAGTAGGCTCCAGGCTCTAAGCTGTCAGGACAGAACCTGATGTGGGGGCTCAAACCCACAAGCCATGAAATCATGACCTGAGCCAAAGTCGGATGCTTAACCAACTGAGACTGCCAGGTGCCCCTCTTATAATTTTCTTAATAACACTTTCTTTTTCTAGCTTGGTAGTCACATTTTGGGGGAGTCAAAAGTTATAGGGAAATTTTCAACTGCACGGAGGGATATCAGGACCCTAACTGCCTCCCTTTGTTCAAGAGTCAACTGTGATGAATATCAAAGCAAAAATAAACAAAATACATTGAAAAAAGAACTACCAAAAAGATCATTGAAACTAGGAGCGGTTTTTTTAAAGATAAGCAAAACTGATAAACCCTTAGCCACATTAATCAAGAAAAAAATGAGAAAGCTGTCAAAGGAATATAATCAGAAATGAAGAGAAGTTACAACCAATAACAAATAACAAAGGATTATGAGATTATAATATTATCTCATATAAAGTGCTAGATTATAAACTGCTAAATTGCACAACCTAGAAGAAATGGATAAATTCCTAGAAACATACACTCTTCCAAGATTAACTCAGGAAGAAACAGAAAATCTGAACAGACTGATAACTATTCATTTGAATTGGTAATCAAAAAACTCCGAACAAACAAAAGTCCAGGACCAGATGACTTCACAATTCTAACAAACATTTTAAAAGTTAATATTTATCCTTCTTATACCATTCCAAAAAATAAAACAGAAAGAAAAGCTTTCAAATTTATCCTTTAAGTCCAGCACTACTTTGTTATCAAAACTAGACAAAGACACTACAAAAAAAGAAAACTCAGGCCATTATGCCTTAGGAACATAGATGTAAAACTCATCAACAAATATCAGAAAACTAATTTCAACAATACATTAAGGATATCATACATCATGATCAGGTGGGATTTATCCAAGGGATGCAAGAATGGGTCAACATCTGCAAATTAACAAGTGTAGTACAGCACATTAACAAAATGAAAGATAAAAATCATGTGACCATCTTAATAGATGCAGAAAAACCATGTAACAAAAATCAACATTCATCATGATAAAAAAAAATCAACAAAATGGTTATAGAGGGAATGTACCTCAAATAACAAAGGCCATATATAATAATCTCACAACTAACATCATACTTAACAGTAAAAAGCTCAAAGCTTTTCCTCTAATATGAGGGAAAAGACAAGAATGCCTACTCTGGCCTTTTATTCAACACAGTACTGCAAATCCTAGCCACAACAATCAGAAAAGAAGTAAAAGACACCCAAGTTGGTAAGGAAGAAATAAAAAACTGTCACTATTTGCAGATGACTTGATATTACATATTGAACACCAAAAAAACTATTACAACTAATAAATGAATTCAGTAAAGATGCAGGATACAAAATTCATATACCAAAATCTGTTGGGTTTCCAGACACAAATACAAACTATCACAAAGAGAAACTAATAATCCCATTTACAACTGCATTAAAAAAAAAAAAGAGAGAAAATACCTAGGAATAAATACAACCAGAGTAAAAAACCTGTGCTTGGAAAACGTTAAGACACTGATAAAAGCAAACTGAAGATGACAAAGAAATGGAAAGATACACTATGCTGATGGGTTGGAGGAATTAATATTGTTACAATGTCCCTATTACCCAAAGCAATCTATAAATTCAATGCAATCCCTATCAAAATTCCAATAGCATTTTTCATACAACATGAACAAATAATCCTAAAATTTGTATAGAACTACAAATGACCTTCCAACTGTCAAAAGCAATCTTGAGAAAGAACAAAGCTGGAGATTTCATGCTCTCAGATTTCAAGCTGAAATTATTATAAAGCTATAGAAATCAAAGCAGCTGGTATTGGCATAAAGACAAAGTGGTCAATGGAACAGAAAAGACCGCCTAGAAATAAACCATAGTCAATAAATCTACAACAAAAGAGGCAAGAAAATAAAATGAGGAAGAGACAGTTTCCTCAATAAACTGTGTTAGGAAAACTGGACAGCTGCATGCAAAAGAATGAAACTGGACCATTTTCTTACACCATATACAAAAAATAAGCTCAAAATAGAATAAAGGTCTTAAATGTAAGCCCTGAAACCATAAAGCTCCTGAAAGAAGAAAACAGGCAGTAAACTCTTCGACAACAGTCTTAGCAGTATTTTTTTGGTACAGCTATCAGTCTCCTCTGGCAAAGGTAACAAAAACAAAAATAAACAATTGGAACTACATCAAACTAAAAAGCTTTTGCATACCAAAGGAAATCATCAAAGGTAATCTGCAGAATGGGAGAAGATACCTGCACTTGATACATCTGATAAGGGATTAATGTCCAAAATATATACATATAATACTACACCAAAAAAACACCATCTGATTTCAATGGGCAGAGGATCTGAATAGACATTTTTCCGAAGACGACATATGGTTAACCAATAGACATATGAAAAGATGTTCAACATCACTAATCAGGGAAATGCAAACCAAAGCATCAATATCAACCTTACACTAGTCAGAATAGCTAGTTGTCAAAAAGACAAGAGATAGCCAGTGTTTGGCAAAAATGTAGAGAAAAAGGAACCCTCATGCACTGTTGGTGGAAATGTAAATTGGTGCAGCCACTGTGGCAAACAGTACACATAGGGCCCTCAAAAACTTAAAAATAGAATTACCATATGATCCATTTCGAGCCCCACATTGGGTATGGAGATTACTTAACATCTCAAGGGACATCTGGGTGGCTCCTTCAGTTAAGTGTCTGGCTCCTGGCTTCGGCTCAGGTCAAGATCTCACTGAGTTTGAGTCTCACACTGGGCTCTGCGCTGACAGTGTAGACCCTGCTAGGAATACTCTCTCTGCCCCTTCCCCCTGCTTCGTTTTGTAGTGTATTTTGTGTCCTTAACAAATTGATCTCTGCCTACACCATGATCATCCAGATATTCTCCTTATCTTTTTCAGAAAGTTTTGTTTCATGTTGCATAGTTAGTTCTAGATACACCAGAAATGCATTTTTACGATTAGCATGAAGTTGCTTGTTTCCCATATAGATATGCAGTTGTCTCTGCACAGTTTACTAGAAGGCCATCACAATCAAATTCTGAATACTCTGCTCTGTACCACTGTTCTATTTAGCTATAGCTCTGTATTAAGTTTTGATATCCAATGGTGTAACTTCTCTAGCTTTGTTCTTCTTTAGAACATTATTGCTTCTGGTCTTATATATTCCCATCTAAATTACAGAATCATATAATTTATATGGGAAATTGCCACAAAACCAAATGTACATTTAATGGGAATCACAGTAAATTTATGAACAAATTTGGAGAGAATTGACACCTTAACAATATTCAAACCCAATTTACTAAAATTCCACAACCCTCATTTAAGTCTACTTTAATTTTTATCATTTTGTAGTTTTCAATGTAGAGGCTTTGTAAATATTAGACTTATTCTTCAATATTAGGAGCTTTTTAAAGCTACTGCAAGTTTTATGGTTTGTATAATTTTACTAATTTGCAATATGTACTAATTAGTTTTAATAAAGTGTATTTTCAAATTTTTAGAACCATATCATGTTTCCAAATTTTGTACTTCCTTGTCTTTTTCCTGGCTTTACTGAACTGTTCAGAAGTGTTGATAGCAGTCATTTTTGTCTCATTTCTTAACTTATGGAGGGAAATATATATTTCATCATTAAGCACGATAACTAGGGGTGCCTGGGTGGTTCAGTCAGTTGAGCATCCGACTTTAGCTCAGGTCAATCTTGCAGTCCATGGGTTGGAACCCCGCATCTGGCTCTGTGCGTACAGCTAAAAGCCTGGAGCCTGCTTCAGATTCTGTGTCTCCCTCTCTCTCTGCACCTACCCCACTCACACTCTGTCTCTCTCAGAAATAAACATTTGAAAACAAAATTTTTAAGTATGATAACTATACTGTAACTTTTATGTAAATCCTCTTCATCAGATCAAAAGTTCCCTTTTCATCTGCGTATGCCTAGTAATTCAGTAGTTGGATATTGGATTGTACCAAATGCTTTTCTTTATCTATTGGGGTGGTATAGTTATTCTTCTCCCATGTGTATGTGCACCCGCTTAATTTTGTTCTTAAATTTATACTGGCCCCATAAAATAAATTAGGGAGTGTTTTCTCTCTTGTCTGTAAGATTTTTATCTGATAAAACTTTAAACAAAATACTAATGATCATAAAAAAAGACAAGAAAGAACAAGTGTTGGCAAGAATGTGGAGAAAAGGCAATTCTTGTGCACTACTGGTGGTAATGTAAATTTGTACAGCCACTAAGGAAGAGTATGAATATTGCTCAAAAAATTAAAAATAGAAATACCGTATCATCCAGCAACTCTACTTCTGGGTATTTATCTGAACAAAATGAGAACACTAATTCAAAAAGATATATACACTCCTAGGTTCATTACAGCATTATTTACAGTAGCCAAGATATGGAAGCAACCTAAGTGTCTACTGATAAACGAATGGATAAAGCTGTGGTATGTATACAGTGGAATACTGCTCAGCCATAAAAACAATGACGTTTTGCCATTTGCAATCACATGGATGAACCTAGAGGGTAGGCTAAGTGAAATGTCAGAGAATGTATGATTTCACTTATATGTGGAATCTAAAAAAAAAAAAAACAAAAACAAACCAAGAAAGCAAAACAGACTCACAGATACAGAAAACAACTCCTCTGGGTTGCCAAGTAGGAGGTGAAATAAGGAATTTAAGAGGTACAAACTTCCAGTTATAAAATTAGTAAGTCATGGAGATGTAAAGTACAGCATAGGGAATAGAGTCAATGAAACTTCAGTAACTTTGTATGGTGACAGTACCTAAACTTACTTGGTGATCATTCTGTAATACATATAAATATCTAATTGCTTATATTGAACACCTAAAACTAATATGATATCATACATCAACTACAGTAAGAAAAATTTTTAAAAACTGCCTAGGAAAATAAACTTGTGGAAACTGAAGTTTACCAGCACTTCAGAACCATGCTATCTTTACATCCCTCTTATTCAGGCTATTTTTTCCCTCTCTATTTCCTGCCCTATATCCGTAAATTCAACAATTACCCCCATCTTTTTCCTATATATTCACCGGGGCAAGTCACTAATCCTTTCACCTCTCAGGTGAAGCCACCCTCAACAGTGCCACCTCACTCTTCCTAAGGAATTTTTGTAATCAGTGAGTCACTGTTTTGTTCAAGTTCAAACTCCTTAAACCTGGCACTCAAATGACTTCACGTGTGAGTCTAACTTTACTTCTAGACTTCTGAATTAATCGTGTACAGTAGGAATCCTAAACCTCAATTTAACTGGTCTTCCCTGCTGTCCTTTGAAAGCCCAGCTGTCTCTTTCTAGTTCCTTACTCCTATAGCATTATTTGAATAAAGATGCTGTCTTAGAAATAGTATTAATGAGGGGCGCCTGGGTGGCTCAATTGGTTAAGCGTCCGACTTTGGCTCAGGTTCATGAGTTCAAGCACCACATCGGGCTCTCTGCTGTCACATCGGATCTTCTGTCCCCGTCTCTCTCTGCGCTCCCCCTACTCTTGTGTGCTCTCTCCCTCAAAAATAAACATAAAAAAAAAAAAGAAATAGCGTAAGACTGAGAAGATAAAAGATATAAAGTTTCAATATAAATATCCAGTACATGCTAAATGCCAAAGGAAGAAGAGACTATTCATTGATGTATATTTTTCCTGGTTTCCTTTCCCCTTTAACTGACCATATACTATAGAAACTTTAAACACTAGGATATATCGATCTACATTTACATACTCTGATTTAAAATTAATTGCATTAACCCTTTACCATTTGAAACAAAAATACCTATCTTACGATCATACTCCTAAATTGCAGGGGGGTTTTCCCCCTTTATAGCTCAATAGAAATAATCCACAGCAGTTAACTTATTCCACAATTCTTATTCAATTATGGTTAAGAGAGCAAGAATTTGGCAGTGGCCAAGGTTAACATCCTAAACCCCAGTTCCCTCTGCCTTCCTCCCTTACTTACATCAGTGTGACCCTGGCCAAATTGCTTAGCATTTCTTTTCTCTCATCTCATCTGTAAAATGGGTTAATACCTACTTCACACGGTGGTTGTAAATATTAAATGAATAGGTGGAAACAATTTCACAGTGCTTCATACATACCAAGTGCCATATAAAAAGAAATTATCAATATTAACATTACTGCCCAAAAGCAATAATGTTACTGCCAAGACTAGATTGGTTGGTACTTTTGTATTCAGTTATTTTGAAAACCTGAGCTTAGGGTAGTGGAAGTGCTCTGTCGGAGAAATGACCACATTCTTTTAGCGCAAACTAAATTTACACTGTCTACACCTTCAAGTGTGCCCTGTTTTACTCAACCCCTTTAGAAAGTAATTGATTAGAAAAACAGTATTAATTATTGACCATGACAAAGCCAAGTCATTTCTAAGAGAGATTATTAAATGTCTGGGATTTACTTGCAAATAATCCGGGGGACGGGGGCAAGCCCGGCCAAGTGTTGACAATTGTTAAAAATGGGTGAGGAGTTCGCCAAGTTCGTTAAACTATCCTCTCGACCTCCACGTTGGAAGATTTCCATAACAAAACGTGCTTTTAAAAGTCCAAAGGACGATCTTTTCTTTGGGGCTTAATGCAAATCTTGTTACGGTTAGGAAGCTACACTGGGAAGTTCTGGGAGGCGACAAGTCAAAACAGCAACGCTAGTCAGGTGAGGCTGGTGAAACCTCCCGGGCGGACCAGTAAGCGTGCTGCTCCTCCCAGAGTCCCCGAGGCCCGGCCCGGAGGTGCACCCGCGGAGCCCGGCCGGTCTATTCCCAGGAAAGAGTGCAACGCCCAAGGGAACCACCGCAAAGGACGGCCTTCCTGGGACCGGCGGCTGGCGCTCCCGCCGTGGGCCCCGAAGGATGCACCTGAGGGCTGCGGGGAGGGGGCAGATGTGCTTGGGTTGAGTCCTAGCCTTCGGGGCAAGTCTGCTGACTTCCCTCCGCTCCGTCAACGCTCCAGGCCCCGCCAGGGCCCTCAGCCACCCCGGCAGCCCGAGAGCGTCTCCGCCTCCTTTCAGCCGCGGCGCAGACACCCAACCGGCCCATGGAGCCCGCCGTCCTCCTCGAATGCCCGAGTAGGGCTCCTTCAGCTCCTACTCTGTTACCAGGGCTTCCCACCGCCCCCAGGCCTGCAGACACCTCCTCGACGCCACACCAACCGCTTTCCTGAGTCCCTAGCCCCTACTTACCTCGGCCGCGCGGCAGCCGGGAGACTGCTCGAGCTTCCCCTGCTTCCAGCTTGGCTATCCCGGGGCGTTACCGCCAATCACCCAATCTCCGCCCCGAGTCCCAACCAGGTTGACCAATCAGCTGCTTCATCCGGTCCAGAGGCGGGTATGCAGAACTGGGAGGGCCAGAGAGACTACCGTCCCCACGCGCTCGCAGCCGCCTTTCACAGTCAGCGTGCGCATGCGCGTGGCATGGAGGGAGGCGGGTGCTTTCTCGTAGACCTACCTAGCTTTGTATTTTCACTGCTCTGACCTGGAAGGTACTTTGTTCGTAATCTCCATTCTGTAAATGTGTAGCAAGACCCACATTCTGAATGTAGCCGTAAGTGTATTACCTTGCAAGAGGGTGGGAGTCTTAAGCCCTTGTTAAGCTGATTTATGTTGAGCCCTTTTACCCCACGCTGTTGGGACTTGTGTTTACCTGGCCAATCTTCCCACGTGAATCTTATATCCGGGCTGTGTTTGTGTTTAAGGGGGGTTGAGGATGCGGGGTGTACAGAGAGCATGGATGAGGATTTTACTGTCTTCAGTTACACCATCTGTTTAGTCTGCTTCATGGGGACACATGCTTTTTAATAGTTGAATATTCTGGGACACTAGATTTCAAATAATTCTGCCGTGAAAATATCATTACATCTGTAGCTAAGAAAAATTCAGCATGGTAACGTGTGTAGGCCCCATAAGAAATTCATATGTAGGGTAAAAAACTTGTATTTCTTTATGGTCTTTTAAAAGGCTGTTGCTGATTGGCTGTCTCTCTCACCTCCCTTTGTAATAGATTCCATAGGTCAAGGGGCAGGCACCAGAGCTGTTGTGGTTTTATCCCCGGTGCCCAAGCCCCTTCCTGGTGAAGGCTTTCCATCTTCAGCAAGAGCGTTTATTCATTAAGTCAAGATGGGCTTGTTGGCCCATTATGACAGTACAAAGTTTTTAAAAAGCCTTGAACCACGCCCTGGGTGAGCCTACAGGCTAACAGAAAGATAGAAACAAACTTTTTTTAGCCAAATGCTGTAATGGAGGAATGTAAGGACCCTGGGAGCCCAGCCTAAGGCCGCTAAGGGGCTCAGGAAACGCATTCCAGAGGTATGCTTCAATTGAGGTTTGACGAAACCTCGTGCTTCTGAGCTAAAGGAGTGGAGGCAGAGGATATTGCTTGGTCTGGCAAAGTTTAATTGTTTCTTGTGAAATATTTAAAGGGTAGATTGACTGAGAACCTAATAAAATTTGTGCTCAGGCCCCCTGACTTGGAGCAGCCCTTTCTAAGACCCAAAGAGGATGCTAGCACTGAGTTCCCATAGTCATCTCTTGTTTTCTACTCTGTAATAGGAAGACGTCTTAAAGAAACCTTCAGAGATTGGTTCAGACCTACCTGTTTTCCATTCCAGCTTCCTTGTCTTCACACTTCTCGGCATGCTATGTGCCCACTAGTAACCCTAGGGATTTGGGGGATCTGCATGAGGGGAGGAGTTGAACTAGGCTACTTTTGTGATAAGTTATTGCTAACTTTCAGTGTTGGAATGGCTTCCCAGAATACTCCTAGCCAAGTTATATGTCATCTCGCTCACAAAGGGCCCATGGGTGTGTCTCATGGCACTTGACACCAGAAGTATGTGGCTGGTGGATGAGAGGGTGCAAAATGTGCTGAGCCATAAAGTAGAGGAAAATCTTCCAGTCATCACACTTGAAATTATGAGCAGGTTGCTTCACTTTTTGCTTTTAATAAACTTTATTTTAGAATAATTTTAGATTTATAGAAAAGTTGCAAAGATAGTTTAGAAGTCTCTACCCCCTACTGCTCACCCAGTTTCCCTTGATGCTAACATCTTACATTACTGTGATGCATTTATAAAATTCGGGAGCCAATATTCGTACCTCACTATTTACTAAATTCCAGGCTTTATTCAAGTTTTATTAATGTCTTTTTTTTCTATTGCAGGATCCAATCCAAGATGCCACATTGCATTCAGTCACCATGCCTCCTTACTTAGACTCTGGGTCTGTGACAGTTTCTCCATTTTTCCTTGTTTTTCATAATCTTGATATGGCTATGACAGTTTTGAGGAATGTGGTGAGATATATTATAAAATATACCTTGATTTGAATTGATCTGCTCTTTTTCTCATAATTAGACTGGAGTTATACAGTTTGAGGGCAATACCACACACTGAGATTTCCTTCTCATCACATCATATCATAGGGCACATGATACTAGCATGATTTATTTCTGCTGATATTAACTGTGATCATCCAACCATGTTAGTATTACTAGCTTCTCCACTGTAAAGGTCCACTTTTTACTCTCTTTCCATATTCTCTTCCTTGGAAGCAAGTCACTAAATCCTACCTACCCTAAAGGTGTTATGCCCAGATTTTTAATATCGTCCCCAAAAACCAGAAACCGCCAGGGAGACCAAGTCACACATGCAAAAGCAAAGGGCTTTATTACAGGTTTAGGCTCGCCGGACCTAAACTCGGGCTCACAGACTTTACCAGTGGGATGGATCCATGCTGAGAGCCCGGAACAAAGCAGGGAGCAGGGCCTTTATGGGTTTGGGAAGGGGGAGTTACAGGAAATTGTGACACAGGTACAGTGGTCCAATCATTATTGTACACTATTATTGACAGGAGGTTTAACCATTCACATTGCCTAAAGTATTCGCTATTTTTGGCAGGATCCAATCACAACATTTAGAGTGTTAACCAATTACAGAGTGGACCCAGGACCCTCACGTAGGGCATGACTAGCCTTCTAGGCCTTGGGCAACGTGTGCCCTTCTATTATCTAATGATTAGAGTCATTTGGTTCAGACCTGCGTCCTTACAAAGGGTCATAAGAGATTAAGCTTCAACTCCTGGAATGGAATATCTATGTAATTTAGAATTCTTGTCTAAGTGAGATTTGTTTATTTTGCCTACTTATTTATTACATTCAAGCATTTATAATGAATTGTGTATATTTATTTTATATTTTGTTTATGTTTTATATTATGACTTTTTTATTTTATTGCTCAATTTTTCCAGCTTTAGCCACTGGGAGCTCTTTTCAGTTGATTCCTGTGTCTTTTTTGGTTTTTGGTCACCTTCTGGTTTCTTGAACTACAGAAGTCTCCAAGCTGATCTTGTGTTTTTCCTGCCCCAGCGTTAGAGTCAGCCATTTCTCCGAGGAGCACTGGAATGATACTTAGAAACCAAGATCTGGGCACTGGGTATACTTGTGGCTACTGAGGTGTCCTTGAATCTGACCTTGCTTAGTGGACAGAGCCAGGAAATATATTACATCCTTGTGTTTTAATTCTTTGTCTACATCTCTGCAATAGGTAACCTCTAGATGGCTTCCAATGATCCCTGCCTCCTGGTATCCACACCCTTGTGTAATCCCTCTTGATGGGGTCAGGTTTGACGTAGAGTCCTCCTTCTAATGAATAGAATACAACAAGATAGATAGGCTGGCAATTTTTAAAAAAGAGTGTGGCACCCATCTTGCTTGCTTTCTCTTGGTCTTTCCTTTACTGTCTCTGAGAGAAGCCAACCACCATATTTTGAGCTGCTCTATGGAGACGCCTATGTGGCAAGAAACTAAGGGCCATCAGCCAGCAGGGAACTGAGGCCCTCTTTTCATCAGCCTCTCAGAAACTGAATCCTGCTAACAGCCATGTGAGTGAACTTGGTAAAAGATCCTTTTCCAGTTGAGTCTTGAGACTTGAGAAGCCCCACTGACACCTTGATTGCAACCTTGTGGGAGACCCTGAGCTAGAGACCCTAAACTAAGTCACATATGGATTCTGCATGCAAAGAAACTGAGATAACAAATGATCATTTTGTTACACTGCTAAGTTTTGGAGTGATTTGTTAGAAAGCAATAAATAATACAATTTCTATCTCCACAAGATTGAAGATTCTTAAATTTCACTTCAGAACCTACGTCCAGGCCCTTCCCCAGAATCTTAGGTAATTATTTTGCATAGCTAAGTTCAGAAACTAATGTAAAAAAAAATTATAGGACAATCTATTTGGGGGTTTAGGAGAAAATGGACTTCTCTCTTTAGTGTATGTAATCCTGGAGTTCCTTACCCAAATAAGTACCTCAGCTTCCTGGGTAAAATTGAGAATAATTTAAACTTTGGCAGATTTATTTATTTATTTATTTAATAGAGGAGAAAGAATCAGAGCCCTCTCTTATTCACTGTGCAGATTTGAAGAAGTCCCTTGACTTTTCTATGCCTTCAAATTCCTAACAGATTAAAGTGTCATTGTTTGGACCGAGATTTATCCATTAGTAAGTGTGTTTTCAGCAAAAGAAAGGGGGCCAAGGCCAGTTGTGGGCCAGCATCCTCGCAGAAATTTAACTAAAGGTCAGATTCCCGTTCATATTGGTAAATTGGTGAGGCTAACTTCTCTTGTAGAAGGAATGTGGGCTTCCAAGTGAGATAGATCCATCTTCTCACTTCAGCCACCTGACAGGGTGGTCCTGAGGACTGATTGTGTAATATTTGTAAAATACTAAGGGTAATGTCTGGTTTATCAGAAGGGCCCAATAAATAATACCCATGAATGACATTTCAATCAGCTGTGTGTTTGTTGTGGTCCAGTGACTAGTAAAGAAGGAAACAGACAAATGTCAAAGTATGTCCATCATCCTGTCTCATATGAGGTCTAATGACAATCTCATCTGGTGAGATGGGTTGAATAATTTGCAAGTCTTAAACAGTATCTTCCCTGAAAATCAAGACTCTTTCTCTCTAGTCCTGCATTTTCTCCAGTTCTGATTGCCTGTCTATAGAAAATACAGCACACTGAAATGTGCCTTAGGAGATTCTGAGTTAGAATCTAGGAAAACCTAACTGGCAAAAGATGATTGGGTAGGACAGTAAGGGGCATTTTAAGTCAAGGTGAGGCTGTATGTGTCATTTATTAGCCAGCTGGTCACCTTGAGGCATATTTGTAAGGAAAAGCAAGTTGAGTGCTTGTTTTTTAATATTTACCAGTTTTCAGAATAATTATCATATATCAACTATTATGTTACCCTGAAAAATAATACATATAGGAAAGGTAGGTTTAATGCTTGCTTTGATTGTCTTCATTATCAGTTTTCAGAAGAGTGAATTGGTTTCTTCATATTCTCTGAAGGTGACCAGTGATGTTTCTTTTGTAAATTTTTTCTAGTATCAATAAGCATTCAATTTTACCATTACAAATAACCTCTTATAGGAGAGTGCTTATACAGAGAGAAGTGGGACTGAAGGTACATTTACGAAACAGCTTTTAGACAGTGGGCTAGGTGTTCTCACACTACTTTATTGTTGATTTCTACAGCAGTCTTGGAAGGCAGGTTCTACAATCTGTTTTTTTAGCGGAGATTGAAGTGCTTATAGCCAAGTGACTAGTACAAAGTGATAGAGCCAGCATGTGGTCAAAGTCAAGATTTGTCTGACCCAAATGACACCAGGTAGCTTTTCTGAATGAGATTCTACAGACACTGAGTCACTGGGTAAGTCTTTCTGTAACTTCACCAGTCTCCTCTTACAGTATATCCCCCTCAGATGTAACTGTTTGGTGGCCCCGGGTTTATCCTCATACTTGCAAAAGCAGTTCCTTGAAACTGCAAAATACCACCTGGATTTTTGTTGATTACATTTCATTTCACTTACATATGATTGTGCTTAATGAACATTTATCATATTATATATAAAACTATATTTACACACATCCCCAGTAAAGCTAATTTATCTTTAATTTTTTTTTGCATGTGATAAGCACCTAGTCTCCCAGATTGTCTCCTACTCATTCAGGTAATATGTACTGGAAACCTAGACTGTATCTTTCTCTATGTTTTCCATGCTCATAGAATAACGTTTAATGATACACACTTACATAAACATGTATAGGATATGATTTGTTATTTCCAAAAACAAGATCATAGTATGTATATATACTTTGAAACAACTTTTATCACTTAGCAATGTGGAAATTCCTCTATGTCTCTTCCTTTAGCTCTTATTTCCTTAAATGTTTTCTAATATATTTTTCATAATGGTCCATGGCCTGTAGATATACCATCATTTACTAAAATATTTCACTATTGATATGTATTCATTGGATGTTGGGTGTTTTTTTTATTGGTGGGTTCTTTTTTTTGCCAATATGAACAATATAGCAATAAACATCGTTCTTATGTCTTTATTGTTTTTATTTTCCTTTTTGTTAAGTAGGCTCCACACCCAACATGGGACTTGAATTTATGACCCTGAGATTAACAGTCCCAGGTTCTACTGACTGAACTATCCAAGTGCCCCTGTTCGTATGTCTTTATATACTGATGCTTTTTATGTTTTAGATTCTTGAGGATTTGCTGGGTCAAAAAATGTATTTTTTTTAATAGTTTATTGTCAAATTGGTTTCCATACAACACCCAGTGCTCTTCCCCACAAGTGCTCTCCTCCATCACCACCGCCTTTTTCCCCCCTTCCCCTCCTCCTTCAACCCTCAGTTCGTTTTCAGTATTCAATAGTCTCTCAAGTTTTGTGTCCCTCTCTCTCCCCAACTCTCTTTCCCTCTTCCCTTCCCTCTGGTCCCCCATTAGGTTTCTCCTGCTCTCCTGTTAGACCTATGAGTGCAAACATATGGTATCTGTCCTCCGCCTGACTTATTTCACTTAGCATGACACCCTCGAGGTCCATCCACTTTCCTACAAATGGCCATATTTCATTCTTTCTCATTGCCATGTATGTATTATTTTTTAGAATAGATTTTGCTGGGAGGGGGTGGGGGGCACCTGGGTGGCTCAGTTGGTTAAGTGTCCGACTTTGGCTCGGATCATGATCTCACGGTTCCTGGGTTTGAACCCTGCATTGGGCTGTGCTGACTGCTCAGAGCCTGAAGCCTGCTTCAGATTCTTCTTCCCCTCTCCACCCCCCCTCTCAAAAATAAACATTAAAAAAATATATTTTGCTGGGTTGCTTTTTAAAAGTCTGTAACAATTTACCTTTTCACAGCAAAATCCAAGAGTTCTCTTCCTACCCATCAATTCTTGCCATCAACTTTGTGTCGTTTTGATTTTTTGCCAGTCTGATCAGCATTGTTTTTATTATCATTGTTACATGAATTTGCATTCCCTTATTATAGGTAAGTTTAAATATCTTTACATGTTTATTGGCCACATGGATTTTCTCTTAATTCATACTAATTTTTGTTCTTTACCCAATATCTATAGGGTTGTTTATTCCTTCCTTGACACTTTGCAGTCAAATTTTGATTGATTAGCCTCTATCTACCAACTGAGTTGCAGATTTTTCCCCATATCTATTGTCTGTTAACATGGCTCATGTATTTAAAAAAAATTTTTTTTTAATGTTTATCTATTGATACAGAGAGAAACAGAGCATAAACAGGGAGGGGCAGAGAAAGAAGGAGACACAGAATGTGAAGCAGGCTCCAGGTTCTGAGCTGTCAGCGCAGAGCCAACATAGGGCTTGAACCCACAAACCGTGAGATCATGACCTGAGCCAAAGTCAGGCACTCAACTGACTGAGCCACCCAGGCGCCCCCATTTCTTTCTTTTTTAACTTTTGAGTTTCTAGTCTTATTTAAGGACTCTGCTACTTCTGCATTGTTGTATGTAGTCACCAAGATTTTCTTAAAGGATTTTCGATATTTTATTTTTTACACTTGTGTTATTAACCTATCTGGAATTTCAGGTTTGTAAAAAAAATTTTTAATGCTTTTTATTTATTTTTGAGAGAAAGAGAGAGACAGTGCGATCAGGGGAGGGTCAGAGAGAGAGGGAGACATGGAATCTGAAGCAGGCTCCAGGCTCTGAGCTAGCTGTCAGCACAGAGCCCAATGCGGGACTCGATCCCACCATCCGTGAGCTCATGACCTGAGCCAAAGCCGGATGCTTAACCGACTGAGCCACCAGGTGCCCCTAGTTTTTTTTTAATGTTTATTTATTTTTGAGAGAGACAGAGACAGAGTGCAAGTGGGGGAGGGGCAGAGAGAGAGAGAGAGAGAGAGAGAGAGAGAGACACACACACACAGAATCTGAAGAGGCTCCAGGCTCTGAGCTGTCAGCACAGAGCCTGATGCAAGGACTGTGAGATTGTGACCTGAGTCTAAGTCAGAAGCTTAACTGACTGAGCCACCAAGGTGCCCCTGGAATTTGTTTTTGATAAATGATGTAAATGGACACAATTTTATTTTCATTCAGATACATACGTTTATAATTATTTCTCATCCATTATAATTTCTATTTTGATATGTTTTAAGTCTACATATTAGTTTGATAGTATGTGTGTAGAATTTTTGTATAAATAATATACATATAACAGAGCTGTGTGCTGAAAACTTTTTTAAGCTGAAATAAAAACTTGGTCAAAAAGTTTTGGAAACCACAATACTAGACCATAAACTTAAGGGCAGTCATTGTGTTTTCTTGTATTTCTGAATCAATTGCTAAGATTGTCTCTAGCACATTGTATATGTTCTAAAAATAGTTTTAAAATAAGTGAGCGGGGTGCCTGGGTGGCTCAGTTGGTTGAGTGTCTGACTCTTGGTTTTGACTCAGGTCATGATCTCACGGGTTAGTGAAACTGAGCCCTGCATCAGGCTCTGTGTTGACAGCACAGGGCTTGTTTGGGATTCTCTCTCTTCCTCTCTCGCTGCTGCTCCTCTCCTTGTGCACATGCACATGCTCTCTCACTCTCAAAATAAATAATTGAATAAATGAAACTGCCTTTATCTGATTCCACGGTCTTAAGCAGCACAGCCATTGAGAAACAACATTCTAGCTGTGTCCTGTGGCAAGATATCTGAGGCTCAGAACTAGCAATGACTCATAATGGCAGATGGTCCAACTCTGTTGGTGTCAAGTTCATAGATTTTTTAAAATATAGGATTATAAATTCTTAAACCCTTAAACTTCCTGAGGCTTGTAGTTCATAGGTGCTTATGAAAAATTAATAATTTTTTGTGACTACATCCTGTCTGTTAATGCTAGTCATCTCTCTGTAATACTAGTTTGCGAAGAATTAGTCTTCTCAATACTTTAATGTAACAGGCATGATTACATTTAACTTTAGATTTTGAACTTCTAAAAGACAAAGACTCTATGGAATATATATTTGAACATTGCCAAAAATCTATTTCATCAACTATTAGTTGGGAAAATCCCTTGTCTTCACCCTTTTTGATAAATTGATTTTAGGAAAAATAGCAGGTTTACGTTCCAGGGCTATTACATTGTTTTTGATAACAATACTGAATAAAATTTCATTTACTTAATCAAATGGATTATATTTAACCCGTGTGCCCTTTGGATTTATTCTTTTACTGCCTTTTTCCTTACTGTAAATGTATCACAGTCTCCTTTTTGACTTTTTCTTTTTTCCTCAGTTCTAGCAGTTGGTTGGTCTGGTTGATTATTAAAAATGAGGCTGGTGCTTCTGCTACTGGACATTATGCATCATTTCTCACTTGTTTTTGCTATAGGTGAAATGGTGTGAAAGGGACATTTTTCTATTCTACTTTGCTCCTATTCTTGAGCTTGTTAGAAGAGGATAATTAAGAACAAGGAAAGCCAAAGTAATTTGAGAAGTAACTGGATTTTATGGGTTTTTTTAAATTTTTATTTATTTATTTATTTTTGAGAGACAGAGACAGCGTGACCAGGGGAGGGTCAGAGAGAGAGGGAGTTACAGAATCTAAAGCAGGCTCCAGGCTCTGAGCTGTCAAAACAGGGTGCAATGCCGGGCTCCAACCCACGAACCCTGAGATCATGACCTGAGCTGAACCCGGACGCTTAACCGACTGAACCACCCAGGCGCCCCATGAGAAGTAACTGGATTTTAAATTCACTTAGGAATCAAAGTATTGGAGACAATTACGTAGAACACAGTCCAAGGGTTTTCTGTTTTGTTTTGTTGTTGTTGTTGTTTGTTTGTTTTTAAAGTAAGCTCTATGCTCACTCCTGGGGCTTGAACTCAGGACATAGAGATCAAGAATAACAGGCTCAAACGATTGAGACAGCCAGACGCCCTGGAGACACTTATTCTTAACCCCACTTTCCCTATTAGAGGCCTCTCGAATTCCTTGAAACTTTAATACAGGAGCTATGCGGCAAAATCAAACTGTGAAAGAATCTTTCAAACTATGAAAGTACTGCGTGCAATGGATGCATTATTCTCAGACTGGCCTATGTAACTTAGATTACATTTATATTTAGAGAAATAGCTTCAAAAACCAAGATCTATACTGAAACAAAACCCGTGACTGTCCCCAGTAAAAGTATATAAACCTTTATAATGATAAACTATATAGAAGACAGTATTTTAAAAAATACTTCATGACGAATTTGAGAAAGTACTGAATAGAAATCCCTTTCCCTTAACAAAAAAAAAAAATCCTTCAAAAAAGAGGATATTATTTAAAACAAAAAACTATACTTTGCAGCTTTCCCAATGTTAGAAAGACAGTGGACACTAACAGGTGAACGAAACGCCTAATATAGTGCTAATGTTCTTAACCAAAAATGCAAGAAACTGTAAAGATTGTGAATTAAGTCACAAAGACGAATGAAACATGAAAATACATTATTAGAACTGAAGGAGCGGTCAGGACAAAAAGTACGATTTGAATTTCCGAACGCAGGAGCAGAGAGGTGCCCCCGGCCCGGGAAAGCTGGGAATTGTAGTTGGGAAGCAGCGACGGTTTCTCCACCGGAATCAAGGTTCTTTGCCTAATGCTTAGTGAACGGAGAGTCGTTTGGTCCAATTCAAGTGTTCCTGGACTTTCATTGGACTTTTCCGTTCAATACCGAGTGCATTTCCCTAGGTCACCAATGAACGCTTGAGTCTAAGAAGGCCTTCATGTACTGGATGTCTTATCCTCACGTTGGAATGGTTTCAGCCAATGAGAGTGCAGAACTAACGGATGTTGCAGGGTCATGGGGGAGAGTCTGTAGAGTCTTTCCCCGCCAGCGTCCTCGCTCTTTGGCTCCTAGAGTTAACCTGGTCGTTTGCCACCGCTGAGGCCGCGGCTGCGGACGGAGGGACCTGCTCTGCGCCTCCTGGGTCCCTCTACTCCGTTCGTTGGTGTGGCCCTGATGGTGCGGCCGGCTCTGGACTCCTAAAGCTCTGGCGCGGTATGTAAATATCCAGGGACGGCAGACAAAGCGGCGGAGCCAGGAAGGCCGCGGAAAGCGGCCCCTGCAGCAGGTCCACGAGTCGGCCTGGGCCCAGGCGCTTCGCTGGCCTTCTCTCGACCCAGCCGCGCGTCCCACCAGGTGCTTTAAAGCGCTATGCCCCAGTGTGCCCTGTGAAAATGCTAACTTTGTTCAGTTCCTCTCCGACCCCCACACATCCGATGTTTACAAACCCTGATATTATTAATGGATGTCATCTTCATCTCTGCAGCTTGTTCTTTGGTAACTTTGTGTTTTGTGCACCTGCATGTCTACTACTAAGAATGGAAGGACATCGTTGTGTTTGTCTCCGTTCTAGAGGAATCAGCATTCACATCTCTGTATTTTCCTAAGTTCTTGGAGGCCTCCATGCAGTTTGCAGCTTCTTTCGTGGTAGTGAACTGACTGATGTTAGGGAAGAATATACCCCAATACCTGGCGGAATAGAAGTACTCACGAGATTAAGTATTGTTCTTGTTTGGTAGTTGCTGGTGCTCTATTACAAAGCTGATGCTTTGAAGTTCTTTTCTCTTCTTTCTTTCTTTCTTTCTTTCTTTTTTTTAATCATAACTGTCACTCAAGATTATTAGGAGAGGAAACTGAGGCTCAAGGGAGGTGTAACTCAACTTCCCGAGAGTTAGTTGCTAATTAAAGGAAAGCCAGATATGAACTCCATGCTTATGATTTTTTTTTAAAAAAACTTGCTTGACTGAATATGGATTTAGGTTGTGGGTGTGTACCGTCTGCAGCTCTTAGTTGTAAGAGCCCTAAACCGTTCTTTGAGTTAAATGGTAAGTTTTGGCTGAAAGAAAAAATCTTTCAAGCATCTGCCTAATTATAATCTCACAGCTGTCACCTAAGTTCCCAGTTCCAGCAGGATAGGCCTCATCTGGGACCTTTTTGAAATGTAGAATCTCAGGCCTCACTCCATCTACTGAATCTGATCTACTTTTTAACAAGATTCCTTAGGTAATCAGAGTTCAGTAAAGTTTGGGGAGTGTGCAGTATTGTCTTAGAATGATCTGTCCAAATTGAACAAATGAAAAAAAAAAAGGTATGCATCGTATCCATTTGTGTTCTAATGGACTAGGAAAAAGTTTCACATTTTTCTAGTTTGCTAGTGAGACTGATTTTTTCTTTAAATATGTCTGTATTGTCAAGTTTAACTTACTTAGAAAAGAGTGTTTAAAAAGCAATTAAAGACTAACTTGTAGCAGGTACTGGTCTAAAAAATAAAATGATTAGGACAAGAAAGATGTGAAAATTTCAAGAACCGTCTGTTAACTCACATACTATCAGTACACAAATTCCCCACCATAATTTCCCCCTACAGTTTTGATCCTTTGATGAGGAGCTTCTGGTCATTTTCTTTGGAAGGAGCCAGGAGGCTTGCTACTGCTAGTGGTTTTTTTTTTAGTTTATTCGCTTTGTTATCTAGCAATAAAACTGAAACAGTGCCCAAATCACAGGTATGTTGCACAGTATTTAAAGTATCTTGTAGAATTTTAATGTTCAAGGTTTCATTCAGATGTCTCACATCACAATATTCTCACACAGAAATATTGATCATTTAGCAGGATTCAGGCAATTGCCGAGGAACTTGATATTTGGAAGAGTATTAAATAAGGAAAGAGGAATTAACTCTAACCCTGAGGAATTCTTTCTTGGAAGTTTTATAAAAACCCATCTAAGTTGGGAGAGAAATCACAGCTCTGTCCCTTTCTTCCCTTCAGTTAAGCGCCATAGGAAGTGCAGTGCTTGACCACAACTTCTTCCTCTGTTACGTTAGGATTTTGGTGCTTTGTGGTATTTCTGACCCTCTCCTTGGCAGATCCTGATTTGAGCCCTCTCCTGGTCTGTGGGCTTTGAAGGTTAAAAGTTTTAAATGTTTTGACTCTTATTCATCTCAAAGGAACAGGAAAAGCCATAACTTTTTCAGAATCATTTGCAATAAATAGTTACTAATGCCTTTTTTTTAATATTTAATTTTGAGAGAGAGAGTGAGAGAGAATGCAAGTAGGGGAAGAGCAGAGAGAAAGGGGTCACTGAATCGAAAGCAGGCTCTAGGCTCTGAGCTGTCAGCACTGAGCCTGACACGGGGCTTGAACCCACAAACTGTGATATCATGACCTGAACTGAAGTCGGCCACTTAACCAACTAAGCCACCAGGTGCCCCTCAAACAACTTCTTAAATAAGAATGGAGCTCTCCAGTTCTAAGGCCCTGCAAAGAGACCTCATCCAGAGTATTTGGTTCTTAAATGGGATTGGCTTTTCAGCCTTTCAGCCAGTAATTGGTTCTTCAGGTTCCAGTTTTGGATAAGATTCCTGCTGGTGACAGCACATAAAGCTCATGGGTAACCTGGTTTGTAAACAGGGGTGTTCAGGATGCTCATCTATATAGGGGCACCTAAGTGGCAACGTGCCCCCAAACCAGTTAGTCTTAGCTGTGTGTTCAGTCTGTTTCTTTTTTTCTAAATCCTTTTCTAAATTGCTTTAGTAACGGTAATATTTTCATCTTTTGAAAATAAACTGCCAAATAAGAGGATTAAAGCCCTCTTTTCTGAGTCCTTTAATTTTGCATTTGCTTGTATACTTAAAAAACTTAATGTATATTTAATGATTTCTTTTTGCCATGAGGTATGAATTAACTTTGTTTAACAGTGGTTTAAAATTGCTTAGAAATCATTCCAATGCCATATATTGAGTAAACTTACTATTTTTGATTTTTGGCTCCACGTAACTTAAAAAAATTTTTTTTAATGTTTTTATTTATTTTTGAGAGAGAGACAGAGACAGCCAGCACAAGCAGGGGGGTGGGTCAGAGAGAGAGGGAGACACAGAATCCAAAGACAGGCTCCAGGCTCTCAGCTATCTGTCAGCACAGAGCCTGAAGCGGGGCGGGGCTCGAACCCACGAACTGCGGGATCATGACCTGAGCCGAAGTTGGTCATTCAACCCACTGAGCCACCCAGGCACCCTGGCACCAGGAAACTTAAAACTTACTTGTTGAGTGTTTACGATGTGTCAGGCAGCAGTCTAAACCCTTTCTGTGTATTGTCATTGTATTTAGTATGCCATTTGGTAGCTGCTGTAATTAGCCCTACTTTACAGATGAAGAAACTGAGACAGAGAGTAAGGGATTTGCCAGAAATCACATTTACCAAGTAGTGGAGCCTTAGTCTGACTCATTGCTTTCTTTCTTTCTTTCTTTTTTTTTTAATTTTTAGTGTTTATTTTTCATTTTCTTTCTTTTTTTAATGTTTTTATTTATTTTTGAAAGAGTGAGCGAGCGTGATCAGGGAAGGGTCGGAGAGAGGAGTCACAGGATCTGAAGACAGGCTCCAGGCTCTGAGCTAGCGTTCAGCACAGAGCCCGACGCGGAACCCATGTGCCCTGAGATCATGACTTGAGCCAAAGCCGGTCGCTCAACCGACTGAGCCACCCAGGCGCCCGTGACTCACTGCTTTCTTATGTTGAATGTACAGAAACAGCTTTCCAGGGAGAAGTATTTCTCTACTGCTCTGTGCCCCCTACTCCCACCCCTACTGCTTTACTGTTTATAGCTTTGTATATTTCAAACCTGGCAAGGCCAGTTCTGCTTTATTATCCCACCCCGCCCCCTCCCCGCCGCCATAGTCTTTAATAGCCTTTCTGGAGTTAGAGAACAATTTTGTCCCTCCTTTCCCTCCCTGTTAGTGCTTTTGAAATGGGAATCAAACAACTGATTGGGACACATGGATGGCTCAGTTAGTTAAGCATCCGACTTCGCTCACGTCATGATATTGTGATTCATGGATTCAAGCCCCCCATGGGGCTCTCTGCTGTCAGTGCAGAGCCCATTTTGGGTAGTCTGTCCACCTCTCTCACTGCCTCTCCCCGGCTCTAGCTCTCTCTCTCAAAAATAAATATTAAAAAAAATAAACATACTGATTGATTTGTGGAAAGTATTTACACCTTTATATTCTTACTGATAAGAAATATGCTGTGTAACTTGGTTAATGAAAGTTGGTATTTTTAACTTTTTGCGTATATGACGATTATTCCTTGATATTTTTTCCTTTGGCTTTTGTATGTTTAGCATGTTATATTTTCTAAAATACCCTGTTTACTTTTGTGGGAAAAAGGTATTTGAATTTTAAAGGACTGTAGGGAAAGTGGGAAAGACTTGATTAGTTTAGGAATAAGATTTTAGCGCCCACTTCTGTACAAATGAGCTTTTGTCACATGGGGCAAATTATTTAACTTCTGACTGTTTCTTCATCTGTCAAGTGAAGTACCTCAAATTCTGTTTCATTCTTCTGAATATGGCACAGGTGTGCTTAGATTCAGTTCAGATTCCCCATGATCTCCCCAACTCCTTGGGCCTCAGACACAGGGTGAGGCTGTTTTGTTCACAGCCTTCTTCAACTCCCTCCTTTTTCCTAGGGGATTTTATCTTTTGTAAATGCAGTATGCTAGGTTTTGTTCATAGATGAATAAGAAAAAAGCTTTCAGCTAGCCACTTTTCCCTGAGGCACTTGTTTTAGGCTCCAGAGGAAAAAAGCACTGGCAGTGGTATGATTTGAGAAGTACAGTGAAGGTCATGAGCTTGAACTGTAAAGATCTTGTTTAGTGTGACTTTAGTGTTAAAATATGTATTGCTAAAATGGAGTTTATTGGAATATTGAAGATGACATATGTTCTTTAAACATTGTGCACACATAAATAACTTAAATTTTTTTAGTCAGCTTCTTATGTTCATTTTACTTAAACTGTGGAATTGCCAATTCTCAAGTTTTTGTGTGATTTAGGTTCATCTGTTTCTTTCTAAGGGTGTTGTAATCCTGATTATTTAACAAATGCCATAGTATACCTCAGCAGCCTAGAGCTAATTTTGCAAACCATTTCTACAGAATTTAAGAAGATCTTGTTCATGTGTGTGGCGTAAGATGACTTCTTCCTCCTCCACCATGACCGAAGAACCCGATGCGCTCTCCGTGGTTAACCAGCTACGCGATCTGGCAGCAGACCCATTGAATAGAAGAGCCATTGTCCAGGATCAGGGGTGTCTGCCGGGCCTTATTTTATTTATGGACCATCCCAACCCCCCTGTCGTCCACTCGGCTTTGCTCGTAAGTTGCCTTTAGTAATTTCAGTCTCAGTGTTACAGTTTTGTAATTTGGGAGAATTTGAAAATATTAGATGACATGGTAAAAAATTAAAATTGATTATAGAGCAAATAGTAGTAAGTCTGTATTTCTATATGTGCAAACTTATATGTACCTTTCACACAAATGGTCGCATATTATGTGCATGAAAAGTTCTGCAACTTCCTTCTTTCACTTAACAAGAAATTTTGAGGATTATATCAGTATGGACAGACACATTAAAAAGATTTATTGTTTTGTTTTTATTTTGCAATATCTTTATTAAGATCTGAATCACATGCCATGTAAGTCACTTATTTAAAGTGTATCATTCATCGGTTTTCAGTGTATTCACAGAGTTGCACAGCCATCACTACAGTGCCGTTTTAGAACATTTTCATCACCTCAGACAGAAACTCCTCTACCTCTGGCCCCCCAGCCCCCCAATCCCTTTCCTAAGTAGCCAGTTTCTATCTGTGTACTTGCCTATTTGGGCAAAAATGCCTATATATTTTTTACATAAAATGAATCCTAGAATATGTGGTTTTTGTGACTGATTTCTTTGAGCGTAGTGTTTCCTGGGTTCATCTACATTGTAGCATATATTAGTACTGCGTTCCTTTTTATGGCCGGATAATACTCCATTGCAGGGAAATGCCACATTCTTTGTATCCACTTATCAGTAGATGGACATAGCATGTATTTTAGTATAAGATGGGAGGGAAAGATAAGGAGAGGAGAAGAATAGAGAAAAACACAGATCATAGCTAATAGTATAGAGAGAAAGGTAGGAGCTAGAGAAATGTGAAAGAACACTGTAATCAGGCAAATCTAGAATGTGATCATTTCTTGAGGACAAATAATCTGGTTGTGTGAACAGTAAATGGCAGTAAAAAGAAAGACAGTTGGGTGGAAGAGAGGAATAGTAACTGTTAAAGATTAAAAGTAATTTAAGAGAGGCACCTGGGTGGCTTAGTTGGTTAAATGTCGGACTCTTGATTTTGGCTCAGGTCATGATCTCACTGTGGGATAGAGCCCCATTTGGGATTTTCTCTTGTTTCTCTCTCTCTCTCTCTCTCTCTCTCTCTCTCTAAATAAATAAATAAATAAATAAACCTTTTTTTTTTTTTTAGGTGACTTAAGAGACATAGCAGCCAAGGATAATATGTGGATTTGACTTTCAGATACTGATTTAAACAAGTCAACCATAAACATGCTAGCACGGAGCCTACTTGGGATTCTGTCTCCCTCTCTCAGTCGCTCCTGCTTGCCATCTTTTTCAAAATAAACTTAAAAAAATTTTTTTAGTAAAGTCATAACAAAGATGTTTAAAAAAGAAAATTATTTGAAATCTTAAACTCATTGCCTTTTTTTCTTTAATTTATTTATTTTTGAGAGAAAGAGAGAGCAGGGGAGGGGCAGAGAGAGAGGGAGACAGAATCCTAAGCAGGCCCACATTGTCAGTGTAGAGCCCGAGGCTCGAACTCATGAACTGTGAGATCATGACCTGAGCCAAAACCAAGAGTTAGACGCTTAACTGATTGAGCCACCCAGGTGCCCCTTAAACTCCTTGCTCTTTACCTAGAGACTCATGATGAATTCCCATTTAGTCTAATTTCACAAGTTTGTACAGAGCAATGATATATGCATTTTCCCTTTCAAAAATCAAACTTCATACTACAGATTTTCTATTTTACCTTCATAGAGTGAAGTTTAACAGGCAAAACACGTTGACAAGTGAATAGTAATGGGAAAATTTGCGTGGCCCTAGTTTGGTTTTGTGTCAGAATGCATTGCAATAAGGATCAGAGGGAGTGTTGGTCTCTCTCTATAGAGACTTGGGGTAGAAGGAAAGTGGGTTTTTTTGTTTTGTTTTGTTTTTGTTGTTTTGCGTTTGTTTTTTTTGGTGGACTGAACTTGGACCTATTTAAATTCAAAAGGCTAGGGGCTGAAGTAGAAGATGAAGAAGGAGGCTAGGGGCTGCCAGAGTGGAGGCCATTTGAGGAGGAGGCCCAAATTGCTACAGAAAGTGGGTCAGGTTGCTAACTGAAGACAGACAGGTGAGATTGCTCAGCAGTTTGAGGGCCTGACTAGATTGGTAACAGTGGATTGATAAAATGCTTACAGTTTACAAAATCCTTTTTTTACCTCCTCCAGGCCACTGTAGGCCCTGAGAGCCAATAGTTGGATTTGTTCAGGGTGAATCCTGGGCCAGATAAGTTACACGGAAGGCTAGGAAAGGGAGTTTAGGATTTTGGCAAAAGAGTGGTTGAAATGATAGACTGTAGAAGCCAGGCTGACCAGGAAGGGACGTCAAGTCAGGAAGGGACGTCAAGTCCTGGAGGGACAGAGCTAGAGAGAAAGCAGAGGAGCTCCCCAGGGGCAAGTTCCCACTGAAGCTGAAGATTCCCACTGAATCATCTTCATGATTGGCTTATTAGCTACACTCTTTTGTTTCATATGATTTCTAATAAGACTGTGCTTCTTTGTTCCTCTCGACATAATTCCTTGTTCTGGCTTCTTTTGTGACTTTATCACTGTTTTTCAGCAAATTATTGTCATGTGCTTGATATGGATGGTTTCCTTTGTGTCTTGGTTTTGTTCTTGAGATTTGTTGAGTTGCTTGGTTGGGTCTGTGGTTTTATAGTTTTTATTAACTTATCATCCCTTATAATTTGAGGTTCTTTTTAATGCCTCCTCACTCCCCTTCTGGGACTCCAGTTACTTGTATGCTAGGTATTTCATGTTGTCCTGAGGGTCATTGTTGTGCTGCTCTTTTTGCTTTTCTGGGGTTTTTTTTCCCCTTTAAGTGTTTTCCCCCCTCTGTGCTTCATTTTGAATAGTTTCTATTGCTGCATTTTACTTATTTTTTTATCTTTTACCTTTTTTATAAAGGAGGAGGAGTTTTTTTAATGTTTATTTTAGAGAGAGAAAGAGAGACAGAATGTGAGTGAGGGGCAGAGAGAGAGGGAGACACAGAATCTGAAGCAGGCTGACAGCTCAGAGCCTGACTCGGGGCTCAAACCCACAAACTGTGACATCATGACCTGAGCCGAAGCCAGACGCTTAACTGACTGAGCCATCGGTCACCCCCTTTAATGTTTATGTTTTGAGACAGACACAGACAGAATGTGAGTTGGGGAGGGGCAAAGAGAGGAAGACACAGAATCTGAAGCATGCTCTGGACTCTGAGCTGTCGGCACAGAGCCCCATGCAGGGCTGGAACTCACAGACCACGAGATATGACCTGGCTGGCCGAAATCAGATGCTTAACTGACTGAGCTACCCAGGTGCCCCTTTGTTGCTACATTTTAAGTTCACTTATCTTTTTTTCTTTAGTAGCTAATCTTTTAACCCATTCCGGGTTGTTTGATTTCAGGTATTATGTTTTCATCCTCTAGAAGTTACATTTGGGGATTTTTAATATCTTCCATTTCTACCTCCCCATCCTCACGTTTTCCTACTCATCCTTGAGCATATGGAGCATATTTATAAGAGCTGCATTAATGCCCTTACTTTCTAATTCCATCTCTGTCACATCTTGGTCCTTTTCTATTGCTTTTTTTCCCCCTCCTGGTCAGATCCCTCCTCTCTCCTGTTCTGTTCTGCAAATTCTAGCCACCTGGGGTATTTTCTTACACCAGCCAGTTCTCAGTTTCTCTGTGGACACCGCCTCAGTGTCCAGCAATTCAATTAGATTCTGAAACTACTCAGCTGGAGTTAAGTGTCAAACTCCCCCAATTTAAGGCTCACTCCCATGAGTCTGCATTCATTCAAAGGCCAGTCGCCAGTATCAGGTCACCTGTATTTCTGAGTGAGCAGCTATAATTGGGTGTTCCACGGTCCCCCTCCTGAGGTTTGATAATTTACTAGAACAGCTCCAGAGCTCAGGAAGCCGCTTGACTTAACATTTGCCAATTTATTGTAAAGGGTACAAATGAATAGGTGCAGAGGGCAAGGTCTAGAAGGGTCCGGAAGACAGTAATATTTATCCCTGTGCAGTTGGGATGTGCCTGGCAGACGAATGTATTCACCAATTGAGAAATTCTGGATCTCCTTGGTCAGAGTTTAAAAAAAATAGTTTTTAAGTGTACTTATTTTTTTGAGTGAGAGAGTATGTGAGCAGGGGAGAGGCAGAGAAGGGGGGAGAATCTCAAGCAGGCACTGTGCTATCAGCACAGACCCTGTATGGGGCTGGAACTCAGGAAACATGACCTGAGCCGAAAAACCAAGAGTCAAACCTACAGAGCCACTCAGGTGCCCCCTTCAAGAGATTTTATAGAGCTTAATCCTCAGCACCTCCCTGCCCCCCCGTCAGTGGTCAGTGAGGGGGCTGAAAGTTTCCACCCTCTAATCTCTTCGTCTTAACTTGTAACCAGCCCCATTCTGAGGCTGTCTTGGAGCCTCAGCCTACCTCACCTCTTTTACATAAACCCTGGTGTGATCAGAAGGGCTGCCTTACGAATAACAAAAGAAAGTGCTGTCACTCAGAAAATTCCAGGGGTTTTAGGAGCTCTGCACCAGGGACTGGACAAAGACCAAATATTGATTTTTATTATACTGCACCATTGACCTCCCCATCTCTGATCTCTGCATCCTTAACTCAGCAAGACCACTGGGCTCCATTTGGGCCCCCCCCTCCCTGTGCTAGTCTGAAAACTGCCTCCAAAGCAGTAAGATGGGGCACTTATAAGGTCCCCCTCATATTTCTCTTCTCTCAGAGGTTACAGTCTTTTGCTACTTCTTGTTCAGTGTGTTGAATAGATGTTTTCCTGTTGGCTTTTTGTGGATGGGGGCAGCTTACCATGGCTGTTAATCTTTTATGGACTGAAGTGAATGAAATCAAGGTTGGGAGGAGTTGCAGAAAGGATGGGAGATTGCATAGATGGTACCATTTTCGGTAATTACCAGGCACTTGGGAAACGTAGTACAGACGGCCAGTAGAAAAGGTGAAGGTCAGCAGGCTGAAATGGCAGAGTTGTAGATGGTGTAGTTCACAGATCACAGATGTATTCCTGAGAATCTGGCAGTGATTCTGGTATTTGGTAAATGATGAGAGATTAGGAGGTCTGTAGAACAGCTAAATGGAATCCTTAAAGAATCAGCACGTGAAAGAAATACTTGCAAAAATATATGTTAAGTTTTAAGAGAAAAGCATCCTAGAAAAGTTAAACTAGAAATTTGTGTGAGTTCATCCTTTGTTTTTCAATAAAAAAGGACATTTTAAAGGTGAATTGTAAAACTAGAAACAGTTCATCCTGTAAAGGTGTTTGTATGTTTTGTCTCGCTCAGCAGTTTATTTTAATTAATATGTAAAAAGCATCTAGGAGGAAATGGTGGCGATTGAGACTACTCCCTAAAATTAGTAAATGGAATGTGGTTCCTTCTATCTCTTTCAAGGTGAAGTGGTAAAAATAAAGCCCGAACAACCTAGTTTGACCTTGGAGATAAGTTAGTTAGATAAGTTATTTCAAAGAGCAGATTCAGATATTAGCTCAAAGGATCATTTCTTCCCTAGGGGACTGCTCTGGTTATCACATTTAAAGAAGAGTTTCTAAATACTTCAAAACCAATTGATTCTAAAAACAAAATCCTGTTTTTCATCTTTTTCCTCCTGCAGTAAGTTAGTAACGAGTTTAGGTGTGAGTGGTCTGGAGCTGTGAATTACCCTGCGCTGTTTCTGCTGTAGGCTCTTCGGTACCTGGCAGAGTGTCGAGCTAACAGAGAGAAGATGAAAGGAGAACTGGGCATGATGTTAAGCTTGCAGAATGTTATACAGAAGTAAGTATCGTAGGCGGTGTCTCCTAAGGCAGTAGAAAAGTGGATCTTCCTGTTAAATGTACGCTGATTGTTAGTGTATTTCACTGAAATTTTTATTCTAATATGAAGGCATAATTTTGTGGGTTATGTGTCAAAAAATGTTCTGATTGTCGGTGTTCTGATTATTCTTAAACATTGATATTAATTATGAAAATGCTCAAATTTTTTCTTAAAATGTTGATAAACATGGTTCTTGTGAATCATATTTTTAAAAAGAAAAAATTCTACCTTGAAGTTTGGTGAGGCATAGATAAACAGAGCAACACAGGTTACTAATCACATTTGAAAGTAAGCAGTATTACAATATCTTACAAAGTTCTTTTGCTACTTCATCCCTGTCTTACTCAAAAGAACCATCAGGAATGGATAATGAAGTTGTGGTATACATATACAATGGAATATCACTCAGCCATCAAAAAGAATGAAATCTTACCATTTTGCAGCGGTGTGGACAGAGCTAAAATATATTATGCTAAGTGAAATAAGTCAATCAGAAAGACAAATACCATATGATTTCACTCATGTGGGAAGGGGGGCAAGTGGGGGAGGACCACAAACCACAAGAGACTTAACTATAGAGAAGACACAGGGTTGATGGAGGGAGGTGGGTGGGGGATGGGCTAGAAGGGTGGCAGGTATTAAGGAGGGCACTTGTGATGAGCACTGGGTGTTGTATGTAAGTGATGAATTACTAAATTCCAGTCCTGAAAACAATATTGCACTGTATGTAAACTAGAATTTAAATTAAGAAAAAAAAACTTCATTAATATCATGGTAAAAAAGGGCTTTGATAAGATTTTCCTGAGCATTATTAAGACATTTCTCAGAGACTTAGAGCTATTTAATTTGAATTTAGCAGATGGGTGGTTTTTATTTATTTTTTTTTATTTATTTTTTTAATGTTTTATTTATTTTTGATACAGACAGAGACAGAGCATGAGAGGGGGAGGGTCAGAGAGAGAAGGAGACACAGAACTGGAAGCAGGCTCCAGGCTCTGAGCTAGCTGTCAGCACAGAGCCTGACGCGGGGCTCAAACCCACGAACATGAGATCTGACCTGAGCCGAAGCCGGAGGCTTAACCGACTGAGCCACCTAGGTGCCCCAGATGGGTGGTTTTTAATTGTACCCTTCAGCTTACTAACGTTTTCACAGCCATTGTCTTATTTTGTTACAACTTTTTGAGGTAGATTGGCAGATAACAGTTTTATGGGTGAGGAAAATACAGAGTCCACATTGCTTGTCTGTAGTCCTTCAGCTCTCTTGCCCCTGGGAATGCTTGGTTTTGTTCCTTTCTTAGTCTTTGCTGATTTCCTGTTAGAAGCCTAGAAATTAAAGATTAAGTGTTTTGATATTTCCACTTTGTCTGGAGGCAAAAAAGCAATGCTTCTAATGCTCAATCTTAGTTTACTTTGTATTTTGATCTTCTACTAGACATGACTGCCTTTAAAACTGTGAAAGTAACCATTTAGTTTATTTGATTTAAAGTAAGTTATCACCAACACAACTGTTTTGTATTGGCATTCCATTTCCTGCCATGTAGTACTGAGAAATAAGGTGTCCCAGGACAAGGTATGCAGATGAGGTAATTCACAACAGTATAGAAGGTGTTATTTTTTTATTAAATTTTTTAAATATTTATTCATTTTTGAGAGAGACAGAGCATAAGTGGGGGAGGGGCAGAGAGAGACAGAGAAAGGAAGACCCAGAATCCGAAGCAGGTTCCAGGTTCTGAGCTATCAGCACGGAGCCCGACATAGGGCTTGAATTCAGGATGCGAGATCATGACCTGAGCTGAAGTCACATGCTTAACTGACTGAGCCACCCAGGCACCGCTAGAAGTTGTTACTGTTTAAACCCTTGCTCCTCACCCACCTGCCCAACTGGATCTTCTTTTTTTCATACTTCTGCTTTAAAATTTTCTATTTATTTTAGAAGGCTCTTAGTTGGCATTTCAGGTCTCTGTTCACCTTTAGTTTCTTGCAAGGTCTGAGGCAGCTCCTCACATCAGCGTCTGTCACAACTAGTTTCTGAGCTACAAGGGTGGGATGTGAAGTCTCCATTGACAGCCGTCCACCTCACCTTGAAAGAATTCATTACTTGTTAGTGTCCTGTTCACACCACAGCTCCAAGGCAAACCTGATCTCACATTGCATCTCTGACACATCCAATGCTTTGGCTTCTGCACAGATTGAACATGGTAACCCCCACAGCATTTGAGGGCATAAGAGGGTCAAGAATAATAAGTATCCCGGGTAAGTGGCCACTCTGCAGTGTCTTTGGTTTGAGTGCTCACAGAAGTTCATCTGTGCTTCCCAAATGCTAAATGGTAAATTATATTGGTGAAGAATCATCTAAACTGACTTCCACTTTTCTCCTTGGTGTTCTTGGCTTCTGGATAAATTTTGTTTTACTAATCTTATTTTTCAGAAATCTCTAAATATTTGTTCTTACGGGGTCAGCTGCCTGATAGGATAGTTCTGTGGTGCCTTGATCTTTGATAACGACCAGAGAGAGACTGAAGTTTTTTTCTTGTTTTTATTCAGGTGATCAGTTAGGAATAAGTAACAGAAAATTTGAACTGCCATCAATTGTGTTAATTATTCCCTATAGTTTGAGGTCAATTCCACTGTTAAAAATCTGTATTCTAGTTCTTACTTGAGACAAAGAATCTCTTTGACCCCAAGTTTCCTTATCTAAAAAGCCTACAGTAACACCTGCAAGGTGATCGAGGATCCAGTAGGATAATATATGTAGAAATGTTTTGTATATTCTAAAATGTTGCATAAAATTAAAGGTTTCACAATTCTTGTTTCTAGTAATCTTTAATGCCATGTAGTTAACTATTTTTTCAGTGTTTATTTTAGAGAGAGAGAGAGAGGGAGCAAGCCAGGGCACAAACTGGGGAGGGGCAGAGAGAGGGGAACATAGAATCTGAAGTTGTCTGAGCTGTCAGCACAGAGCCCAGTGCAGGGCTTTAGCTTTCAAACCGCAAGATCATGACCTGAGCTAAAGTTGGACACACAACTGAGTCACCCAGGCACCTTTGGAGACAGTGAAAGATTTAAGCATAACATGGATGCTTCTGTAGTGCAGTTTTATTAATATGATGAACTTAAGATTGTATATTCCTTTAACAGGTGTAGTTACTGAAGTTGAAAATATGTGGTAAAAATTATTTAAGTGTAAGAAATTAGATGGAAAAAATTAATGTTAATATGTTAAAATGTACTTTAAATTTGAACTTTAAAGATTTAGAGCAAGTTTTAGAGGTTTCATAGATTAAACCTGTAAAATAATATTTTTGATTGGCTAAAGTTCTAGTGTGTGTGTGTGTGTGTGTGTGTGTGTGTGTGTGTGTGTGTGTGTAAGTGAGAGAAACGTTTATAAAATAGTAGAGAAACTACTTATATTTTTGTAAGAGAAGTGGTGTGTCAATTAAGGTCATTATCTTGGCATTTCATCTGGAAAAGAGATCTTAAAATGGAGTTAGAAATGGAAGAGGTTTGTTGTGGGGTAAGGCCTGTGAAGATGAAGATGCAGCAGGATTAGATGACAGTCTTTAGACTTCGATGCAGATCTGTCATCTGTAAAAGGCTAGTGGAGAGCAGGCCAGTGAGGCAAGGAGAGTCTCAGACTGCAGTGCAAATCTGAGAGTCCGCTCAGCGGGGAGCTGCACAGCCAGGATTAGCCTGCAGATGAGTCTGGCGCTGGGCAGAGATGGCCAGGCCCTGGTGTCCCTACTGCTCAGTCACTGGCTGGGGGCTGCCTGGGAACAGCCAGGCCTTAATAGAAAGGCTTGAATGACGCGATGGATCTCAAAGCAGCGACAGCTGGTGGCTCCGCTACTCTACCTTCTGCAGCCAAAGGGCAGGCTTCTTTCTTAAAGGGAGATCCATGCACTCTATCTATCTCCTTGGCTGCCGCAAGTGACTTAGCGTTTTAATTCAAAGTATATTTTTTAGGACAGTGTGGTGATCATCTTAGAAATTTATTGCTATATTTGAATGTTTTTAGGAGGTTAGTGAAATGTGTTTTGGCTTGTAAATATTAAGACTATGAAGTATTAGAGCAGTATTGGAATCAGGTTTCAGTTCAGCATGTTTAACTTAGTGTTGTGAACTCTCATGGCTTGGACTTGATTTTCCTTTAAGAAATTATGTTGCTCTGGCATTTTTCCTATCTTTTTATCTACTTGGGTTTTTTTGGATACCTTTACTAAAACCAGAACATGGGGCGCCTGGGTGGCTCAGTCAGTTAAGTATATGACTTTGGCTCAGGTTGTGATCTGGTGGTCTATGGGTTCAAGCCCTGTGTTAGGCTCTGTGCTGACAGCTCAGAGCCTGGAGCCTGCTTCGTTCGGATTCTGTGTCTCCCTCCCTCTCTGCCCCTCCCCAGCTCTCACTCTGTCTCTCTCTTTCTCAAAAATAAACAAACATTGAAAAAAAATTTTTTTTTAATCAGAATGAAAAATTCTCATATAGGGCAGAGTGACTTTTATATATGCATAACTGATTTGGTAAAGATGTGTACTTTAGACCTTATTTTGCATTGTGTCATCTGTGTTACAAATACAGATGAATGATTTATTGATAAGCTAACTTGTTTGTGCATGAATTGGCGCCCCATTATTACCTAGATCACTTTGGTAAGCCAGAGCACGAGAGATCTATGTTCTATACCCTAATCTCTTTCTTTGATATGGTTGTCCTATTGACAGCCAGCCAGTTAGGACGGAACTCCAATCAGTGTTTCTGTTCGGGAGTACTGACTTAGGGAGAGTTTTAGCTGTGATTCCACGGAACTCTGCAACTAAGGACGTATGAACATCTCCCCATACTCCAGAAAGACGCACAGAACATGATAATCTGTTGTGGAGGGATGCGGCTCTATTGACTGAAGGGAAACCTTGCACTTGGCAGTGATTGAAGGGGAAGCCAAACAGCAGAAGTAGGTGTGGAAAGTGGACATTATTCTTCACAAGCGGAGCCAAGAAAAATATTTTATAAACTAGAAGAAATTCTGCATACTAAAATTTTCACCCTTAATCACTATCTTATGTTTTGTTACAGAATTTTGCTGAGATTTTAACATTTGTTCAACAGCAGGTTTTATTTGTGTTGAGGTCAAATTGATGCTTAAGGATTGATAGTTGAATTGACTTCAAAGTCACTATTACTTCCAATTCTTTGTCATTGAGAATAGAGCTGGCATTATGTTCTAATTTTAATCTCCTCCATAAATAATATTTTATTAGAGATTAGAACCTTTTTACATTTTAGTTTTTAGTTCTGGATTCCTTTTTGGAAGGAATTTTCAAAATGTCAGCTTAGGAGAACGTCTAAATATGTTTAAGACAATTTGTATTCGTATTTATAGGACATTGTAATTTGTATTTTAGGAGAAATAGTTCTGATATAAGATGCATTTTACAAAAGTATTTGTGAATATCTAGTATGAAATATACTATAAGTAAAAGCTACTTCAGTAAAATGTGGCATTGCAACTTTATCTCGTTTCATCTGGAGAACTTCCCAAAATCCTAGATTTTGAAACAGTGTCATAGGGGCGCCTTGAGTGGCTCAGTTGGTTAAGCATCCAACTTCGGCTCAGGTCATGATCTCACGGTTCGTGGGTTCGAGCCCTGTGTCGGGCTCTGTGCTGACAGCTAGCTCAGAGCCTGGAGCCTGTCTTTGGATTCTGTGTCTCCTTCTCTCTCTGACCCTCCCCTGCTCACACTGTCTCTCTCTGTCTCTCTCTCAAAAATAAAACATTAAAAAATTAAAAAAAAAAAAGAAACAGTGCCATAATAAATGTTGGTCTATTCTTGTTAAAATCTTGTATGAAAAGTTCGTGGTTTATTTCTTTGTGTCCTTTATTTCCTTACATGTTTTTTATTTATTTCTGTGTTCTTTTTAAAAAGTAATTAAAATTTCTTTTAGTCCATTTATTTACTTATTTATTTAATGTACATTTTATTTTACAGAGAAAGTGCAAGTGGGGGGGAGAGAGAGAGAGAGAAAGAAAATGAATCTTAAGCAGGCTCTGTGCTCAGCATGGAGCCCAGTGCAGGGCATGATCTCATGACTTGACCTGAAATCAAGAGTCACTCAGCCAACTGAACCACCTGAGTGCCCCTTAACTTGGTTTGATCAGTACACAAGCCCTGTTCTCATTGTTCCTATTTGCCTAGTCAACATTTGCCCATCGCTGTATTTCTGAATCACTTTGATTTAGTTGTGTCTTGTTTTGTGAGCCAAGTGGAAAATCTTTTTATTTTACTTGGTGAGCTAAGTCCATTTATATTTTTTGGTGACTGATATATTGAATCTTAATCAGTTTTTATGGTAGTAGTTAATCTATCCAGGAGCATTCTTCCATATAACCATTTTCCTGCAACAGCGTTCTTTTTTTTTTTCCTTGAGAGAGACATAGTACAAGCCGGGGAGAGAGAGAGGGGAGACACAGAATCTGAAGCAGGCTCCAGGCTCTGAGCTGTCAGCACAGAGCCCAACACGGCCTGAACTCACAAACTATGAGATCATGACTTGAGCCGAATTCGGACACTTAACCTATTGCCCCTTGCAACGTCATTCTTAATGGCTGCACTTATATTCCACATCCTTTGTTGTTGTTGTTTTTAGTGTCTTTTTTTGTAATTATTTAGAACAGAAGTTGACAAGGTTTTTTCTGTGAAAGGCCAGTAAATATTTTAGGCTTTGCTAAACATGCACTCCCTGCTGCAACTACCCTTATGGGTCAGAACAGCCATAGATAATAAATAAATGATAGGCTTTGACTCACAAATCATTGGTTCCCTGCCTTGGATTTCATGGTTACCTAAAGAAAGCTGTTGACTTCCTTCTTAGAACCCTTTTTAAGTTAGGACTGCTTTGTAGTGAGAAATGAGGGATGGTTTTCTGGGTTGTATAAATGTTAGCAGACAACACAGGAAAGAAGCAAAAGCAACTCCTAAAGGAAAAGTTAGGATGTTTTGCAAAAGATAATAGCAAGTCTTCAACAGGAAATGGATATGAAAATATCATAAAAGCACTGAATAATGCTTTTATGTGGTATACGGAGGTCTTAACTGGCCTTGATGAGCAATATGAAATGTTTATAGCAGCATCCAGAATTAGAGTGAATTGGCATTTATGATCAATACGGAAATATATTCAGAATTAAAGTTATTTGTGATATAGAATAAAGACCAAAGTTCTTTTAGTTGTGAATCATTTCATTATGGATAACTAATTAGAAAAAGTGGTGAGGAATCAGTATACTTCATTGTGGAATAGTAAATTACTGAGAACAAAATTCTAATTACTTAGATGAAAGAACTTTTCAAGATAGTCTTTTTTTCTGATGTCAGATTTTAAAGACTGAACTAAATCCAGGGCATTAATCAGCTCTTCATTTTCACTTGCTTCAGAAGATTAGGGCAATTAATACTTGTTTAATTATATAGTCTCTCTTACATTTATAGCTGAATATAACATAAAACTCTAGACCCTTTCTTTTTGAATGTTTTGAATGATAGTATTTGAACAGTATTTCTTTTTAGGACTAGCTTCCAAATCTGTAGATGTTCTTGAATTTTCTTTTTGGTTTTAAAAGCCTCTTTTAAAAGTACAGAAATAATTATTTATAATTGATTTGGTGAATGGGTACTTCATTGTGCCCTGATTATGAAGTAACTGTAATTTAACTTGCTTACTTGCTTTTGTGAACTTAATTTTGCCTGAGACAGAATGTTACTTAGCTTTGAGAGGGATCTGGGTCTGCAAATAGATCCCTTAACTGTTTTATAGGAAGGGTAGCTATAAAATTAGTCCTATGAGGTACATCTGAAGACCATACTTAACAGCATGTTGATTTGATAACATTATTCTTTTAAAATCTTCTGGTTTTAAGTAGGTAGAAATTGAAAATCTTTCAGAAGGGAATTTATTACTGTGTGAAAATGATGAGATTTTGGAATTATAAAACAAGTGAAAAATGGTGGTCATAGGAGTATTTATTTCATAGAACCATTTTTCTAATTATCTGTAATTGTTTAAGCAAACATAAGCCGTCTGACTCGATAGGTACAGTACAGTTTTGTTGTAAATCCTTAATTTTCTTTTTGTTTCTTTGTTTTTGTTTTTTGTAAATCCTTAATTTTTTTTGAGATTTTATTTTTAAGCAATCTTTACAACCCAACCTGGGGATCAGACTCAAACCTAAGATCAAGAATTGTGTACTTTACTGCCTGAGCCAGCCAGGTGCCCCAAATCCTTAATTTTCTAATTGAAAGTTAGTGTAACTAGCCACTGTAGCAACACAGGCTATTGTAAATGCACACGTATCAACTTTTACTAAGTGTTCTTATGAATAAATGGAATTTTCTTTCCTCACTCTGTTGCTACTAATGTGGAAACTGGTAATACAGATTTATGAGAGAATTGAGCCCCAAAAGCCCTAAGGAATCCAGTAGATGTACAGATTATCTTCTGTCCTGTGAATCTGCAACGCTTCTAGCTCTGCACTGCCTTTTGGAGAATTGAGAAAATTGTCACTTACGGTTTTTGTAGAGCTAATTTCTTTAGCAGGATCTCAATCAGAGAAGGTGTAGAGAATGGTTTGTCAGACTTTTGAGAGTAATAATCCGGAAAAGGAGTTAGCTTAAAGTTGACAGCAGATGTAATCTTCCCTTTATTTGTAAACCTTCTGTCTAGTTTAGCCACAGGTGGCAATTTAAATTTAAATTTAAATTAAATTTAAAAACCAATTTTTCACTTGTACCAACCATATTCCAAGTATTTAATAGTCCTTTAACTAGTTTACTACATTTCCATGATCTCAGAAAGTTATGTTTGGTCAGCACTGTTCTAAACCTTTTTTGGGGGCACCCCTCGGTAGCTCAGTCAGTTGGGCGTCCAACTTCGGCTCAGGTCATGATCTCACAGTTCGTGGGTTCAGGCCCCAGGTTGGGTTCTGTGCTGACAGCTCAGAGCCTGGAGCCTGTCTTCTGATTCTGTGTCTCCCTCTCTCTCTGACCCTCCCCTGCTCACGCTGTCTCTCTGTCTATCTCACATAAATAAAACATTAAAAATATTTTAAACTTTTTTGTTTGTTTTAGAGAGAGGGCACAAGTGAGCGAGGGTGGGGTGAGAGAGCAGGGGGCTCACCTGGTGCAGGGCTTGTGTTCACCCAAAGTGGGGCTCGAGCTCATGAATTGTGAGATCACGACCTAAGCCAAAGTCAGATGCTTAATCAGCTGAGCCAACCAGACATCATAAAACTTCTTTTTTTAATTTTGATTTAGGAGGCACTCAGTAGGTTGAGCGGCTGACTTCAAGGGCTTAGGTCATGATCTCATGGTTCGTGGGTTCAAACCCCGCATCGGGCTCTGTGCTGAGAGCTCAGAGCCTGCTTCAGATTCTGTGTCTCCCTCTCTCTCTGCCCCTCCCCAACTCATGCTCTGTTTCTCTCGTCTCAATAATTAAAAAAAAACAACAACACACATAAAAAGCGATTTGTTTTAGGAGCGACTGGGTAACTCGGTTAGATATCTGACTCTTAACTTTGGCTTAGGTCATGATCTCACAGTTTGTGAGTTCAAGTCCCACATTGAGTTCTGTGCTTTCAGGAGGAGGCCTGCTTGGGATTTTCTCTGTGCCCCTCCTTAATGCTATCTTTCTCTCAAAATAAATATTTTATTTATTTATTTATTTTTATTTTAGAGTGAGTGAACATGAGGCAGGGAGAGAGAGAATCCCACGCAAGCTCCATGCTTAATATGGAGGCTCCATCCCATGACCCTGGGATCATGACCTGATCCAAGATCAAGAGTCAGATGCTCGACTGAGCCACCCACGCGCCCCTAACACTTCTTTGGCTAACTATATAAAAGGCTATTTTTGTGCTTTGCATTACTTTATTTGTAAGTAACAAGTTCGAACAGAATTTACAAAGTCAAAGAATATAGATATTTTTGTGTCTTTTTATTTCTTCCAAATATTACCATTTGTATTCTTATCAGTAATTTCTATTTTATTGAAATTCTTCAAACATTGGATGGATCATTATATTACTGTTCTTTTATTCTACCCTCTCCAATTCTAGATCGGTTTTCAAAAAAATGTTAAGCTGTCACTGTTCTTGATGTAAGATGGATGGTTTGGATGGTTACATAAACTCACTGAAATTGATGTAGAAAATTTTTATATTTGCATTTTTTTGTGAAACATTCTCTAATTTTATAGCAGATTGTCAAAGGGGTGAGTAACCCCATATGATTTAGAATTACTCTTATACAGTTGTTATTCTGTAGAACAGGAGGATAATAATATGATGTACTGTATTTTATTATTTTATGTAACTTGATTCATCTGGAAACAAAGTTTTTGAAATGATGTATATGCATTTCAAAATTTTTATAGGAAGGTCATTAGCTGAATCTTCTATTTGATGCAACACTTGAAAACATTATTGGTGGTGAAAAGGGGTAGCAAAAACATTGTTTTTTTCCTCTTAAATTCATGAGTATCTAATCACTGTCCTCATATTCTACAGCTTTTGGTTGGCTAGTATTTTAAATATCTCAGAACTGCAGTGACCTTTTCAGTACTGTGCAACAGCTATCAGAAAAGTGCTGAAACATATACCACCCTCAAAATAGTCTTTTTGTTGGCTTCTTGCAGTACACAGCCAAAATTATTCAAAGTAATTGATCTCTGTGGTCACCAGTAGCCCAGAAAAGCACCTGGTATAGTAAATTGAGTGCCTGGAACATTGTCAGATTAGTACCCCTGGAATTGAAGCTCTGTATAGCTAGAACTTATAGTCTGAATACCGGAAATTGAAGTGTTCTTGCTCATTCAGTAAACGATGGCAAACAGTTTTGTGAGGCTCTGTGGAAGGTACACAAATACATCCCTATTATTGAAGAGAAAAAAGATAGAATTAAGATCAATAGTATAAGTACAGTCCTAGTACTGTAAATATAGAGGGAGGAATGGATTGTTGGGGTGGGGAAGCTTCACAAAGAGGATGGTGGTTGAGGTTGAGCCTTCAAGGAAGGAGGAAGAATTAAAAAGCTTACAATCTAGGTAAATGTCTTTTGGTTGAAGAAAAGGCAACTATCTGTAAAAGGAATTCATAAAAAGACAGAATGAGCTGATGTTGGCAGAGCTGAATGGGGACAGATTTAAAGGCCTTGAATGTATGTTATAAGGTTTGGACTTAATTGAGCTTATCTATAGGTGAAATGAAGGTTATTTTTTACGGTTACATGTATTTACTGTTTATTCAACTAATTAGTAAGTGTTAGATCTGTGCTGTCTAGTATGGATACAGTTGCCACATATGGCGATTTAAATTTAATTCAAAGTAAATAATTATTTTTTTAATTGTGGTTGGTCAGTAGCCACATGCTGTGAGAGGACAGTGCAGAAGGTGTTTTGGACAGCATGGCGCGGGGTGTTTATTTGGGGACCTCTAGTAGGATTTAAAAGTTTATGAATGGAGAAGCACCTGGGTGACTCAGTCATTTAACATCCAACTTTGGCTCAGGTCACGATCTCATGATTCGTGAGTTCGAGCCCCCCATCATCGACCTCTTTGCATTCCCTCCCCTCCCCCCGCTCCTCCTCTGTGTGCCTGCATTCTCGCTTTCAAAAATAAACATTAAAAATAAAAAAATAAAAGTTTAAGAATGAAAACTTTTGTGTAGTTGTGGTTTTATAATATATTCATGCTTTGTAAAAGATATGTAAAAATGTAAGTTAAGAAATTTATTTGCTCCTTTTGTTTTTTTATGTGTTATACTTTCTTGAAGGATTAATACAAATTATATTAGTATTAATCCAGGGACAGGTTCTGTCGTAATCTTTTTAGTTGATTTTTGCTTAATGATTTTGATTAAATTGTACTTTTATTTTTAGATTTTTAATTAAAATTTTAAAATGTTTTATTATTGTTATTATTTTAACTTGTATTATTTTCAGAGAGACAGAGTGTAAGTGGGGGAGGGGCAGAGAGAGAGGAAGACACAGAATCTGAAGCAGGCTCCAGGCTTGGAGCTGTCAGCACAGAGCCTGACATGGGGCTCAAATTCACAAACCATGAGATCATGACCTGAGCTGAAGTTGGCCTCTCAAGTGACTGAGCCACCTAGGTACCCTTGAATGTGCTCTTTATACTATTATAATCAAGAGTTTTGAATCTCTGTAAACCATGGATTTAAAACGAAATTAGAAGATTTTTTTTATCAACTAAATGCTTTTTCAGTGTTGTTGATTATTTTGGGATTTACAGGTATTTCCTTAAAATTGAATGAAACATCAGAATGAAGAAAACAAGATCTGCAACGTTGAATAAAATTACAGAATTAATAGAAGTGACAGGACTAATTTATTAATTTATGTGTTTCTTTTCAAGGACTACAACTCCAGGAGAAACAAAACTTCTGGCTTCTGAAATTTATGACATTCTCCAGTCTTCCAGTCTGGCAGATGGTGATAGTTACAATGAAATGAATTCACGTAGAAGGAAAGCTCAGTTTTTTCTGGGAACTACAAACAAACGTGCCAAAACAGTGGTTTTGCACATAGATGGTCTTGATGATACGGTAAGACTTCTATAAACACATGGTTCATGAGATGGGGTCAGGAAGCAGAAGATCCTCCTTCTGACATGTCATTAGAAGGTCTATAGTAGCCTAAGGCCATGTCACGGTCCCTGTATCATTTACTTCATTTCAACTCCTCACGTGGGCATTTTGTTACCTCTCATCATTATAAGATGAGGGTGAGGGGGCGCCTGGGTGGCTCAGTCGGTTAAGCCTCCGGCTTCGGCTCAGGTCAGATCTCACGTCCATGGGTTCGAGCCCCGCGTCAGGCTCTGTGCTAACAGCTAGCTCAGAGCCTGGAGCCTGCTTCCAGTTCTGTGTCTCCTCCTCTCTCTGCCCCTCCCCCTCTCATGCTCTTGTCTCTCTCTGTATTAAAAATAAATAAAACATTTTAAAAAAATTAAAAAAAAAAAAAGATGAGGGTGAGGGTAATACTATAAGATATTGTGAGAGATCACATTCACATAACTTTTATTATAATGTATTGTTATAATTGTTCTATTTTATTATTAGTCTCTTATTATGCCTAATTTATTTCTTCTTTAAATGTTTATTTTTGAGAGAGAGAGAGAGAGAGAGAGAGCAAGTAAGCATGAGTAAGGGAGGGGTAGAAAGAGAGGGGGACAGAGGATCTGAAATGGTCTTTTCACTGACAGCACAGAGTCCAATGTGGGGCCCAAATTCATGAACTGCAAGATCATGACTTGAGCCAAAGTTGGACACTCAACTGACTGAGATGCCCAGCACCCCTGTGTCTAATTTCCAGGTAAACGTACCATATGAATGTACAGGAAAAAAAACATATATATATAGGCTTTGGTACTTTCTGTGGTGTCAGGCATCCTCTGGGGGTCTTGGAACAGATCCCCTAGGGATAAGGTAGAGGGGGACTACTGTAAATAGTTTCTTCACTGACTCCTGTCAGCGATCTTTTGTTGTTATTTATTTATTTATTTATTCAGCAGTCTTGAAGAATAAGTTCTAGAAGGGCATTTTGTTCTAAAGGTGTCAGTTAATCAGAAGAAGTAACAAGAAGTAGACACATCCACAAGTAGAGCTGGAGATTTGAACACCACTCTGAATTAATAGAACAAGTACACAGAAAATCAGTTAAGGACATAGAAAACTCAAATAGTACTAACAGCTAACTTAACCGAATTGATATTTATAGAACACTGTGTCCAGCAACAAGATAATACTCATTATTTTCCCATACACATGGAACCTTTACCACGGTAGACCTTATTGGGGGCCATAAAGCAAGTATGAATAAATTTAAAGAACTATGCAAAGTATGTTCTCCGAGCACAATGAAAAGCAAATTAGAAACTACTAACAGAAAGGTATTTGGAAAATCCCCCAAATATTTTGGAAACTAATTTATTTCTAAAATAATCCATAAGCCAGTGAGGAAATCAAAAGAGAAATTATAAAACATTTTGAACTGAATAAAAAGGAAAATGTAATAATATCAGAATTTGTGGGAAGCTGCCAAAGCAGTGTTGAGAGGGTAATTCATTAGCACCAAATGCCTAGTTATCTATATATAGGAGAGAAAAGGCCCAGTGACTTAAATTTCTACCTTAAGAAACTAGAGGGTTGCCTGGGTGGCTCAGTCAGTTGAGCGTCTGACTTCAGCTCAGGTCATGATCTCACAGTTCGTGGGTCTGAGCCTCGTGTTGGTTTCTGTGCTGACAGCTCAGAGCCTGGAGCCAGCTTCAGATTCTAGTTCTCCCTCTCTCTCTCTCTGCCCCTCCCCTGCTCACACTGTGTTTCAAAAATAAACAAACATTGAAAAAAAACACAAACATTAAAAAAAAAACTAGATAAAAAGATCTCATTAAATGTGAATTAAGCAGAAGTGAAGAAACAAATCAGTGAAATGAAAAATAAAGAAAAACTGGGGCACCTGGGGGGTTCAGTCAGTTAAGCGTCCGGCTTCAACTCAGGTCATGATCTCATGGTTTGTGGGTTCCAGCCCCGTATCTGGCTCTGTGCTGACCGCTAGCTCAGAGCCTGGAGCCTGCTTCATGTTCTGTATCTCCCTCTCTCTCTGACCCTCCCCTGCTTGCACTGTCTCTCTCTGCCTCTCAAAAAAAAAAAAAAAAACCAAAAAAAAAAACACCTTATACTATAAAAAAAAAAGGAAGAAAGAAAAACGGAAAAACTAATGAACTCCAAAGCTGATTCTTTTATATGGTCAGTAAAATTGATAAAATGTAGCCGAGCTGATAGGAAATAAAAGAAGTCCCAAATTATTGATACCAGAAGCAAAAGAGAGAAAACTTCACCATAGATCCTGTAGACACTGAAAAGAAAATAAATGGAGCACCTGGGTGGCTCAGTCAGTTAAGCATTTGACTCTTGATTTTGGCTCAGGCCATGATCTCTTGGTTTGAGAGTTCAAGACTCGCATTGGGCTCTGTGCTGCAGTGTGGAGCCTGCTTGGGATTCTCTCTCTTCCTCATTCTTTGCCCATCTCCTGCTTGCTCTCTCTCTTCTCTCTTTCTCAAAATAGGTAAATAAACTTTTTGAAAAA
>NC_043714.1:14739134-14802042 GCF_006229205.1 Suricata suricatta | reverse complement strand
TAGTAGAGTTACTAGAAATGTGTGGAGAAGGCCCAGATGTGGCCAGCTTTGCCTGGGAGAGTCCGAAAAGGCTTCAGAGAGGTGATATAGAAGCTTGATCTACAAAGAAGTATGGTTTGCCAGATGGAAAAAGCATACTTTTAGAGTTAAATGTTGATAAGCCTTTGCCCTCATGCGTAGAGAAGTCCCTTAAGAGCATCTCCAGTAATTGTCTAGCGTGTGTAAGTGCTTGGTATTTGTTGATGGATATATGATTGAATGAGTGCTGAGCTGAGATGCGCAAGCTCCTTTATCATCCAGTCCCTCACATGGGCTCAGTTCCTTCTGTTTAGATCCCTCATGTATATCAGAAAGCTTCCATGGAGCTGGAAGTACTTTAAAGATATTCAATATCTCTGTTTATCTCTCTGCTCTATCCAGAGGCTTCCAGTGAGAGATTTAATTCCACAGGAAGACAAAATTCCATACTTTCTGAAAGGTGTTGCTAATGATCTTGATGTGCAATATATAGGGAGTATTCAAATAAGTTGGCATTATTAATGTAGATGTCAGCATGTTTCAGAATATCATGTTAAAAAAATAGGATGTGTGGCTCTGTACTTACATGATTTTTATATTTGGTTTTGTCTTGATGAGTTCCAGGAAAAAAAAAAGCAGGAACGATTTTTTTGAATTTCACCACTGTATAAATGACCGAGGGATGATTTTAGTACTTCTCATTGTGACTAGATATTATGAAATAACCACATGGTCATGTTCAAATGCCACCAAGTATTCTATAGGGGACGTTAAATATGTCATCTTGTGGATCTTGACCCTGAGAAATCATGCTCCCTTCAGTTGGAGACATAACTAGAACGGGTAAGGTACACATTTTAGGTGGGTTTTGCAATACACCATTCACAGATTTTTCTGAGTGCTTCATATAATCATATATTTTTACATATTCTCTTGATTTCTATCTATTGCTGAGAAAATACTTTGATTTTCTGAAACATAAAAACAAGTGGGGAAAGTGAGAACTCTTCCTTAGGTAACCTCCGAACAGAGGAACTTTTTGCAGTATGCAGCCGAGGCCATGCCAAAATGCAATTTGGAGGGTGGCCAGCCCTTCATTGGAAAGTAATGGTTTTCACTGAACTGAGTTATGACCAGCTGTTTACAGACAGTCTGTGACATACTGATAGAGCAGAACACCGTATGTTGCTTTCCAAATCAAATGATACAAGAAGTGTGACAGAGTGGAGAAACATCTGTCATTAGCAATTTTCAGCACGCTTCACTAATTCTGGACAAAATACGAGTAATGAACTTACCGCAGGAAACTTCAAATACTACCACTGCCGAAACAAGGATATAAACAGCAAGTCCTCCTAATGGCTTCTAATTTAATTCATTTGCAGTAAGAAACAAACAAAGTGGGTTATTTGTTTTTGATCATAGGGTACTAAATACTAATGCTGATCACAAATGCTTATTTTAATCAAAGAATAGAGCTTGTGAAATGCACCTTTCTTCAAGTTCAGATAGAAAGCTTTGTGCCTTCTTTAATTGTTGAAACAGGGTGTGTTTCTGTTTTTGCGAGTAGTAGGGTAGGAGAACACACCCTGGCAGGGAGGAAATCTCCCCCATGTGGTGTCTGAGTGGCACACTCGGAGCTTGGGGTTGCTAGGGCTCTGACAGATTTGTTGGACCTGCGGTGATATTTACATAACATTAAATGTTCTTAATCTTTCTACTAAGGAGCCTGTATAGAAGAATGTGTGAGGTCTTCCTCAAGCTGCTTTCCCCCTACCACTTCTCATCTTGTGTTTTTTTTTTCCTGGCTGATAATTTTCATTTTGCGGTCCCACAAATTTTCACAGTTCTGTAACGAGCGCATGGTCCTCATACAGCGTCCACACGGTTCTCTCCTGGTCGACGTCACACCGTTGATGAGATCTCACAGCCAAACCATGTGAAGGCTGCAATCTGTGAGCATTTTTCTTTTGTATCTTTGCAATCAATTGAGCTATTAACATTCAAGGCCTACTCAGCTCAGCTTATGTACATTTAGCGCCAATACGGCAAAATTCCTATATGGACAGAATTGAGTTTGACTTAAAAAGAAAAAAAATGAAGAAAGGTTATTATTCTTTATCTGAAGTTTCGACTAATGTTCAAAAAAATGGCAATGTAAAATGCAGACCTGAGATTTTGCCCAATCCGTTGGTGTTCTGCCGATGGGACCTACGTTGGACTGTGTCCCAGAACAAAAAGACTGAACGCCATTCGGAACTGATGACTGTAAAATGAGTGTAGGAGGTCTTTGAGGATTCTTAATTACAAAATTATTCATGATAAAATGGCACTGATCTCAAATTCCCAGTTTCTTGTAAATTTTAGTGTGGAACCGCATAAAAATGGTTTATAGGTTTTTAACACCTTAGATAAACCAGATCCAGCCTCAGAATGTTGTTGGGGAAGTCATCTCCAAATATCTGAATATTTCACTCTTCTTCTTCTTCTCCTTTTTCCTTTTCTTTTTTTTAAGGGAATGACATACTGACTTATTTATCCTTTTTTAAGTGATCCCCAAATTATCTTATGGTTGAGAAGAAATATTCTAAGATATGTAAATGCTAAATTCTTCCAGTTTTTATAGACATCTGCATTGAAAAACAAAACAAAGCAAAAATATAGATGCCATTGAAACCCATCATTACGTTTGTGATCTAGATAATAAAGTAAGCAGACCCGAGCAATTCGCTAACACTAACGCTATTCTTTACATAAACAGTAAATGTTTAGATTTTCCTGTTCACTGACTAACAGCACACATATCATAAACACTAAGCTGTTATAGTACGTTTCGTGTGTTGATTCACTTTAACAGTTGTTAGTGTGAAGACAGGAAAAGAAAAGTGGGTGTAATGAGACCATGTGCAGTATGCTGTGAAAACAGAGGCCCTTATTTGGCATAATGGGTTGCACCATAAGGGCCATAAAATTGTGCATGTGTTAGTATCATTTTAATTATTACGGGTGCCACATGTTAAGCAGAATAGCGGAACTACTAAAACAGCTTCAAAATCCTTACTGCTGATCGCTGCATTTAATTACAAATAGGAACATTTGGAGATAGGTCACCATAAAACCCTTCTGTTGTCAAATGAGCTCAAATCTGATTTTTGTAATTATGTTTTTATACCACAGATCCTGTTGAATAACTATAGGGAATAAAATTTTAATAAGTGCTGATTAAATGTAGGTACATCTTGCTTCCTAAGAATATTTATGAATGCTCGTCACACTTAAATCAAGGTACCATCACTATTTTTCTGTGGACAGTGCTTTGATCATTCAACCTTAATGCAAATAAGCTGAATAAATTTATGTGCCATGAAATATTGTTTTTTTTTCATTGAAGCATAAAAGCTCTGGATTTCAATTATTCATTCTGTTTGTGAGCACTGTGTACTGTACTGTTATTCTCCAGAACCAAAGTGTTTTCATTATCCCTCTACATGTCAGACTCAGTGGGATCTTGTAATTAACTTTTCTAAGGCAGGGTTTTATCGAGGAAGATGACAACTTATGTCGAGCTTTGGTTCCCTACTAAAATAAATATAGTTAGGGATGGTAAGTTCACTTTTTTAATCTTTCTTTGGAATTATTTATTTTCTTGTTTGTTTTTTGGTTACTTGGGCTTAGAAAATCTTGAACACATTGTCTTTACCAAGAGAAATGGTGCTTTGGGGCCTCATACGTGTCATATCCCTGTTTTGTGAAAAATGGTTTTGAAACCTTGCGTAATGGTTAGGCCTCCTAGCTCTTTTGAACATGAAATCATCACTGTGTTTCCAATACAGATGAGACATGTAGGATGAACTGAAGAAGGAATTGCTAATGGGTAATGGCACATGAAAGTCATGAGTTATTACAAGGAAATAGGCCAGACACAGAGCTGACATATTCTTAAATTGCTATCCTTTAATGTTGGTGTGGGATCTCACAGATATTAAAGCAGGTACACTTACAAACTATCCATGTGGACACGTAAATTTTTGGTCTTCGTAAGCTCAGACAGAATAAAATACTTCTTACTCTATAAAACAGAGAAGTTTTATCCTTTTGATCAATAATATTTCTTTAGAATATTCACATCCCCTTTTATATTCCAGAAGACCATTGTTGGAAAAGTTGCTCATTGAATTTCTAGAATAGATTCTAGCTTTATAGCAAAGGTACTTTTCAGGATCACTAGAGAGTTCCATTTGCAAAACTTCCCAGATTATTGGTTGTCATTAAGCACTTAATCCATACTTTAGATGGCTGCTTTAATCTCCAAGTGGCTCTGCAGTATAATCATTCAAAGAATAGTACATGTGCTCCAATCCATATCTCCATATCCACTGTTTCAGATAAATGATACGACCTGCAAGACACTAAGAGACAGATGCCACTCCCATTGCCGGTTGTATATCACTTCCTGAATACATCATTCTGATGCAATACTTGGAAACGGGCGTCAAGGCTGCAAATCACAGACAGGAACAAAGAGTGCTTCTCCTTGAGGTAAAAAATTCAGTATATGTATGTATGATCCTGAGGATTCTGAGTAGTCCTTGCTTGAGATTTGCTACTTCCCTGTGCTGAGTGTTTACCATTTGGATCTATAGCCTCTTAGTAATTGTCATTTTCAAGTGATGGAGGAGGGAGACTCAACCAGTACCAAAGGCAAAGGTTGCAAAGTTATGCCTCTATCACTTGAAAGCATCATTTGATAGTGTCAACTTATTTCTTCAACTCAGTTCTGATAAACTAGATGTCTCTAAAACTCAGGTGGCCATCTGGCACTGTTTTGAACCCTAGTAGTGACATACTCTAGGAGGTGCTAAATGTTAGCTGGAATTATGTCCCTTTATGAGCATATTAATTGTGGAAAAATTTGAAGATTATTGAAATAATTCATGGGAACAGATAAGGAGAAAAACCCTGCAGACGTAAGAATCATTTACTGGGAGTAATGTTTAGGACAGTAATTCCATTAATTTATATCACTGTAACCAAAGAGCAGGTTTTTATCAACCAGAATAAAAGGGTAAGCAGAGATAAATGAAAGATTGGAGAGAAAGAGGGAATTTCTCATTTTCCAAATTATTGAATAGAACAGATACTTTCTTGGATCGATACATGTTTTCTGGTCTTCCTGGTTTTTCAACTCCCTGAAGGCAAGCTAGTCATTTGATGAGCTAATCATCTATATCTCCAGCACTGTGCACATCCTTAGTGTTAAAGGAAAAGAAGGAACTTAGAGCTAGAAAGGGGTCACAGGTAAGCCAAACCCTTCTTTTACAAGCAAGGATATTTTTTCTAAATACTAATACAGTGAAGATCTAGTGGTGGCCATAAGTGCCCACGAGTCCCATTGGATGCTCACCGAGAGCAGAGTCCTAGTCAACCCACTCACTGCTGTATCTCCCACCACCTCACAGAGTGCCAAGAAAGAGAAGTTTTTTAGTAAATATCTGTTAGCTAAAAATTTCTGGATTATTTCACAAAATTGTCTAAAGAAAAATTTGCAATCAATCTTTGTTAAAACCTGAATATTAGGAAAAGGGCCATGTTGATGTCCTGCTCTAATGGACAGGCTTTATCATGACCATCAGTAAACTCAGAATCTCAAACCAGCCAATACCACCCTTTACTTCTACCTGACCCACTCTGAGTTCTCAGAAACGTTTTACTGGAAATTTTTCTTCTTGTCTCCTTTGAGAAAAATGGATAATTCACTCCTAGCACAGAAAGACTAATAAGGATTATTGAGAATTTTAAGAGAATTACTGTCTCATAATTATTTTCTTTATGCCGTTGGGGTCAATAGATCTAAGTACAAGGGGAAGATTTGTTTAATAGAATCACTTGTTTCATGATACCCAGTATTTCTATGTTTCTAATGGGAAAGTCTGTGTTTTCATTTGTTGCTTTATTTTTATTTTATTTTTTAAGTTTATTTATTTATTTTTGAGAGAGAGAGCGTGACAGTGTGTGCACATGAGCAGAGGAGGGGTAGAGAGAGACAGGGAGATAGAGAATCTCAAACAGGCTCCCTGCCATCAGCACAGAACTTGATGTCACACAAAACTGTGAGATCACAACCTGAGCTGAAATCAAGAATCAGACAGTTAGCTGACTGAGGCACCCAGGAGCCCCACATTTTGTTGTTTTTTGGGAGGACATAACTATTGGTGAACTTGGCCAAAGAATTTATTAGTCAATTAATAGGGATGTCTTAGACACGTGCCACTTCTTGTCTGTCTGTCTGTGCTGGGGCGAGTAATGCTAGGGGAGAAACAAGGCAGATGGCATCATGGTTTCTGGCCCACTTTCTATCCTGGTGTTCAGAGGTCATCTGAAAATCTTTCACAGATAAAACAGCTTGCGTGCTGAGTTTTCGTAAGACTTGTAGACTTCATTATGATCATTTCATACAATGTCTCAATGTTTTTACTGTTCTGAAGTTTAACTGTTTTCCTTTTTAATGGGAAATTTGGTTTTCTTTATCTTACATGGTTTTCTTAAACTCGTAAATGATGATAACTGGTTTTATTGTCCTGAGATACATGTCTACTTATGTATCATAAAGTACTTTAAAACATTTTCCCACACTAAGCTGGGGAAGAAAATGTCACTCCTTTTGAGAAATTCCAACGAAAATTATCTAGAAGCAAGAATTATAATGATTATGCCATGAGGTTTATTACATTCATTTGTTGACCACAAATTTCCCAAGGCTAATGTTTCCATATGTCATTTCTTAAACTTTATGTACAAATTCTAAATAAGAGGTGAAACTATTATTAATATTTGGCATTGATAATTATGTAAATGTTTAACAGCAATGTAAGCAAATATCTAGTCAAGGATGTTCCTATTATCTGTGTAGATGTCTACAATATATATTTATATATCCTTAAATAAACATATATACTTATATTTTATATGTAGATATAAATGTATATGTTATTATGTTTTATGTATACATATACACACACAATTCTTCTAGTTTCCTGTCCAAACTATAATTTACATCAAAAAGATCTTGTAAATTCAGGGAGTAAGGATGTATAATTATGACAACTTTTACTAAACAGAAAAAAATTACTCAGAAGATTTGATTTATTTTCCTTTTACTGATCTTTTACAATAGGGGCAAATGAACAGGAAACTGACACTGGGCATTTTAAGAATAACTTCTACAAGATGTCTTGGGTTAGTACCCATTCAAACCTTTTTCTTTGATTAAAAAAATTTACTTATTTATTTATTTTTGAGAGAGAGACAAAGAGAGTGAGCAGGGGAGGAGCAGCGAAAGAGGGAGAGAATCTCAGTAGGCTCCACAGACCGTGAGGTTATGATCTGAGCTGAAACCAAAAGTGGATGCTTAACTGACTCAATCACCTAGTTGTCCAGCCCATTCAGACCTTCTAAATTTGCCTCCTTGCATGGAAGAAAGCCTCCCAGATGCACTCCCCTGGGCCCTGTCCCTTTCTGTAATCCCCATGATCAGCTCCCAAGTCTCGTATATTCTTCCATTGTTCCTCTTTCCATCCCAGGATTGGGGGTGGGCTCTCATGAACTCATTCTTCTTCCTCCCAGCCTCTGTCTTCTCATCTTGCATCCCCAGCGCCTAGACTGGTGCGGAGTCTAGATATTCACTCAATACATCTGTCGGATTGAACGGACTTCCAGCTGTTGAGCAAGTTGGGCATTCATGAAAGAATTAAGCATTAAGAGTGAGCTGGTTTTCACTCAGCTGAATTTTCTGGTTAACTAAAAATTAATGAGAAGTTTGGTGTGTGTATTTTAGCGCTTACTGAAAAATGTTCCTGATGAATTAGGGAAAGTATAATCAACCTGTCAGCTCTTCTACTGAGCATGAGTGGGTTTCTTTCAGGTCCAGATTCACATTAGATTCACTTTTGAATATGCAACACAACACAGTCTGGTACATCTCAGGGGCTCAATTATTTGTGGAATGAAAGAGTTGCTTATTTTATTTTTTCCTATAACATGTTTATTGAATACCTACATTTTGCTGGATTTTTAACAAACAGGATTGGTAAAATTATTTCTGGATAGTTCTCAAAGAGAAAATTCAGTTCATTGGAACCATACCCACATTGGCTTTCAGTTTCCTTGGTATCGTAGTAATTGTGGCTTAAAGTAAATAGTGAGATTTTTGACCAAAAATACTTACTTCAAGGAAGATGTAAGTAGAAACATCTTGAAGACAGGGACTTCAGATGCTGAATTCATGCACCAGTTTTCAACAAACGGAATATCGATGACAATCAGAAATGTAAACATGCTCTGAAGACACAGAGTAGAAATTTTAAGTGGACCCTCAGTATGAATATACTTGCATATGTAGGAGACTTTTTTTAATTATAAAAATCACACTGAACTAAAAAGATGTTGAGGCTCCAATTTAATTTTGCACTCCTTCACGTTTCCTCAGACCTTCATATTGTTTGACAGTATGTTGCATGACTGTTGCCTGTAAGTGTGAAAAGTCAAGATGAGAGTTCACAGCAGGTTGATGGCCTGGAGATGAGAAGTCTGTCTGAGGACATTTCAAAGTTGTAAAGGTATTATTCTCACATGGAGTTATTTCTCAGTGGGTGTGAACAACAGCTACTCATCAAGCTGGTGTAGTGTGAAATAGAGTTTCCTGAAAAATGATGTGCAGACATATGCAGAAAGCCACATGCTTAGTACATGCACAGACTGCGCGCCTAACTTCCAAGTGTTCAAATATTCGCCATGAGATGAGCTAGAAATGCAAAAGTCCCCATCATAAGTAGCTGGGGAGAAACACAGCTTGCAGTTACCATTGATTCATTGGGTTCCAGGCACGCACATGTTGAAGGACAGAAAGTGAACAGTGCAGCTGCACTGGAGAAGGAATGATTGAGGAAACAGGAGGGATCTGGTGTTAGACAAGACATCAGGAGTCTTTCGATACAGTGCTGGAAGACCTACCGCTGGCACGAAAACAATTTTTTTCATCTTATAGTGCACTGTGTCACAATTTGGGGGGAACGATCACATTTTGTTCATCTCTACTGCTGAATGAAGAGATTCTCGTGAAGACGTGTGCTGTGTCTGCTAAAGAAGTATCTGCTCATGTTCGTACACAGCTCCCCAGGGCCAGTGCGTTATTTGTGTGTTAGATGTGCTGTACCTTTTCTCCAAACGGCTCGGCACTGCATGCAGATCTTTACATGAGTATTTTTCTTAACTGCATGACTCTGTTCATGACTTCTGAAACTGTGCAGGAAGGAGGGAGGCATTTAGGGGAATGAAGAGCATGATTTTGAGTAAGACAGAAGTTATGCACCTCTACCTGGAATGGGGGGGATGAGTATGGAGAAAAAACATCCGAGTGTTTATATATGTATTTGTTTTACCCCACATGTTTAAAAAAAGCATTCAAAGTGGCTTACAAAAAAAAAAAAAAGAAGGTACGTATGTCATTAAGGCCTATGAAAATATAAACAGAAAATAAAAATTTTGAAAGAGAGGTAGGCTCAAATATGCTAACTCTGAGGGTTAATGAGAATAAGAATGAGTCATTTCACTACACAGATGGAGGTTTACTTATGAGGTTTGGTTGGCAGGTGCGCTGACTCCATGGTGTTAATCTTCAGGTTCACTGTGTGGGAGGCCCTAGTGAATTCTCTCCTTCGGTTACTAAAGACACAGATAAAGAGACGCAACTTGCTGCGAATCCTAAAACTGGGCAGGTCGGGGGTCAGATACTGTTTAATATTCCAGAATTGTTGCTTGCTATTCTGTGGGGTTTGGTTGTCATGCAGCTGACCAAAAAATATATATATCAGGGAAAATTGTTTCTCATTCTCCTTGGCATTAGTTTATTTCTTTTTAAATAGCTTTTAAATTATTGAAATAACACATGTTCCTTGCATAATCCCAAACAAAAGTATGAAGATGAAAATAAAGATCTTCTCTAAACCAATTCCTCAACAACAACCCTCTTGTTTTGGGGGTACGTTATCCTGTGCTTTGGTTTACTCATGCATAAACACATCTATTTAATCAGAGCCTGGGGGGTCCTCCTCGACTCTGATTTTTCACACACCCAATGTCCAATGTATTAGAGAATCCTGCTTTCCTGAACCTCACTGTTTGTAGACTTTAAGTTCTTCTCCCCACTTCCCCTGCTAGTAGTACCTGCTCTAAGTCATGATAACCCTCTTCTGGCACATCCTCCCACAATCCTGCTGGTCTCTTTCCAACCCTGAGTCAGAGTGATCTTTTGAAGATGTAAGTCAAGTTCTGTCTCTCCTATTTTCAGAAATTTCTAGTAGCTTTCTAATTCACATTGAGAAGAAGTCCAAATTCTGCATTATCATACCCTACAAGGTCCTACACTCTGGTCTACTCTCTCCATCCCTAGATGGCATTCCATTATATTTTCATTATTGTTTACATAGTGCCCAGTCAGCTATTGTTAACTGACAGCCTATTGATTAATATCATCACTTCTAATTTTTCCTCCTATAAACAAAGTTGAAACAAATATAATGGTATGCACATGATTACACAATTGTGAGATTATGCCTTCATCAGAACCCTGTTGCCAGACTTCCTCTGCAGAGAGATTATACCAATTATGCTGCCATCAACCTAGTTCTTTCAGAAGCTGACTCTGGTTATGGTCCAGCCTCTGTGGCGGCCAGAGCCTAGTAAGCAAGCCCTGGAATTTTGCATCCGAATTCTTATTTTGATGGTGGTGAGATTTTGAACTACTGTTGGCATCGAAATCAGTGCCAGTCTTCTTGCTTTGCCTTGTCAAATTGGACAGGGAGACGGCTGTCTTGCAAAAGTGGAATTGTCACTAATTGGCCACAGAGGAAAGATTCAAAATCTTGCCAAAAGTCTCCTGTATTCTAAGGGAATAAAATCCTCCACATAACTTTCCCTCTCATTAAAAGAAACAAACCCAATATGAAAAGCACTTTGTAAACTAGAAAGCGTTGTATAAAGGCAAGGCATTGTTGCTATTCTTGTTGAGATGCCGCTGTCAGTGGCCCTGTGCGAGGAATACTACTGGAGCCCACTGAAAGCACAGGTAGGGAGGCCTGTCTACCCAGCCTTCCCTTTGTACCAGCTCGTTACGTCCTGTTAGAGACGTCAAGGAAGAAGCAACAGTAAATAACTTTTGACTCCACTTTGGCTTTTTCATTTAGATTAAAGCAGAGTACTTCAGGTGCAGTCTACATACAAAATGAACACTCCATAAAATGTTTTGTCACTTGTAATGTTTGGGATTCAAGTTGGTTTTCTTTATTATGACAAAATGAATTTAGCAAGAGTTAAACATCGCTTCCTACTGAAACTGACAGCTACTTATTTTTGTCCACTGCGTGGACACTGTGAAAAAAATGATTGGTCTGTGAGAAAAGAGTTCAGTCGTCAATTCTTGTTCCAAAGTAGCATGTATTCTATAGTATTTTATTAAAAACATTACATATAATTTATTAAAAAATCAAGCCAGATGATACTCTCCTGAACATTCAGAGAACCGGATTTTAACAAATCTATTTCTATTTAAATTTAAAAGAATGCAAATATGTTTACAAGTCTAGAAATATGTATGTTGGAGTTTAAAATGTGAGTGAATAAATTTTCAGGAGTTAAACCACTTATTTTTAGAATTTAAAGTAGGTTTTAATTTTAGATTTTCCTAAAATGAAACAAAAAAAAAAAAAGACAAATGCTGCCTTCTATATAAGATGTCAGAGTTTAGGGGAATAGCTAATCTTTGAATTATTCCCTGAGATAAATAATTTCTATTAATACATAAATTCCTTGCTTTTGTTTTAAAAGAATTTTTATGGCAATTCTAACTTTGACATTGAGTATTTCTTGGCCACACTTGGCAGGGCATCAAGTTTACAAGAGTCCATTCTTTTAATTTTTTTTCTCATTATCTATTCTTTTAAAAAATCTATTTATTCAAGTTACTTAACATACCATGTAGCATTAGTTTCAAGAGTAGAACCTAGTGGCCCATCACTTACATATAATACCCAGTACTCAGCCAGTAAGTACCCTCATTAATGCCCATCACCTGTTTAGCCCATCCTGTCACCTACCTCCCCCAGAGTCCATTCTTTTAAACCTCCCAAGGTTTGAATCTGGGAAAGGAAGGGAAGCCGAATATAAGTGAAAAATATTGAAAGAATAAACCATGCCATTTGTTTTGGATTAATAATCCATATTCTTAGTCCAATATTTATAATTTTAGTAACATGCAAGATTGCTAAAGATCCCTCTTCTCATTGCTTGTCAAAGTTTTGCATACAGTCATAAGTTATCTTAATTTACGTAATTTTATAAACGGTTAGTTTAAAATGTTCATTTGATATTTTAGATTCAAATAAAGTAAAACTTGGTTTTATTTCATGAATCTTTAGAGATCAGCAGAAACTTTCACCTATTCCGACTTCCTGCCAAGCAGGCCTATATCCTGATTAAACTCAGCAGCTCATCCTGCCCTGCCTTGACCAGGGTGGCTGAATGTTGATGGAGAAAATGACACCAGTAGGATAGTTGAAACTCACTTTATGAACATGAATATCAGCGAGGCACTCAGGGCGGTCAGACATTATAGTTCCTAAGAGGACTAATAAAACAATGACCTACCTCTTGTCAAAGCCAGTGTTCAAAGTCTTTTATTGGTTCAACAGCAAATGTTTGCCTCTTCTTGGAACACATTCTTAATCCAGAGGTAGGACATCACATATGTCTGTTCCTTTTTTTCTGCCTAACTTCCTCTCCACTAACTCTGCATCCTTTGCTGGTGCTTTCTTCTGGATCAACATGTTGGCAGGCCCTTAGTATTTTCTCTTCCGCTCTTTATTTTTCTCCACATTCACTCTTTTCTAGGAAAATTCATTTAATTCCATGGTTTTTTCTGTTCGTCATGCTGATGGCAGATTCAAGAGCCAACTCCCAGTTCCTCTCCTGTGAGCTCTAAACTCATCTAGTCTACAGCCCATCTTGCATTCTCATTCAGATGTCCAGTGAGTCCTCAATCTTAACAAGGCTGAAACCTCTACAGTCAAAGTCACTCTTGTGCTCAGGCCTTCCACACCTCCATGTTCGTCCAGCTGCTCAGGCTCGACTCGTAGCAATCATTCTTGATTTATTTCTTTTTTTTACTCTTCGATAGCTTGGTGATTTATTTTAACTCTTCCATCATTTCACTGCTGCAACACTGTCCAAGCTGTTGCATCACTCACCTATACTGTTAAAAATATCTTCTTAAATGGCTTTTTACCTTCTACCTGTTCCCACAAAATCCTTCCATCTTATAGTAGATTGATCTTTCTAAAGTATAAAGCAAATTATGTCAACTATTTAAAGTTCTCTGATGTTTTCTTGTTGCAGCAGAATAAAGCTCAACCTCCTTCAACGTCCCATGTGACCTGCTATTTGCTCATGTGTCTGACCTCATCTTTCCCACCCCCATCTTTAGCTGACCACAATCACTGCTGTTGACTTCATCTTCTTTGCACACACCCACATCATGCCTGTTTTCATGTCTCTGATGTTTCTTCCACTTGGAATGTAGGTACAAAGGCTCCCTCTATTTCCAGTTCCATTTTCAAGTTTCCCTTCCTCTGAGAGGCCTTCCCCTTCCACGTTGGCTAGAGAAGCTCCCTCTCCGTCACCATCTATAGCATCGCCTTCTTTTATTCCCATCATGGCACTTCCCAGTAGTATATGAGGTTTCATACATTTGTTATGTTTTTAGTCATCTTCTCCCTTTTAGTAGGATATAAGACGAGGAGGGCAAACCTCCAGTCTCGTTCACCACTTTATTCTAAAAGTGTAACATAGGGCCGAGAACAATGCATCAAAACATAACTGTGACTAACTATTCCAACTCCTAATTTTAGGAGACCAAGAGAAGTAAAATAACTTGCTCAAGGTCATATCAAGTTAGTAAATAGAGCTATTACTTAAACATATAAATAAATTTTTGAATTCAGATAGAATTCAGATAGGATAGAGATAGATGCAAAGTGCTATGCATACTCAGGACTAGGAGGCATTGTTGAACCTGGGCAGGAGAGGAAGTGTTGATGAAGACCTCAGGAAGAGAGGCCATTTTGGCTGCCATGAGGTTGAGAGGGGTATTGAGAGGCAAGAGACACATCCTGTGAAAAATCCTGCATATATGAAGGCATATGGTTCCTCAACGGGTGCCATGTATTCCTGTGGTTTTTACATAAGAGGGTGACATGATCAGAGCTATGTTTAGAGAGTAAGTTTTGTGCCTAAGTAAGAGCCTTTTGAGATGCTAGAGAAGACAAATGTTGGTGAATTTTATTCTTATGCTTGATGACAAAGTTTTAGAGCCTTCAAAGAGAGCACTGGTCACCTTGGAGGCATAGAGGAGAAATATGCAAGTGGCATTTTGTTAGTTGGTTAGGATGAGGAGGGACTGTTCTCAAGGTGGTGTTCTTTCTAGCTGCTCTGAAGGTACATCTCCACCATTTTGGAATCTCTCTTTATCAGAACAAAGAGTCACCTATCTTCAGTTGAATATTGCATTTCAGGACAGGGCTGCCAATGAGTAGAGGTGAGGCAAATCATGTTGGATTTATAGTCTGGGCAATTTTGGTCTGGGCCAGTCCCCACCATGCCCAGGTGAAACACTCTTTACATATTCTTGACCTGCCTTCTGTAAACACTCATGAGGCACTGTCTTCCAGGCCAACATACTGAATGTGTATTTCTCCCTTTCTCCATTTTTAATGCTCATCTGCCTGTCCAGAGAAATTGGAAAGGAACCCACAAAGAGAGGTCCTCAGAAGTGCTGAGAGATTTGTCTAAGTGCTGATTGGATCCAAGAGACTTACTTTTTCTTGTTGATTCAGGGGGCACCTCATTGTCTTTTATAATCTGGAAGGGGGCTGGGCTGGGAACCTTTGCCAGTTCTTTCTTTCCAAGAAACTGTCATCACTTAACCTCCCTTAATGAGAGTCTGTGTATAAATTTTCCAAATTTTCACTTTTATAAATTCCAACCACAGTGAAAATTATATATTATATATATCATTTGTGTCTTGTTATAGTATTAGCATATTTATTTTTACTTAAGATAATTTGTCATATGTTTTTTGTTATCTTAATTGTTAAGTGTTTTTAAAAATTCTCTGTGAAAATTCTACACAAAATATTCTTCTGTCCTACAACATATTTAATTTTCTCAAGAACTTTGAGTCTGTGTAGTCAGGAAAGACTTAAGTATCCCGTAAATTTATACGTTGATTTTGAATATATTTTGGCACAAAAGGAGAATAAGAAATTAGTAGTAATTTTGGCTTCCACACTTGATTTATATTTACTTGTGAACTATGGTTCCATTGGTTAAAATGCTTTCAAAACTCATGCTAATGAGATTTAAGTCTCTGTGAAATCTGAGTGTGATTTTCTCTCAATTTTTAAGTTTTTATTTCTAAAATAATTATTATGTTAATTTATTTCCAGCAATTCAAAATATGCTACTAGCTTTAATTCCATAAGCCTCTATGAGACAGTCTAGAAGCAAACATAATTAACCCTCAATTACAATCTCAGAGAAATGGAGCTAAGATTAATAAAGGACTTTTCTAAGTAAAGTGCAATAGATACTTACCAAGCAGACATTAGCAGGTGGTTGTTTCAATAGACAATGTTTCCTCTCACCTTGAATATAGAAAATGACTAGGTAGCTACACTATATTTGTGTGTCCCGGCTTGTGGGATTCTTAATAAATGAACATTTAAGAGAGTTGTCAATTTTACATTTTTTGAGTCTGCATTTAAAATGATAACTTAGATGAACCTCTTGTCTACTAATCAACAAGACAAACTTGGTATGCTGTTTTCATTTAAGAAATATTTATCAAACATTTATTATAAGCTTGCCCTGGTCTAGCCAATGGGAATAGAGTAGCAAACTAAACAAATTTTTTAAAGCTTTTATTTAAATTCCAGTTAGTTAACATACAGTATAATATTAGTTTCAGGTGTACAATATAGTGATTCAACATTTCCCTACAACATGTGGTGCTCATCACAGCAAGTGGATGTCTTAATCCCTGTCACCTATTTAACCCATCCCCCACTTCTTTCTGGTAACCATCAAGTAAACTAAACAAATTTTTTGACCACATAAAGCTTATGTGTATATAGATTTAGTTTCCTTTTCCCCTTGTTCCCCTTTCCCTCACAGTTATTTGTTTGTTTCAGCTGTTTCCTGCTGAACATGAGGTGTATCTGCAAAAACTCTGTCTTCTTATGTGAATTTTCACTTTTATTCCCCATTTCCATTTCCCAGGTTACAACTTCCAAAGTTATTTGTGAATTGAAGTAAACTTTTAAAATGTTATTTTCTGAGGCTAATTTAAGCATAAAATGTTCTTTGCTCTTTCTTATTTTTTTTTAAGATGCCATGTTGGAGACAGGTATAAAGCAATCACTAATCTAAAATTTCTGTGATACTATCCAGTTGTTGTTTATCAGCTTACTTAAAATGCACTGTTCTCATATTTGGGTCATTAATGCATTTTGAGTTCATTTTTGCATATGGTGTAAAAAAGTGGTCCAATTTTATTCTTTGGCATGAAGCCGTCCAGTTTTCCCAGCACTATTTGTTCAAGAGACTTTTTCCCATTGTATGTTTTTGCTTCCTTAGTTGTTGATTAATTGACCATAAAACATAGGTTTATTTTGGAAGTCTCTGTTCTGTTCTATTGATCTGTGTCTCTTTTTATGTCCCTACCATACTGTTATGATGACTGTAACTTTGTAGTATATCTTGAAATCTGGGATTGTGATACCTTCAGTTTTGTTCTTTTTCAGGATTGCTTTGGAAATTTTGTGGTTCCATACCACTGTTAGGATTATTTTTCCTAGTTTTGTGAAAAATGTTGCTTATATTTTGATAGGGATGGCATTAAATCTTTAAATTGCTTTGGGTAGTATGAATATTTTAACAATATTTGTTCTCCTAATCCATGAGCATGGAATATTTTTCTAATTGTGTCATCTTCAATTTCTTTCATCAGTGTTTTTTTTAAAGTAGTTTTCAGAATACAGGACTTTCACTTTCGTGGTTAAATTTATTCCTAGGTATTTGTTTTTAATTTTTTAAAAAAATGTTTATTTACTTTTGAAGGAGAGAGAGACAGAATGCAAATGGGGGAAGGGCAGAGAGAGAGGGAGATGCTGACAGGCTTTGAGCTGTCAGCACAGAGCCCAACACAGGGCTTGAACCCATGAACCATGATGATCATGACCTGATTAGAAGTCAGATGCTTAATAAACTGAGCCACTCAGGTGCCCCTAATAGGTATTTTTTTTAATGTTTATTTATTTATTTTGAGAGTGAGAGAAAGAGAGAGCAAGCATGAATGGGATTGGGCAGAGAGAAAGGGAGTGCGAGAATCCCAAGCAGGCTTTGACTGTCAGCACAGAACCCTACACAGGGCTCCATCTCAAGAGCGTGGGATCATGACCTAAAAACTCAAGAGTCAGATACTCAACCAAATGGGTGAGTCAGATACTCACCCAGGCACCTTAGATACTATTTTTGGTGCAGTTATAAATGGTATTGTTTTCTTAATTTCATTTCCTGCTACTTCATCATTAGTGTATAGAAATGCAACAGACTCTTATATATGGAAAACTGATGGTTGCCAGAGGGAAGGTGGGTGGGTGGGTAAAATAGATGAAGGGGATTAAGAGTATATGTATCTCAATGAGCACTAAGAAATGTATAGAATTGTTGAATAATTCTGTTGTATCCTTGAAATCAATATAAAACACTGTATGTTAATGGTACCTGAATTGAAAAACAGGGGGGAAAATAAAATGTACAATTCTGAGCCATGTTTGAGGCAATCCTGATTCCACATACCCCTAAGTTCAGATTTATGTGTTGGGGCTTTCATTTTGCTGCCATTTGCAGCCCTGTTTGTCTTGAAATGGTTTGGGCAATAGGGTATTTGACTGCTCGGGACTCAGAATTGAATTCTATCCTCATGGTCATGTATAAGAAAGCCAGGATTTGCATCTAGAACCATAGAAATAAAAGACAAATGCGTAAACCGAAGGAAACAATTAGCTTCCCATTACAACATTTTTTCATCTAGTCCTGTGTAGGTCTGTGTCAACACAGATTGACAAAGTCATAGAATTTTATTAGACAATGTGAAAACTCATTTGCGAATTTTATTGCTGTCCATCATTGCTCACATTCACAGTCCAGAGCTCTCCATTGTTGTGAATAATTGGGAGCAATGGCTAGCTATGGCCAATGTAGAGGTTGCAATTTCTCACCGACAGGTGTTCTTTCCTAATTACCTCCATTAGTTCCTCTTTATTGCAAGACTCCATGTCCTAATTCATATTCTCTTTACCAGATACCAAACCAGGACTAACAGCTCCAGTATTACCCACCGGTACACTCACCAGGTCCTATTTCAGTTCAGGGGCTGTTGTCAACAGGACTGTACTTATTGTACAGTCTGATGGCTCGCGTTCTAACCCATGCAGGACTCCAAGCGACAGGAAAATTCTGGAGAGTCAAATTTAGAAGTCTGTAATCTGTGAAAGGTGCTGATGAAAAAAGATATATTCTTTAAAGGGGTGGGTTTGAGCTGAATGCCCCAGAAAGCCAGACGTATGCTGCCCCCCAACAAATGCAAACTGCAGTTGTGCTGGGATGGAGATCCTGCTGTTATCTGAAGGTGATGCTTTTATTAATTATTCTTGGAAGCATCACTTGTTTCTTGGATTTTTTTCAATATGCAGAAGACTTTAACAATATCTAAAGTATAATTTTTACCAATAATGCTGTATTTATTAACATTTTACATTGTATATACTGCTTTCAGTGAGTTGTGAGTTATAACCCTATAGTTTTAGGAGTATATATTATTAGTTCCCATTTATTTTTCTTCCTTTCCTTTCTTGTCTTGTTCTTTTCTTCTTCTTCCTTTTCTACCTTCTCTTTTCCTCCTTTCTTTTTAAATGTTTGTTTATTGTTGAGGGGGAGGGGGAGACACAGAATCCAGGGCAGGCTCCAGACTCCAGATTGTTAATGCAGAGCCTGATGCGGGGCTTGAACTTATGACCTATGAGATCATGACCTGAGCTGAAGTTGGATACCTAACTGACTGAGCCACCCAAGTACCCCTTTCTCTAGGGGATAATAGGTAAGGAAAGCTGAGGCCCCTGCAGATCAATTCATTTGCCTAAAGCTACACAACTTTTAAGTGATAAGCTGGGGTTAAAAACCAGCTCTCTGGATTCCAAAGATTATACTTTTTCTACTCTCCAATGGGTCCTATTCTATGGAATGCCCATCAACAAATTGATGACAGGACATTCAGCCTATAACCTTCATGAACATCTGTTATCATACAAGCAAAACATATAGCTGACTATATTTTTTATTTACCTGTGAACAAAGTCTGAACTTGATCACTCTCAAAAGCTCTAAGTGCTGGGGCACCAGGGTGGCTCAGTTGGTTAAGTGTCTGACTTCAGCTCAGGTTATGATCTTGTGGTCGTGGGTTTGAGCTCTGAGACAGGCTCTGTACTGACAGCTCAGAGCCTAGAGCATGGTTCAGATTCTGTGTCTCCCTCTCTTTCTGTCCTTCCCCCACTCATGCTCTGTCTCTGCTGAATTTTTGATAAAACTCTATATTTCCTTTTTAAAAAAAATCTGATGACACTTTTTCTTCCACCAAGGCTCAGCTCTTCTAGGAAATAGGTCAGCGAGCATAAGAAGAAGAAAAGGACTAAAAAGTGAAACTTAGATGTCAACAAGAGGTCAGACATCACAATGTATTGGGGTCAAAACTATAAAGTACCCATAGTTTGGGGGCCTGGGGCACATCCCAGGCTGCAGAGGTGGAGCAGGATGAGGGACTTGGAGGGATGGCAGTGGGAGGTGAAATCAGGATGGGACCAGACACAGACCTCCTGGTGCAGCGTGCTATGCTCAGGGTCCTAAGAAGAGTCAATGCCTACTCTGTCATTAACATCTTGCCCTTCCAGGAGAGACCGTCCCTTCCCCCCGACCAAGATGCCAAGGAAAAAGATGTGAACCTGCCCATGCCCAGTGGGCATTTGATGCCCATTCCTAAGGCAACGCCATGCCCTGCAATCTGCTGCTTCTGCGGTGGCCTACTGGGCCTTGGCATCATCCATACTGTGTCCCTGGACAAGGAAGGTGGTAGTCCCCTTCCTTTCTGCACACTGCAATGGGTGCCCTCTTCACTTAGCATAATCTCAGCCTCCCTTTTTATTCCTGTCCTCCTGTGACAGTAGAAGTTTGTTTTTATAGGTGGCAAATACACCCAAATTAATTGTCTTCTGTGGCAGGAAACCAATCAAGAAAAGGTATCAGAATTTTTTTCCTCAGCATACATTGCAGTGATAACAGATTTTTATGAAAATTAATCAAAGACCTTCTTAGAATGGAGTTGGGAGGCCAGCAGGGGTAGCTCTCATGACCAGAATTCCTGGTCAGCTGCAGACCCAACAGGAAGAGATGCACCCTGCAAGGGGATACTATTGTACAACCCCAGGTGTAAGAAGGAAGGTTTTCTCTTGCCCTGGCAACAAGCCCAGCCAAACACAGGCCAGCCAATGAGAAATCACTATACATCAAACTTCCAATTTACTCTATGGACTTTTAGTTCACAACAGTCTCTTTCAACTGCCTTCTCTCTTTGTAAGTAAAAGAGTCTCCTCTCCTTTGTTCTGTGGACTTACCTATGGTTTTGATGTAGTTTGAGTGTCCTGGATTGTAATTCTCTGCTATTCCCAAATAAAATTTTTTGCTGGTAAACATGAATGAATGAATGAATGAATGAATGAAGTGCCTAGCATTTGGAGGTGTTCTGATTTCACCACCACAAAAGGAAAATACCATTTATTCAGAGCAACTGGAAGGGGCAGAGGTATAAGTTGCAGGACTGAGTCTTTGGCAGTGGTTTCTCAAGGTCCTGTCAAAGACAATGGTCATTCTTGGACCATGAGCTTTAGACTTTGAAATGTAAATCTCATATTAAGTTTCCATATTGCTATATTTTACTATTTTGTTTCTATTGTCTTGCTATATTTTTTCAGTGCCTAGTGCCTGTACGCTTACCTCAGCTGCCATAGAACAGTTCATCATGTCTAAACCGGTGACATAACCTGAGATGGGACATGGAGTAATGCTAGCAGAAGATTTATAACAGGGAGTAGCAGGGTATGAGTATGTATCTGTTTCTCTGCCTTTGCCTTATATTTAGCAAGACCAGAGTAGTTTTGCTGTTCTAGCAGTGATCTCTTTTCAGTTCGGTATCCTTCCTTACCATAGTTAGGACTCTTGTGGTTGTGTGGGGAAATTTAAATTGATTTAAATAGCACAACTGGCAGAGTGGTGGCAGGCAGGATGTCCTCTCTAAAGGTGGGTTTCCTTCCCTTTCTCTTGCTTCCATTCATGAAGCTGCCTCTCTCCCTGGAGCTTCTCTGACCAACATTACCATTATTGTAGCTTCTCCAGTGTTGTTCTGGCCCCTCCACGACCAGCCCACATCACAGACTAGCTCCCCCAGAGAGGTCCTCTTGCTAGTTTAACCACCTGTGGGAAAACTCTACTGTTTTATATATTTGTAAGCTTGTTGTGTTCTGGTTCGTAGCTTCAAAAATATTTAGAATTGTTTAAAGGAGGCTTGGCCCCTTTAAAAAGCAGCTTCAGCAAGCAGGATGACACAGGCAGTGATGAAAACCAAAGCTGTTGAGAGCTACAGCTGTCTGGTCCTTTCGTATGCAGATTTATGGAACGAGGAGGGTGTTTAAGAAGGAGCTGAGGGAAGACTCGCGAGAGAGTTGGCAAACACACAGTGAAGAAGAGGGGCCTCGAGCTTCCGTCTCCCGGGAAATACAGGCTGACTCAAGGAATCAATAGCATTTAGAATTAGGGCTTTTATAATCCCAGTAATGTGATCGAGTCCAATCTTCTTACTTTATAGAAAGGGCAAATGATTTGCTGAAGGTCATAGAGCTAGCCCATAGAACTCCAGGAAACTTCTGAGGCCAAGTTTGCATTCTTTCCGCCGCCATCGGTCTTGTGCTGGACATGTGGCAGTTGCTGATATATATGTGTCTCATGAATGAATGATTGGATAAAAGCATTGATGGTGACCAAGGCATGTCTTAAACATCTAGTGTCTTCTTGCACAACTTAAAAGAAGTTAGGGATCAGGCTAAGAGAAGGAAAACAAGTAAATCATGTTGCATTGTTTGTTTTTTTTGTCTTGATGGAGTTACATTCATTTGATGGTTTAGTTCATTGAAAACCTGAAGGGCCTGAAGTTGCCTGCAAGGCCTCCATGGGCACTGATTCCACCAGGATTCACCAAGTGAATGGGAATCAAGGGAAGCCAGCAAGATTTTATAAAGACTTTGTTTCTCAAAGCTTCAAAGTTCTTTTGCTTTTAGATAGCTTTCAAGTGGGGTCTCATTTTCTACAATTTTCCTGATGGAATATGATGTCCTACAGTAATCATTTTATACTTATTTCTCAAGTTGGTCATTGCACTGCAGTTCTCATGCCAACTACTCAGAGGGCAAATTTCACAGGTTAAGGGCATAGTGCCTCCCCTCCCCCCACCAACCTGGATTCCCCTCACTTCAGACACCAGCTGAAAGTTCAGGGGTTTGGCCACTCACACATTAGACCAGATGGTTACAAGTCTAGGTGTTTCCACTACTCCCTCAGGTTTGATAATTCACCAAAAATGACTGAGAATTCCAGATTCAGGATTAGAGTTTTAGCACAAAGGATACAAATCAAAATCAGCCAAAAGAAGAGATTCACGAGGGGAGATCTGGCAGCAACCCAAATATGAAGTGTCCGTGGTCTCAGGATGCGTCACCCTCCCAACACATCGGTGTGTATCACCCTCCAGGAAGCTCACCTCAGCTTCACTGTCCAGAGCTTTCACTGGAGTCTTTTTATGATGACAGGATTGAATCAACATGGTTAAACTCCATCTCCATCTCCATCTCCTCTCCCCGCCTTGAGGCTGGGGTTGCCATCCTGTGGTTCAAAGCCACAACCCTCCAATCACATGACTGGTCTTTCTGGTGTGGCCCGCTCTCTTCTTGAATCACCACATAAACCTAGACTGTCAGGGCCCATCATGAATACCAGAGGCATTCCTATCGCTTAGAAAATTGCAAAGATTTAGAGAGTACCTTCCAGGACCAAGTTTCTTATTACACAGTAGTGATTTCATTCTATCAATATTTTATTAAATATATATTTATATAATTATATTTATTAATATAAACATACTTTGTTTAAAAGGAGGAAAGAAATGAATCTGTGTCAGTAGTGGTCCTTACCAACAGCCCTTTGAGAGAGAAGACAAACCCACATACTGTGCTGCCTACCAAGGTGGTTCTGCTTTCTGGTCCTGATCACTGGGATTTATAGTTGCTAGATCCCGTGGTGATTAGTAAGTCCTGGGGTCTGCGCCTTGCTGACTTGCCACCACACAGAACAAAATGTCTCGACGCCATTGGGAAGATCTGGTGCTGCTTCTGCTTACCAGGAGCAAAGGGGGTTCTATACACCCAGCCACAGTGCTCCTTCCCTTCCCTGCCATTCTCCTCCAGCTCCGGGTTAACTCTTGGCCAGCCTATTTCATCAGCTTTGTAATATAAACAAAAAAGTTATAACATTAACTTTGCTGCTAATATAAATAGCTATCTTTTGTTAAGCACTTACTATGTGCAAGGTACTGTGCTGAGTTCAGCATGTACATCATTCCATTTGATTCTCAAGACATCGCTATGAGATGGGGACTGCTATTATTATTTTGACAGATGAAAAAGTGAATGTTTCCAGAAGTTAAGAAACGGGATTCAGGTCTGAGGTAGTATGTAGTAGAGCTATCAGGAACTCAAGTCTTAATGTAGCTGATATCAGAACTCCACTAACCATACACTATCCTGCTTTCAAATAACTGCTGAGAGACCATCTAAGAGCACAAATTATGTATAAGAGAAAAATTTTACACAAAAATTCTATACCCTCTGGTTATTACCTATTTCAGGCTTCTATAGTTATTTTTTTTAATGCTTATTTTTTTTATTTTTGAGAGAGAAAGAGAGACAGAGTGTAAGCAGGGGAGGGGCAGAGAGAGAGGGAGACAGAATCTGAACCAGGCTCCAGGCTCTGAGCTGTCAGCACAGAGCCCGATGCGGGGCTCAAACTCACAAACCACAAGACATGACCTGAGGCCAAAGCTGGATGCTTAAACAACTGAGCCACCCAGGCACCCCTCTAGTTATTTCTAATTGACAGTCCTAATTCACCTTTATTTCTAAGGATACCATAGTATACTAATTAAGAGCAAAAACTCTATTGCCAAACTACTTGGCTTTACTTAATAGCTGTGTGACTTTGAGCAATTTCTTAACCTCTCTGTAGCTTTATTTTCTACCTATAGCAATATAATGGCATTTATTACATAAGGTTGTTGTGAGAAAATTCAGTGAGTTCTGGTATGTGAAACACATAGAACAGTGTCTGGCAAAGAGCAAACACTATGCAATTGTTAGCTGTTGTTCCCCGCCCCCCAACATCCCAAGGTAGAAATGTATACAACTTTAACATTTCATAACTTTGTATCTCTAAACATTTGACCAGAGGGGAAATAATTTTTTTTCTTTCTTAGAGCCCAAATGTTGGGTGAAACCTCTCTCCTCAAAACCACCCATACTATTCCATCTTTTTCTTTTGATAAATTACTTTTTGGTCTTTCAAAGTCCAGCTCAACTGTCACCTTCTGTGAAGCCTCTCAGACTTCTTGAAGCCTTTCCACTTCCACATAAACCACAGAAAGAATGCTTCCTTCCCACCGTCTACCAATCACAGAACATTCTTAGCTCTTCACTTTTTTTGTATTTCTCCAGGTGTACTTCTCATTGTTGGTTTACAATCTGCCATCACCAATGGGATGGGGAAGCTGAGAGCCAGAGCTTGAGGGGCGCCTGCCTCTGAGTCCTCAGGGCAGAACGCACTAAATAACATAAAGTAAGGGCACGATTAAGTTCCTAAATATGTAGGGGCGCCTGGGGCTCAGTCGGTTAAGCATCTGACTCTTGATTTCGGCTCAGGTCATGATCTCACTGTTTGTGAGATCAAGCCCCGCGTCAGGCTTTGTGCTGGCAGCAGAGTGAGTCTCTTTCTCTGTGAGACCACTGCAGCTCTAGTAAATTTCTCTTGTCCCCACATCAGTTTTCTTTGGTTAATCTCAGCTTGTATATATTTTTGTCTTTTAAAAATTTTCACTTAAATTCCACTTAGTTAACATACATGCAATATTGGTTTTAGGAATAGAGTTCAGTGATTCATCACTTACATACAACACCCAGTGCTCATCATAACAAATGCCCTCCTTCATGCCCATCCCCCATCTAGCCCATCTCCACCCACCTCCCTCCATCAACCCTTAGTTTGTTCTCTATCTTTAAGAGTGTTTTATGGTTTGTTTCCCTCTCCCCCCCACCCCACATATGTTCATCTGTTTTGTTTCTTAAATTCCACATGAGTGAAATCATATGGTATGTCTTCCTCTGACTGCCTTATTTCACTTACAATAATACACTCTAGCTTCATCCATGTTGTTGCAAATGGTAAGATTTCATTCTTTTTAATGGCTAATATTCCATTGTGTGTGTATCTTCTTTTTAAGGGCTAATATTCCATTGTGTGTGTATCTCACACACACACACACACACACACACACACACACACACACACACCCCGTCTTAATTCCTCTCCCACCCATAGCTTGGCTGCTATAAACACCGGGGTGCATGTACCCCTTCAAATCTGTATTATTGTATCCTTTGAATAAATACCTAGTAGTGCAGTTGCTAGATCATAGGGTAGTTCCCTTTTTTACTTAAAAAAAGTGCTTATTTATTTTGAGAAGTGGGGTGGGGAGAGGGAGCAGGGAGAGAGAGAAGGAGAGGGAGAATTCCAGGCAGACTCAAACTCACAAAACATGAGATCACGCCCTGAGCCAAAATCAAGAGTCAGACACTTAACCCACTGAGCCACCCAGGTGCCCCTTATATTTTAACTTTTTTTTTTTTTTTTAACTTTTTGAGGAACTCCCGTGCTGCTTTCCAGAGCGACTGCACCAGTTTGCATTCCCACCAACGGGGCAAGAGGGTTCCCCTTTCTCCGTATTGTTGCCAACACCTGTTGTTTCTAGTGTTGTTACTTTAACCACCCTGACAGGTGTGAGGTGGTATCATCATGGTTTTGATTTGTATTTCCCTGATGATGAGTGATGTTGAGCATTTTTTCATGTGTCTGTTACCAGTTTGTACTTTATATTCAAATCTAACACATATTTAATGAGTTCCTAATCTAGAGGTCTGACAGGGAAGCCTAATTCCTCATACTCCCAGAATCAAAAGATGGTCTTCTAACCCCTGGGAATAATGACCTGTCTGATAAAGTTACAGTGAAAGGGCTAGAAATAATCAAGGAGGAAAGAGGATGTCCATTTTTTCCCCACTCTGGTGTGTATAATCAACCTTGAAAATGAAAGGAGTAACAAACATTTTGGACCCACTAGTGATGCGCCAGACTACAGAGGTGCAAATGGTGTAACAGATCAGGCCATTGCATTAAGCAGCCAACTATCCAGTAAGAAAGACTATATGTATTAAACAACCACTTGTCTTCATTATTAACAATGTCAGATCTGGGGCATTTGTCACTCTCCTGAATTGCCAAGTTCCCAGTGTGGAAGAGTAAAGAGTAATTATAAGGATTTAGAGCCAAACAGGCTTTGTGTCGTATTTTAGGTTACTTTTGGAGTAGACTCCTGAATAACTAGTTTATTTGCAAGGTGATCCCTGGTGGAAGTGTGGGGGCACAAGTTTGGGTGGTAAAGAGCATGCTATCAAGTAAGTTATCACTTTAGGAAATGATGATGTTAGGAAGACAGGAGGCAGTGTTATTCCCCCAAGGAGGGCGAGCTGGGGTATTTGTAAACTAGTTCCTGTCAGCCATTGAGGACAGTTATTTCCTGGACATTTCTGGCCTGCTTCAGGAGCTGGCAGAGCAGAGAACAGAGGTAGGAGAAATCATCAGGACAAGAAATGCAGTTGTAGATTGAGAATTGGAAGTTAATGATTGGGGTAAGAGGAGATCGGCAAGGCACCAACAGCGTTTACTACATCTAAGTTTGAATCCTGGCTCTTCCACTTATGACTTTGGACCAGTTAATATCTCATTGTTTCAGTTTCTTATTGTAAAATGGGGATAAGAACATCTGCTTTACAGTGCTTGTAGGATCAAATGGGATCCTGGATATAAATTGCCAGGCATATAGTGAAGACTCAGGAGTCATATGATCTTTCTAAACTAGTGTTTGATGTGTGTATTTCATTAATTGCCTGAAAAGGCCATTCACTGATCAATTACCTGCTTTTCCAGGAGGACTATCACAGAGTAGCATAAATATTCCAACAATTTCAGGCTTTGGGTCTCAGGTTTTAAAGCGCTGGGATACTGTGATGTTTAGTTAAGAGTGACGGATGGTGGCAGCATCCCCCTGTACTTGAGGGGCATGTTGATGGCATCACCTAGGAAGTTTGAAGTCAGATTTCAGTGGTAGGTTTGTGTAGAAATGTTTTCTCAACTCTTTAGACTAAAGTCTCTTATTGGTCATATTTTTTCCCCACTGATTGCTATGCCCCTCCCCGCCCCCCCCGTTGTTAAGATTTTACCACCTCAAGGAGCATCTCAATTTAAAGGAGGAATTACTTCAGCTTTTCTCATTTCATGGGCAAAAAGAATGCCAAGAAAGAGCAATTTACGAGGAATCCCTATGGAAGAAAACTTTTCTATGGCCAAGTTATAATTACATACAGAATTTAGTAACATAGTCTCAAGTGGTTTATTGAAAATTGGAGGGTCAATGATGACCTTGAAATGCTATGTGTGGGATCCACATGTTGACTTTTTGTGAATGCTAATCTAATTTACTATAACTTTATAAATATGGAACACTAAATATTGAGGATATTACAAAAAATGAGCCACATGATAAATTGTCTTTGATACTCATCCCAATTAGCAAGATCCTGAAAGTAATTAGTCTAGGATGAACAGAAATCAGGCAACAGGGGAGTGCAAAATTTAATCAAACTTGAAATTCTGACCTATTAAATGAGAACAAGGTTTAAAACCTCTGATGTTTGCGCTGCTTGTCATTTTGGAGCCTATTTACCTGAACAGACCTTGTACATTTTGCAGTGAATAGATTAAATGGCAGAGTTTTCCATTTCATGCAGTTGTTTTCAGTGCCTAGACCTGTATCATTTAGTCTGTCACATGGATACAAATTGTAAATTCTTGACAAATTTTGGAGCTCAAGTGAAAAAACTCCACTCCCAGGAATTCCTGTAGCTCATGATTAGCCACTCCAGAAACTTAATTTCTTCCAAATTTTTAAACTTTTCCCCCTCTCCTTTACTCTTGGTAAAGGGTAATTGTGGCTGAGTTATATAACCTCTTTGTAATTCTGTCTGTGAAATAGGATCATTTTTGAAAAATGAAACAATAGAAATAGAAATATAAACATGGTAAATGGGTGAGAAATCCTTGTTAATCAGTGTTGACTATGTAGGCTTTTTTATTTTTGTAATTTTCGTGGGGCAATTTTCAAATCTATGCAAAATTAGAGAGCCTGTAGTCGAATGAATTCTTTTTCATCCATCAAGTTTCAACACAATGTGTTTTAAATGTGAAGGGCTTCTGTAAATTTTCATTTTTATCTACCCAAAGTCAAATCCTGAAATTACATTTTTCATCCCTAAAAAGAAATTTCTTAATTCTTAGAGTTATTACACTTTTAATTTGTTTGTTGTTTATTTATTTATTTATTTTTTCATTTTTTTACCCCTGGGTCAAATACTATCTTTGTCTCTGCTTCTCTTCCTCTTCCCCTCTTTCTCTTGTTGGCCGGTGCAATCATATACACCTGGGCTTTCCAGGGATTAGAAATGGCCCAGAACACATTACCTTCTTCTGACCCATGGAATGCTCCAAATCCCCCTTGTAATGAAGACAGCAGCTGGTCTAGAAGAGATGACCAGAATGGCTGACAGCCTGGGACAGATTTCCAAGGTCATTGAGGAGAGAATCATATCTGTTCAAAACTTTGCTTAACTTGAGGGAGAAAGGTTTCCAGATCAGTGGAGAGTTTCCATTTAGAGGTTAGAGATGAATCTTCATTTCTTTGGGGTAGTTTAGCCATTTGCCCATCAGAATATGCGTTTATTGTGAGTCATGAATGAGAGAAAATGAGTCGAGGACGCCAGAATATTATTCTTGTATTTCACTGGAACTATTTATGCTGAGCTGCTTTCACTTACTACCTCCTGTGCTACCACCTGCCAGAAGCAGCCCGCCTCATCGGAGCGCCGTCTGGTACTGCTGGAGCATGAGGGCCTTGGCCTCCCCGCAAAGGTGCTGTATGTTGGCACTGCGGGCCAGCAACCCCTCATGCTTGAACGTAGTTGGCACCCACAGGATGAGCAGGAGTCATTTATTTTCTGGTCCAAGTGCTCTAGCTAAATCATATCCACTTACTATGAAATCACAAAGTGATAGAAAAAATATGCAGTCTTTTCTGAAATAAATGTTTTTCTCTGTGTAGAAAGTAATGTGTCTCTATTGGTGAGCTAGCATAGGGCTATCCTGTGTGTGTGTGTGTGTGTGTGTCCACGTGCAATATGTCAGCTTTATCTTTACTTCTATTAAAATATTTTTAATTGTATTTTGGATAGAGTTGAAAGGGACTCTGAAAGGCATCTTCCTAGTCTTTTGAGGTAAACTAGTAGAAGGTGAAGAGAACTGTCGGTAAAAAGAGAAATAAATAGATATGTTGATAAATTTTGACAAGTATCTTGGTTAGGTCTAGACAAACTTCAGTCTCAAAAGTGAGCCTATGGTAGCTTAGGAAGAGTATATATTCAGTTTTCTCTCAACTGTGAATTTGTAATACAGAGAAAAAAGGTACTTCATATAAATCATTCTTCACCCTTGCTATCACTTACTTGACTATTGAACATCTAAACGAGAGTGACGCCTGTGACTTTTGCTATTTTCTAGCAAAAGCAGTCATATTCTGACTGCAGACAGTGGTGGTTATGACACAAAGGGAGGAGACTTTTTTTTTTTCCCTAAATTCAATCCCATCACTTAGCATTCTAAAGTTTACTCTGTACAATGTGCAGAGACATTGATTAATTTAGATAATCTTGCTGTTGTAACAAATTGACCAAAAACAACCAATGGCATACACATAATAGAAGTTTACTGCTCATTTCTATCAAGAGTCCAAGACAGATTCAGGTGAGTAAAAGAGTTCTGCTTCATACATTAATTCTGTGTCCTCGTCTGGCTCCTGATTTTTTTGAGGGTGTCAGCATCCAACAGCATGAAGGGTATCTTATGAGAGGCTTTTATGACCAGGTTCAGAGGTGGTATGTTTCGAGGGTGTCACTTGTCACACTAAATTCTACTGACTAGAATTTAGTCATTTGGTCACAACTGCAAAGGAAGCTGGGAAATGTAGTCTCCCTGTGTGTCTTAGCAGAAGAGTAGCTCTTCTCTGCCGCACTGTCTCTCCTCAGTCACTAGCTTAGGAAGACTACTAGGACACAGTCAACTATAATGTGAGATAGAAAATGTAAGTTGAAATTCTACTTAGTAAAAATGTCGCAAGCACCTACATTAAGGCCTTGTGCTGGCATCGAACAGAAGACCTAAGATGAAGTGGTGCTGGGGCTTACACTTTAGGAGGAGAGATGTTGGAGTCAGACTGGTGGTGGTGGGAAGAGAACTTGACACCAGGCAGGACTCTTGCCTGAACTGTTTCCAGTCGAGTCCCCAATGTCCAGCATACTGCATGACATTAGGAATTAGCAAATATGTGATAAATAATGAATAGATTTTAAGTCAAGATACATCATCTGTCAAAGTCTAAGAAGAAGGTGGGAGAAATACTGATTGTATCTACTTAGATTTTGAAGCTGACATCGCAACCACACAAAAGAAGGCAGCTAAAATCTTTTAATAATGCTGATTTAAGAAAATTACCAAGGACATGATTTTCTTCTTCATAATAAAAGCAGAGTTTTCTGAATTCTACCTTTCATGCAAACTGAAAAACCTCCAGTGGATGTGCTATAATGAAGGTAAGTTATTCAGTGTTTTCAGGCAATAACAGTCTTCTATTATCACTCACGATATCAATAATATTTAAAGAACCCTCCAAAGACACACTTATTAGTAGACAAATGAGGTAATAAGAATTTCTTTTACTTAAGCATGGCTGCAACCTGGATTTATCTCCCCAGTATGGGGCATTACCAATGTCGTAAGTGTTTCCAGAAAAGACTTCTGCCATCATTACCAAGTTTTTATTAGCAATTGAAGTGTGGAAAATGTGACAACAGAGTTTTTGCTCAAGTCTACCTATCTCCTGTCATCCCATACCCCACTGACCCCAGCCCCAAGATCCTCTTGGTGTTTTTCAGATTCTGCAAGGGGTTCCTACTCAAAGCAAGAATTATTAGGTCTGTGGTACGTAATCCAATGCATTTGGGGAACACATTGAGTGAAATGGTAGGTGTCATTCGAATGAAGGAATAAGGCTCAGGATTTGGGAACTTTAATCTGAATTTTTCTTCATTTGTTTCTATCATATACCTCAGATTGAATTTGTGTGATTCCGTTCATGATGGAATTGAGAAATGTATTCAGTTTTTGAAGCTCAGGGTAAAGTTTATTTCAAAGTGACTAAATTAAACCTTCAAGTGGCTGCTCTGGGATTTTGATATGAAATAATCTCAGTCGTTAAATTCAATCAATAAAAAGAATAATCACTTTAACTTCCCAAGCTTATCCAAGCATCTTTGGTGCTGATCTTTGGATCTTTGGTGCTGATCAGCATCTTTGCTCAGGGCTTTCTCTCAGAAGTCCCACCCTTCCGCATCTTGGCCTGCTCACATCCTGCCCAGTAGTCAGGGCCCAATGCAAATGTCACTGGTTTTCCCAAAGACTTTCCCGGTGTGATCTCTTCCTGTTTTTTAAATATCATTCAACCTTGTTTGTTATTAAACTAGTTCTCTCTTACCCAGTTACATTATGCGTCTTTGTGGGCACACATTGCTTCTTCATCTTTTCATTTCTCCCCCAATCCAGTCACTGAGCCTGTCACACAGAAGTGATGCAAATATGTGTTCAATTGAACTGAAGCAAAATGAATTATATTTGAAATGGTGGGAAGTCTTTAAATTTTATGAACACAGACTTATGGGGTCCTTTGTTAATAAATCTAATTACAGCCACAGGAACTACAGGTTTGTGTTATACTTATTGGAGTAAAAAGGTTGACTGTCCCTATTTGTGCTGCTGAGAAGATGTTAAGCTGTGTGTCCAGGACAGCCGAAGGTAGTAAAACCACTGAAGTCTCAATCATGTGCTAAAGAAAGAAACAGTGGCTCCTGATGGGTGTTTCTAAAGCATTTTCCCCCAATAAAGCACACCTGTAGGATATGTAGCACTCTGATCAGTAGCAGTTGCTGAAAAGGGAATGTTAAATGAGACACAAATCCCATGCAGGAGACCTATTAACACACTTTGTGTCTTTTCAGTTGTTTTCCTATATGTGTACATAGTTTACACAGGCATGATTGTAGCTCATATATACTTGAATACCATGTTAAGACTTTACATCACCTAATATTACACAAATCTGCATGCTTGTTTTAAAACATAGAACACCCTTAATCAATGTACTATATTGTTATATTACTGCCCAGGCACTGGGGCTATTTTCAGACAAATTGCTTATATCTTCTTCCCTTTTTCTTTTTCTTTTTTTAAAGTTGATTTATTTTGAGAGAGAGAGAGAGGCAGAGAGAGAGGGAGAGAGTGAATCCCAAGCAGGCTCTGCACTGTCTGCACTGACTAAGGGCTTGAACTCACGAACTGTGAGATCATGACCTGAGCTGAAATCAAGAGTTGCACACTTAACCAACAGAGCCACCCAGGCACCCCTCAATCTTTTTCTTGTTAAGTTTTAATAGAAAAGATTTCAAACATGCAAAAGCAAAGCAAATAGTGCAGTCACTTGTGGCTTCAGTCGCAACGTGTGAAGGGCTTAGAAGTGGTCACTTCCATCCTTACAACAAGAAAAAAAATGGGCAAACAGAATATGAATGAATTTCCATGGACTCCTCAGAGAATTGGGTGACAGAGCAAACTTCCCTGCTGAAACCTGGAGAGAGGGGTGTCCAGAGTAACATCGACAAGATCTACATATCTGGAGCTGAAGCTGCTGCGGCCATTAATGGGTAGGAGCACTCAAATCATAATTGTGACGAACTGCTGGTGGCTGAGGTGACCTAGATTGAGAGTAAGAAACTCCTGGGAGCCCGGCAGAGGGAAGAGCAATGAGAGTGAAATCAGCCCAGAGTGCTCTCCATGACCAAAGCCTACTTTCTTGAGAAAAGATACTGCCCGTCTTTGCTCCTGGGTCTCTTCAATGGACAGAGACAAGAAGTAGCAAAATATGAAGTTTTGAAAAGATAAAATAAAATGAGTTCTTTTTGATATTTCTAATATCAGTAAAATAGTATATGAGTTTCAACTTCTTGGGTCTTACGTTTGGATCTTTTTTCACTAAACTCTGTTGGTTCCTAACAACATTAGCATGGTTGCTTATTTTTGTTATCTGACAAAACAAAAATTCTTTGCAGTATGAAGATGCTACTATTATCACTAATGAGAACACTAAACCAAGTTTAAGATTTCTCTGCAATTGCGATGTCCTTAGAACATTTTTACAGACCTCTAAATCTCACCGCCCACAGATAATAGTGTAGCTCCTTGGAGATATCCATGGTTAGGGTTTAAATGGAGACCAATAAATAACACCCTAACACTTGTCTGAGTTATTAAGCAACTGAGAAACCTGTCTACCTAATAAAATAGGACTAAAATAACACCTCAATAAGTGTTAAAACTGATGTAGGAAATGGGGCTTACATCTGTGGGCAAGTGGTCTTTTTGCCCCCCAGACTTTGTTTCCTACTCCGTCATAAGCAGTGCTCAGCTACTAAAGGTCTCTACCTTTCTGTAGAACAGGAAAATGTAGAGCAATGAAAGCTCTCAGTGTGGAGCTTTGTCTCAAGAGAAAAGAGAAAACAGAGCAGAGCTATGCAAGTGCCCAGTTCTTCAGAAACACATGAGCCGGGGTGGGGAGACAGGGAAGTGTTTCACTAATGAAGTCCCTTCTCGATTAAGGAAATATTGGCAAAAGGATGTTGTTTCCCACCCCAACTATCAGTTTTACTTCCCACACTTTTAACATTTATAATTCTACAAGGTATTCTCTTTTCATTGATTAATTGCAGGGAGAAAATATTTATTTGTTTGTGATAGATTGCTCTCCTTTTACCCTCTCTCTTGCCCTCATGCTTCCAAGTTCAGAAAAGTGTTGCATTGTTTTTGTTTTTCAGTTGATTGCCTTTGCAAATTTTAATCACTTAATTTCACTTTTTATCAGCTTTGATCAGCATATCAACTCTCAGGTAAATTGAGGCAATGTCCAGTCTAAGGAGAAAGATCTTATGATTGGTAAAATGGTTAGGATATTCGTACATTTTATCATTTGCTTTAAATTAGGCCACATGCTAGTTTGTTTCACATTTAGACCATGACTTTGCATATTATTTTTTATTTGTTCCTCTAGACTTTCTAACTTTTTCTTTAATAAGATATCTGTAATATATTCACATCTTTCCATCTTCTTAATCCTGGTACTACTGAATCGTGTACTTTTTATCCTAGATATTTCTTCCTCACAATCATCAATTATCTGACTCTGTAATGACTTTGTTGCTCTGCTGACTTGTTGCAGTATTGGGATATTGTTTTCAATCCTGGGTTGAGTCTCTTAGGTTAAATTCTACCTTTCCATGAAATGTCCTTTTTCATTTTGTTTTTGTTTTTCTGGCAAATGCCCTTAAATAACTCCTTAGAGAATGTGCATGACAAGAAAATTTCTGTGTCAGTTTTCGTGTTTAAAAATGTCATTTTGTTATAAAAAATGGTGATAGTTTAGTTGGGTAGACAGATTTATATAATTAAAAATAATTCTCCCTTAGAGCATTAGAATTATACTAGTACCATTGATGTCTTTTAAAAAGCCAGTGATAATGAGAAATTTGATGCATATATGATTTTCAACCCTTGAAGAAGGACCTGTTGTTTCTTTTGGACTTAATGGCCAAGAGTTTGGCTTCCAGAGAGTCACACTGACTTAGGTTTGAATACCAGCTTCACCGTAACTATCAGTATGAACTTGGCAAGTTACTTAAATCCTCTGTGTTTCCCATTCTTCATTTGTAAATAGGAGAAAAGGCTGTTTAGTTGAAATGATTGTCGTGAGGATTAAATAAGTTAATATTGTGAAATGTTTAGAAGAGTAGCTGGTATAGCTAATGCTCAGTAAATGTTACCCACAGCTATTATTACTATTCTTTATACTTTTGTTATTTAAAATTTTTATGAGCATGCATGGAACTTTTATCACCCAGAGCTTAGTAGTACTTTTATTTTTCTGAGGACTTATGCTCTTCAGTTTTAAGAAAATTTTTTATAGTTAGTAATAATTTCCTCTTCTCTGTTTGCTCTGTTCTCTACTTCTGGCTCTTTTTATATTGGATTTGTCAATATTGGAACTCCTAGAATCAGGATTATCTACTTTACATAATAAGTCATAAAGTTTCTCACCTTTTTAATTAAATGAAAATTATCTCTTTAAACTTCAAAACAGTTCAGTAGTATATACATTACAGACAGGAGCCATTTTATGGAGGTCACTTATGGATGACTTTCTTAATCTTCATAATACCTGTTTTGTATATCCTTTTTAAATTTAAGTTACATATTATGGAAACTTGTATGTTTTTAGTGTTACTAGCATACAGTTGTGTATTCTCCTGTAATAAAATTTTTTGTTTGATACTTTGCAATTTCTTATGTATCGCTTTTAAAAATTTGCATTTTTTCCTACTTAGATGTAACAGAGGATTAGTTATGAATTTTAGATTGTTTGGCAATAAAAATCAATTTCACTGTTCAATTTGTGTTCTAACTACTTTTGCCATTTTTCCTTAGAGATTTTGTTATTGATCTTCACTTAAAGCTTCAGTTGAATTTGAATTAACTTCCTTATTTGTGATCATAAAAGGATTTAAAAGTATGAATTTACCTTTGTGAGCATTTTTGACCAATTCCAACAGCTTTAACTTTGAACTTTCTTATTTTGTGATGTAGTGTGTTTTTCATTTTCTTTCAGTAATTTTATTTAAGAAAGGGTTATACTCTTCAAGGATACTGTAATGTTACTGTTTATTTTGTTGAATTATTTCAAAAAGTAAGATATGAAAGTTCTGCTTTTACAGTTTTTTTGATGGTTGAAAACTTAAGCAAATATTTATAAATATTTTGTGTACAGTCAAATATAGGAAAGTTATGTTTACCCTAAGTTCTAAAATTTGGTATTTATATATTAATTTTGACTTATTATATATAGTGTTTCTATCCTGTATATTCTTATTTTCCTTTGATGACACAGAGTAACATTGATATGATAAAATTTATCAATTGGATTATATTTCTATAAACTTACTTGCATTGTTTTAACCTTTTAAAAGTCACATTTAATTGCTATAGAATTTGTTCAAAAATTTTCAATGTTGTTTTACCTCTATTAACCCTTAAAGTATTTTCAGTGGGCTGTTTATCTCATGTAATATTTTTGCTTTAATTCTACTTGGCTTTTGCAGTAATTAACTGAAAAGGGATCAAAAATCTAAATGTAGGAGTTAAAACTATCAAGGTCTTAGAAGAAAATATAGGGGTAAATCTTCATGACCTTGTATTTGTCATGCATATATATGATGCCAAAAATATGAACAACAAAATGAAAAAGATAAATGGGAGTTAAAAATGTAAACACTCCTTTATTTCAAAGGACATCATCAAGAAAGTGAAAAGATAGTCAATAGAAGGTGAGAAAATATTTGCAAATCATATATCTGATAAGGGACTTATATCCAGAATATATAAAGAACTCATATAACTCAACAGTAAAATGACAACCCAATTAAAAAATGAACAAGGATCTAAATAGATAGCTCTCCAAGGAAAATATACAAATGGCTAATAAGCACATGAAAAGATGCTCAAGATCATTAGTCATCAGGGAAAGGCAAGTCAAAACTGCAAAAAGTACTACTTCATATAGGATTGCTGTCATCACAAGTCAGATAACAAGTGTTGACAAGGGAAACCAGAACCCTTATATGCTGCTGGTGGGAATTTAAAATGGTGCAACCACTTTGGAAAACAGTCTGGCAGTTGCTGAAAGTGACACAGTTTACTACATGACACAGCAGTTCCACTCCCAGTTAAATATTCAAGAGGAATGAAAACAGATCTACATAAAGGAGATACTTACAGATTCATGGACATGAATGTTTGTGACAACATTATTCATAACAGCCAAATGGTGGAAATAACCCAAGTATCCATCAATTGGGTAAAAAAAATGTGGTGTATACATACAAGGGAATATTCTTTGGCCTTCAAAAGGAATCAAATACATGTTACAATATGGATGAACCTTGAAAACGTTATGCCGAGTTAAAGAAGCCAGTCACAAAAGGCTGCCTATTACATGATTTATTTCATATTAAATGCTGCAAACAGGAAATCCATCTATAGATAAAGTAGATTAATGATTGCTGGCGTGGAGGTGGAGGATTTGGACCGTTGGGTGGAATGATAGCTAAAGAGCATGGGATTTTTTTTGAGATGATGAAAAAGTTCTAATACTGACTGCAGTCATGGTTGCACATATCTTTGAATCTATTAAAAAACTATTGAATTTGTACATATTAAATAGGCGAATTCTATGGCATGTGAATTATATCTCAATAAAGCTGCTAGAAATAAATTAATTCTACGTGGCTAACATTATTGCTGCTTTTTATTTGTTGTTAAGTATCTTTGTCCAACCATTTATTTTTAGATGTATTAATTTATATTAATTTTCTAATTTTTTTTAAATTTGTTTATTTAAAATTTAAAATTTTAAATTTGTTTATTTTTGAGAGAGAGAGAACACACATGTGGGAGGAGCAGAGAGAGAAGACAGAAGATCCCAAAAGGGCTCTGCACTGATAGCAGAGAGCCTGATGTGGGGCTCAAACTCATGACTGTGAGATCATGACTTGAGCTAAAGTTGGACACTTAACCAACTGAGCCAGGCAGGTACTCCATAGTTTTCCAATTGATAGAAGTTCAGTCATTGTATATTATGTCATGCACTTAAGACATTTCTATCATTTTAGGGTGCTGGGTGGCTCAGTTGGTTAAGTGTCTGACTCGATTTCAAGCCCCTCATTTGGCTCCACACTGACAGTGCAGACCCTGCTTGAGATTCTCTCTCTCTCTCCCTCTCTTTCTGCTCCTCCCCTGCTCTCACTCTCTCTCTTTCAAAATAAATAAATTTTAAAAAATCCTATCTTTTGCTGTGAAAACTATGTCTTTTTTGTTGCTCTGGAATAATTAGAATAGGCAGCAACTCTTGCTTAGTTATATTAGTGATATTTTAAAAGTTTCCAAAAGTGTTTTGGTTCTGGTTCTACTATGGTGGAGTAAATCCACTACAGCCTACTCCTCCAGCTGATAACAACTAAAACACAGAACAAAATACAAAACGATCCACCTGTGACCTCTGAAAAGTAAGCAAAAGCAGTCTTGCGAATGGAAATCAAACTTCAGGGTGGCTTTCTTCTATAGCAGTTTTCCCCAAGGGCGTGTCCTAGTCATGGATTAGCACAGGAGCCCCACAGGCAACTAAAACTCCATGAGAGACCCATCTTTCCAGTCAGAGGAACAAGGCAAGAGAGTGGGGGAGGACATAGGAGGGGAGAAAGCTGAAGAATGGGTCCCCAATTCTGGTTATGAAACCACACAAGACATAATCTAACCCCTGAGTGACACAAGCAGGAGACAGGCCAAACAACACAGCGAAGGCTTAATAAGCAGAAATGAAATTTGAAACATTCACACAAGTCTCTGTTTAGTCCTTGAATAATGCTCATCTGAGTTGAAACCAAACCAAATGCTGCAAAGTGTTAGAGAACTGAACTGAAATTCACACTATTGCCTACAGAAGATAAGGCAGAAATAATGCTTTGAATCTAAGCATGGTGGCTGCCTGCTAACTGTGTGAGATAACTAAAATGACAATAAGATGCTACTACATAGCTCTTGGAATGTCCAAAATCCAGGACGCTGACAACACCAAATGCTGGCAAGGATGTGGAGCAACAGGAACTCACATGCATTCCTGGTGGGAATGCAAAATCGTACAGCCACCTTGGAAGGCAGTTTGGCAGTTTCTTGCAAAACTAAACACTCTTACCATATGATCCAGCAATCACACTCTTTTGTATTAACTTGAAGGAATTGAAAATTTATATCCACACAAAATCCCACACACAAATATTTATAGCAGTTTTCCTCATGATTGCCAAAACTTAGAAGCAACCAAGATGTCCTCTAGCAGATGAATGGAGAAATAAACTGTGGTACATCCAAACAATGAAACCTTATCTAGCACTTAAAATAAATAAGCTATTAAGCCATGAGAAGACATGGGGAAAACTTATATGTATACTACGAAGTCAGTTGTTCCCTTGGGTATCCTGCCTCACCCAATTTTCATCAGTTTGTAACTAAAAATCCCATACATTTGATTAAGCATCTTGTTTTAGAAATTTTATATTCTACCTCTGCTGTAATGATGTCATCATTTTCTTCATATTATTTTAATACTTCTCTCCTACCTTAGTATTTATAGCCTGTTCTGTTAAAGCTCCCTCAGTTATGACTTCCTCCAGCCACCCCTCAATAGTGTGAACTACGTGAAGAGTGCTTTTGCAGATGAGGTGACATACTTTCCAATCATTGACAAATCTGACAATGTCGTTCTTTCATATATGAACAAGTTGGAAAGAGAGAAAAGGGAAGTACATGTAAATATCTACTATGTTTTAAGCATTTAAAAAAGCCATTAACTCATTTCTTTCTTATTTTGACTCTACAAGGCAACTATTATTTCTGATTTACAATGAAAAATTGTTAATGATTTCAAAACATAAAATATTTGGCTGATATAACTAGTAAATGGCATGAATGAACTCTGTTTTTAAGCCCCCACTCTCTCCTTTGCATCACACTTCATCATGATTTTTTTTCACATGTTGAGGAATCAGTCAGTTGGTCCTTGCCTTCCTCAGACCCTCTGGGTGCAGAGGTGGGTGTTTCATACTGCTCACTCAGAACCCCTCACAGCTCCTTACCATAGCAGGCAATCTGTCAACAGCCTTTCAACTAGAAGCTAGAATAATAATTATTAGCTATCATCCATTGAGCATCTTCAAGTGCTAGGCACTGTGCCAAGTGCTTTACTATTTAAATATATAATTTCTATCTTACAGATGAAAAAACTAAGGCTGCCTATTAGCACTTAGCTAGTAAGTGGTAGAGCCAGGATTAGCCCGTTTGTTTCTCTAACTCCAAAGCCCATGCCTTAACCATCATGTAACTTTGCCTACATAAATTCAGTGTCTGGTGTCATTGGACATACGTATACCTATCTAATCAAATTCTTCCATTATTTTTCAGTGGGTTAGCTTATAAAGTCTGATTGAATATCTACTGTGGCTCTCTAATTAGTTCTGAATTCCTCCTGTTGAGATTGGAACTTTACCCTGAATTTCAGCTCATTTTGTTGGATGTCATGTCTGACCTGCTTTCTTCTTTCCATTATTTTTCACCTTCACCTGTTGCCTGGGAGCACTGGACCTGGTATACATTGCTTCCTGCTTGTCTTACAGTATCTCCGCTGGCTACAGTTTTTTCTTTCCTTAATATAACTCCCAGATTGGACCAGCTTGGATATCATGCTGAGACACCATTTGATGCATCATCTCTATAGCCAAGTTTAGTTTCCTTGCCTTTGTTCTCCATGTAGTCAGTGTACATGAGTGAAATGAGTTTTCCTAATATTTTGGAGATAAGATAAGTCTTAGAGCATGACTGGTAATAAGGAACTAAAAGCTACTCAGAGCAGAAATACACATAGATGTTGAGCATGACTGGTAATAAGGAACTAAAAGCTACTCAGAGCAGAAATACACACAGATGTTGCTTGTCAGTGGGTTCATGAGGGTGACTGGTCTTAGGAAAATATGAGTTTTTGTAAAAGGAAACAAGTTAAATTATGCATTAGGTGGGGGAGGGAGAGAAAAGAGAGTAACCTACAATATATCTAGAATAGGAAAATCTAACTAACAAGAATTTATCCTTGTTTATCCAGCATTACCAAAAAGGGAAAGAAAAATATCCAGTTATTCCATTGATGGCCAAAGATCATTCCTCAAGGTTTACAACATCTTGATAAAATAACCTCTATTGGCCATACAACTTTTCTGGTTATAGGAAGAACCTTCTGATTATGAAATTAGCCCCCAAAATGTCTTGAAAAATGAAAATAGGTACTCTAGAGAAGGCATATACTGCAACAGTAGAAGAATATTTATTTTATAAATTGGTGTTCTGATGTCACTTGTGAGTTTAATAAGTGTACATTGGACCTTGGAAACTGATTGACTGTAGGGTTTTTGACCAAATTGCATTTGAGAACCAGCACAGCTGAGGATTAGACACTGGAATTTGGGTTACTATATCAATGTATTGCTACTTCATGGACTGTCTTCCAAGTGTCTATCCATTTCATTTTCATTTACTACTCTCTTAGTTCTCTTAGTAATGAAAATACAAATTAATATAACTCAATTCCTTTTCTCCACTGTGCATTGCCACTGAGGTTACTGAATGCTTTTAGTTAGGCCTGCACGAATCATAAAGTGATGTACAGAGACATAAATGCACATTCTGTGGATATAAGATAAAGCATGAATTTAGTTCTATTAATAACCAGATTCTAGTTTAAAACTAAATAATGTCTTATTTTGCAGTGTACCTGTAGCAGTGTTTTTCAGATCTCGGCTCTCTTTTAACTTGTGGCTGTTTAAGACCCCTATTAAGATATTTTGTACTCCACTCTTAAGAGATGTCAATTGGTATGGCAATTTACTTTCTTTTGTAGAGTTACATCACAGAGAATTATTAGTTTTTAATTTTGACATCATTTCTTTCTTGGAGCAGCAATTAATCCTATGAAAGTTTTCTTTCAAACTTTAAACATAATGTTGAAAAATAAAAATAAACTTAGATATTGAGCTAGGGAAATACAGGAGGCTAAGGGTGCTCTGGTCGTGCCTTTGACATGGGTAAGGACTTGGCTGGATGCCTTATTATGGTCGTTCTTCTCTTTGTTGGGCTGGTCCCTGGTCCAGTGCCTTAGCCATCTGGCTCAGCTAGCGCCTGCCACCCACTGATTGGTTGAAAACAGGAATTCTGAACAATAAATAACACAGTGCCACAAAAACTATCCTTAGGCACTACTTAAAGTCACTTTGACTAAACAACTTGACTTGGTGTTATTTGCTTTGTAAGAAGAGAAGGGGAATTGAATTTAAAGTTTTATGCTATAGTAAAGATTCATTATTTTTCACCCTGTTTATTCCTTACCACCTCAAACATTCCAACCATGGCATCAGCACCTTTGGAACACCCCAATTTCTGAGAGACATTACATTACATAAGAAGATCCGAGAGCGAGGAAGAGGGATGGAATGGAGCTGGAGAGTTTCTAATATTGTCTTTTTAAGTTTTGAGCCATTTTTCACTCACAAATCATTTCCATGAACACAAGAAGAAATAGGCTTTGTTGTATGAACAAAACCCATTAATTGAGAGTGTAAATTCTGAACACATGTTTGGAATAACAAAGCTTCATTAAATGGGAACAATCAGGATGAACCATGGGATAGGAACTTGTATTTCTCTGGTTGGTATATCTGAAATCATCCATGAGCTCTGAAATTTAAAAAAAAAAAAGTTTCTATTTTATTTCACTTCATATTATTCTTTTACTTATCTTTTCTACTTTAATGTGTTTGTCAAGCCTTAAACTCCAGATTATCAGCTGTAGATGCTCAAAGTATATGTCTTCATTATGTCACAAATTATTTCTATACATGTGCACCAGTGTAGGTAAAATTTGGTAGTCATTAAGTATCCATCTTTACTTGAGTACTAATTGGCTTACTCCCCAGAGTAGATTGGTAAATTCCTTATCATTGTAATATGGACAATTTATATAATACCTCATTTACAATTTCCCCCCTCAGACATTATTACCCTTCCTCAATTAAGTGAGTAGAAAAGATGGCATATGGAGGATATCAAGACTATCCAGGAAAAGTGAAAAATCCTTAATTTTTCTTAAATCAACAACTATTTGTTGATTAATGTGTTTACTGCTGATTTGTGAACTCAGATCATTTTGTGTGATATTTACCACCACATTCTATCATTAATATTTATTCTTAAGGGAGGAATGGGACAATATTCATTGAGCACCATGCAGGTAAATCATGTCATGCATTTCAGTTACTTCTTAGTGCCAGTCAGCCATGCCTCAAATTTCCATAGAGTCAAAAGTAATAGTTGTAATTCTCAGGATTTTAAAAATAATATTCTCTAGAATATTTTTATTGATGTTCTCCATAATGTATATATAAATAATTAACATCAATACACCTTTTTAATCATTTTGTCTGTGCCGTGTTTTAAACTACCATGTGTACTGGCCTTGAAGAAGATGATGTGGCACAAGTGTAATTGCATCACTTGATTAAACTGCTTTACCTAAAAGGAACTATTCTGGATGGATAGACCAACTTTTCCAATATATTTTCACTCTCCAAGAATTTTCCATTATGGAGTTAAATATTTGAAAATCTTAGTATATTACAAACAGGCCAGTATCCTATGTTTCTCTTTTACTCTCACTGCATATGATTCTACATAAGAATTGGAATTTATTGACTTGGAATTTAAAACTTTATTCTAGTTTTCCAGAATGTGAACTCTTTAAAGAAGTTCAAGACTGTTTAGATCACTGTTTTATCCCCAAAGTCTAACTCAATAAATGTTTATTGAAAGAATCACCTTAAAAGACAATAGTGATAAATACTTAAATAATACCTTATTGCTAGCTTTTAAAGTAATTTCTTGACAGATTTAGTGAATGAGACAAGCCTGTTTAATAAATTATAGTATTCAACTGTAATTTTCCCATCCCTGGTTTTCTGTCTTCTTTTGGAACTTCGTACACTGATTTGGTGTGCTTTTCCACAAAATTCAACATTTAATAATCTCTCTAAGAAAAAATTGTGAAGCATGGTTAAAATTCAAATTACAGCATGAGCTTTACCTAATAATCCTAGCCTATGACTAATGCTTTTCCTATAATATATGCATCATGCCAGTCCTCATGTTGGGAAATTTTATGAAATTATCCACTTGCTCTTTGTATTAGTTTGCTGTTGACACTATAACAAATTACCTCAAATTTAGTGGCTGAAAACAATGCATATTTATTTTCTTGCAGTTTTGGGAGTCAGAAATTCACAATCAATTTCCCTGGGCTAAAGTCGAGGTGTCCTGGGGCGGTTCCTTCTGGAGAGAATCTGTTCCTTGCCTCTTCCAGCTTCTAGAGGCCTGCATCCCTGGTTCCCGTCCTTCCTTCATATCCCCGGCTAGCAGTGCAGCATCTTCCTTCCGTTATTGCATTGCCTTCTTCCTCTTTGTGCAGCTCTCCCTCCACCTTCTCCTTCAAGAAAACGTGGTTGCATTTATGGCCCATTGAGATAACCCATGATAATCTCCTCATGTCAGGATCCTTAACTTAATCATGCCTGCAAAAGTCAATTTTTGCCATATAAGGTAGCATTCATAGGTCCTGGGAATTAGGACCTACATATTTTGGGGAGACATTGTCCAGACTCCCACCCCCTTCTCTATTTAATTTCTGTAATAAGTCTATGATGCCTTTCTATTTTCTAATAAAAATGTCTTAAAATATGTGCTAAACATTTTTTTTGACGCTATTTGCTTTGTTTTAAAGAATGTTAATAAAAACATATTAAATTATATTTTCACGGAAAATATAAATTTTTATCAAGTAGTCACCCCCAGCTCCCCTGACTTTGATCCCTTGTGGCGGTACTGAGGAGGCTGTGGCAGCTCGGGGTGGGGAGGCGGTTAGTTTGGTTTCTGTACTCTTCGCACCCAGGATACAGCTACTGAAACTGGTAGGATTTATTTCATTCTGCTCTGACACTTCTCCCCTTCTGCAAGCTTTATTTATGGAAGATGAACATGTTAAAAACAGAAAACATACGTTCACTCAATTTCACATTCCTGCTTGGACTGATACATTGTTCTGAATATGCCACACCCTCTAAAATGTCCATCTCTCTTACCTCTGCTGGTTCCCATCTCTGAAAGTCCTGGTAACTCTCTCCCTCACTGATGGCACTTCCTTAGCCTTCCAAGTTACCCATGGAATCCCTGTCTCAGGGAAGTCTCTGTGAGCCCTTCCCGGTGACCTCCACATGCCCGACCCCTGTAGCTGTGATATCACTCATCATCCTGAACTGCAACTACGTCTTTTCTGGTCTCTCTTCTCCGCTGGGTTGGGTGCTCAATAATGGAAGGAACTCTGTCCTTCAGACTGTAATATGTAACATTCTGTCCAGCCCAGAGCTGACGTTCACTAAGTGTGTGCCAATAAGTAAAAGCTTATTCAATAATTGTGCAGTGACTAAATGGATGAAGTTTTGTTTACCAATGAGTTTACTAATTTCACTAACTTTTCTAACATTGCAGTTTTTGACACATCCCATTCCATAAAGTGTGAGGTATGGTGAGAAAATGGGGAGAGTTTTTCATTTATCAGTGTTGATATTATAAAAATGGAAATATGTAAAATATTTTCTGTATTTTGGGGGTTGAATCATGTGGATCAGATCATACCTTGACACCTGAATTTGTGGTTCTGGCCAAATGGACCAAATGTGTATCAATATCCTTCTGAAAGCAATGTCAGTAGGTCCTATAGTTTCTGCCTAAGAACTCTGACAAAGGAGGTGTATATGTATATATATATATATATATATATATATATATGTTTATATTTATACATACGCATATTTTAAATATATATTTACATATTAAATCTGTTACATATATTTTATGTTTTATAAGATATAATATAAAAACATATATGATCCATGTAGAATCTCAGAATATTGAAACTGTGAGGACTATAGAAATCATTAATTTTATTGTGTTACTTTAAAAACATTTTTTAATGTTTACTTATTTTTGAGAGAGCGAGAGACAGACAGAGTGTGAGTGGGGGAGGGTCAGCGAGAGAGGGAGACACGGAATCTAAAGCCGGCTCCAGGCTCTGAGCAAGCTGTCAGCACAGAGCTCGTTGCGGGGCTCGACCTCACAAATCGCGAAATCAACCCGAGCCGAAGTCAGATGCTTAACCTACTGAGCCACCAAGGCGCCCCAGCCTATTTGTAACTTTTAAGATGAGGACAGGTGTATGTATGCCTGTGGACGTATGTCTGCCTGTGCCCCAAATCAGGGAGTCAAACCTGAGGCTGGAATGCAGCCCTCCTGCCCAATGAGTTGATTGCTATCTCTACTACGTACACCATACTACAATAATTTAAACATGGTTTTCAAAAGTCATTAGGTCTTCCAGAATTCTAAACCAGATCTGTTTCTCTCCGCCTCATGATGAGAAGCAGTGAAAGAAAACTAGATTAGGATCGCATAACTTGAATATGCTGGTGGAGGCTTTTGTAGAACAGCACAGATAAGGCAGATGCTGCCTCTGCCACGGATTGGGAGCTGCAGAACTCGGAGGCCACCTCTGCTCGGAACAGGAAGCTGCTGAGTTAGAAAACTGCTCGACAAATCAGGAAGTTGCCACCATGACTGCTGACTCCAAAACCCTGCTGGGGATTGGCTCACAGCAGAGCATCCGGACAGCAGTACCTAAATCAGACTTGGGATCTTCATTCCATAGGAGTCTGGGAAACGGTGTTTTCGTATAAAAAAGAGGCCCCCACTGGTTTTCATCTTTCTTGGATGATCATGGGGCAGATTTACCTCTGTGACCCCCCAAATGAGACAATGGATGTGAAAACAGTTAGTCATCAAGACTTGCAAAATGCCGGTTACTTAGTGTTATTTCCCGGCCGTTCGTGCCCGCCTAGTTATCCCTGCTTGTTCCAGCCTGTGTGGCATGCTAGTGGGATGAAACACAACTCTCTTACTAGAATATCGCTCCCTTATCCAATCCCTGAATATATCTGCCCATGAAAATAGTACAAAAGGGAATGGGGAATATGGTATCTTTAGCTTGGACTTATTTCCATGGCTAAGTTTAGAAAAGCGTTTTAATGAGTCTTCTTGTTAGCAGGCTATAGCTCAATGCCATTTGGCTCTCCCTGAAGACTCTTCTCAAATTATTCCTGATCTTGGGACTTATTTTACTTTAAAGTAAGCGGACATGCTCTGAGTCTTGTGCTGGTTCATTAATTGGAATGAGTGACCGAGAAAACTTGCTGGCGTCCTTTGGCAAAATTTTGGCCTATTAAAAACATTTTGGGTACCACATTCAGAATCTAACTTGCTGGCTTGGTAAGATTGATCCCCCCCTCCCCGTTTGCTCCCCGTTTTCCGGTGGCTGTGCTGTTTTGCGTCCTCCGTGGCCATTCAGCTCAATCTCAGGTTGCTCCCTCCTTCCTCCTGACCTTCTGCTCCCTTCGCACAGTCTTTGCCATGACCCCCACCCCATTATTTTTATTTCCAAGTCTATGAAATAAAAATGTAAAGTACTTTCCTACATATGTTCTTTAAGTTCTCTTGGATAATGAGCCATCGTTATTGTGGGTGAGAAAGATGATCGCTGATTCATTTTGTGGGGAAAACATGATACAAATTAATTTTCGGTATTGGCAGGTATTTGTACTTACACTTCCCTGTGCTTAAAATAATATTTCTTGCCATTTGAAAAATGAATTCAATATTATGATTTGTAAATATTGCTTATAAGAATTATAAAACTGGCTGTGAAATGCGGGCTATCTCCACTGCACAGTGGTGGTGTTGTGAACATACTTGCTGGTGCTCAGGTCTTTGGGCAGCCCCTCCGGTCTTCCATTTTCCTATGTATAAATCACAACGAGCTTCATCTCTACCGCTCTAGTGTTTTCATGAACGGATGAATGTTTAGCTACCCAGCTTAAAAGTGACAACTTGCTTACCTCACTAATCTATCCCGAAACAAGGATCTTAGGATAGAGGATTAAAAGGTGCATTACTAAGTTCACTTTTCTACTCTTCTCCTTCTTGCAGCCCTCCCTTCTCCCTGCACTAATAGATTTCAAGATGGAAGAACAGACCCTGAAGGTTGTGTTTCTTTTTACATGATCCATGCTGGAGGTGGACACGGTCATTAGGAGGGAACAGTGGAACTAGTTTTGAGCCTTTCTTTTCCTTAAAGGAAGTGACAGGACATACCTCACCGGGACAGTGTCAACAAGGAAAGTTTTTACTTTCTTCCTTAGCCTAGTTGCTCATCAGGAGCAGTTACATATTCAAATGAATCTGTCAGGGACAAGAGTCTGGTGCTTGAGTTCCTGCTCGGCCCGATGACATTGATTTGTGAGCATAATGCTCGGCTGCGGGATGTGTGACAGATAAATTTTATCAAAATTAAGGCACAATTAAACATTTCATCTTCCTAATTACTGGCTGTAGATTCAGCCTGATGACCATGTGCTGTAAGAAATCAGCGACCATTACACATTTTAATGGAGCACAGCTGTCTTACAGCTTGGTAATATTTGCACAGTGCCACAGAACTGTAATTTATGATAAAAAGAAAAAATGTGTATTGGCGCTTTTTTGCCAAAATAGATTAAGGATTCATATACTTTAATGAGATTTGGACCTAGTCTTGGATTATCGTTATAAATGATTTATGTGCATGTTGGTGGACTCCTGTAGTTCAGAGTTGATTTGTGTTTTGGCCTACCAATATGTAATTCACTATCTATTCTTGAGCCAATACCTATCCCTTTCTCTCTTTTCCTTTTCTTTTGCGGTCTCACATGTCTTTCACCTCTCACAAGGAAGGACAGATGAGAAGGTTACAAAGCAAAAAGGCGATGGCAGGAAGGGCCTTTTTGAAAACAACTGTAGCTTCTTGCAAACTCATTGAGCGCATGTTTAGGGAAGGGTGGAGGCACCCTGACTGCAGGAGCAGAGGCCCACGCGGACCTGTCTGCACCAGCCGTGGGCTTAGGTGTGTCCACACAAATCCACGGCTCACTGCGCAGAGCGGCAGGCGGGCCCACGGGGACCAAACCGAACCTGACTGCATAAGTGATCTTTGCTCTTCTGAGAGGAAAGGTGGCTGACCATTAAATCCCCATCTCTTCTGTCTCTTCATTTGTGATGGAGGGAAAGACTCACGTTATCCCCTTTCCTGAGATTCCTTAGAGTACTAAGAGGTAGACTCACTGTGAAAGGCAACGTGGCAGAGCGACACCTCCTCCCTGCTACAACCGTAAGGACTTCTGGGCTGTGAACTTGGCTGTACTTCCTGTTAACCTCTGTTGGTACGTGTCTCTTTATTACCCTTCGTCCTGGAAGAGCACTCGAAATGCATGTTTGATGAATGAATTGCTGTGAACAAATTGGTCCCCAGTAGGGTCATGAGTAGCCAAAAACTGTACATGGAGATTGTATATAAATTGTTAGTGCACGATGCATAGCTGTTGTGAATAAATTGGGGAGCAAATGTAAATTTTTGTGTCTGATTAGTAATTACTATGATGATTAAATTTGCTCAGGTGAATTGGTGACACATCTCCAATCCTTCTTATGTGAAAAGGATCCCTATCTCTTCAGAAATGCTTCTTTTCAGAAAGCACACTGTGGATGAGAGAAAAAGGCAACATACCAGAATCTACATGAATCTGCTCAATTTAGGTGTTAACTTGCCTACTGAAAACAGAGAACATACCCTAATGAATTCAGAAGGCCTATATATATATATGTAACAGGGAAAGAAGAGCTCATCATTTTATCATCCCGATCTTCTCCAGGCTTGATTTATTTCGGCACTCATATGCTGGAATGTTTCATACTGTACCAGGTTGCATATGCTTGCACACTAATTCTCAATTGCCGTATGCAGTTTGTGACAACCATCTGCTTCGACCTCCCTTTGAGTTCTTTCTCCCACTCAGCCCAGCTGAAGTAAAAATATGGACAGAAACAACTTCTGCAGGGAAATGAAAAAGTTAATAGGAGAGTTAAAGTTATACTGTGTATCTGCCTTTTGCATGGATGTGCTCCTGTAACTTATGCTCCACTTATCAAATATTTCTGAAATGCAAAGCCTGACACTTAGCAGAAAGCTGTAAAGAATGCCATGTTTCCTCTGACAGTCTTGGCTGTGGAGGAAAGGTAATAATAAAATATGTACATCTAGGGCACATGGCGACGTTAGAGCCCACTAGCACTGCTCCCCAACCTAGACTTACAGTATGTAGTACCTTGTCACATACCAGAGGGCGAGGGGGGTGAGCAGGAAGGAAGAGAGAAGAAAGCATATTTTAAAATGCCTGAAAAAAAATCAACAGCACATTTTGGAATTTGACTTGAAAACAAGGGTTGGTATATATTTCCTGAAAATTACCGAGCACAGAAGAAATAACCTCTGTAACGACAAAGCTCGGACCCCATGCTTTTTTTGCACGGAGCATGGAAGGGCGTGTCTGGGAATTTTATATTTCGGTATTTGTGTTGGAGATAAAAAAAAAAGAAATGCTTGAGTTATTAGAAAACACACTACTATCATGAAAGTGATTGTATTTATTGTAACCTCATCAAGTCAAAGGAACCACCAGTTATATCGGATCTGATCTCATGAAGCTGAAAATTTAAAAAATTCTATCTTAAAAACAATGAGAAGTTCAATATCTCTATCTGTGTATGTATATGTAATTCTACATCCACATCCATATCTGTATCTCTCCCCAAATTGATCAAAGTATGGTATCTAGGTCTTCCACACCATGAGCATATGCCTGATCCTAGGAACAAAAGAGAAATGATCTGGAGACCATAAGGAGAATGATGGTATGGGAAAGTTATGGGAGAAGAGGGAAAGAAGAAATCAGAGGAGGATGAATGGAAGAAAGAAAAAACTGGATGTGTACAGAGAGGGCTAGAGGGGCAATCTGAAATAACTCTGTCGTACCGATATTCAGAAGACCACCGTCACAGTCTCAGTGCTCCAAAATCATTAGTATTTCTACAGGAAAAGCACAAAGTGAGAACATGAAATGAAATTGGCAGATAAAGAAAAAAAATGTCCTGATGAATTTCAGATGGAGGCAGATATAAAGCCTGCTGAATCATTACTAAAATGGGCAAAATACAGTTCAGTGTGTTCCTTTAGAATCTGAGCCACCAGATTCTGTCTAAATATAATTGATTAATTCTAAATGCCGCAAATTGTGCAAGTATCATTGTTGCATTTTACCTTTTCCTCAAACTTAGATGGTTTACCAGAACAATTTCAGTTGAATGTGTCAGAACCAGATTATGTAATTGGGATATATTGCCCGACAATTGTTGAAAGAAATTTAAAATCCTTTTGAGAACTTCAAATGGAATAATTAATGATCAATTAGTAATGGTTTAGAGCATGGGTTTTGGAATCAGATAGGCTGGGTTAAAATTCAGCTTAGCTTTTGACTCTGCCATTTTTAACTTATGAACTTGAGCCTCAGTGTCTCTATTTGTAAGATGACCGAAAAGAGCTCCTATCTTGCTGTTGTTAGGATACAGTGAGAACGCACATCGGGGCACGTGGGCGGCTCAGTTGGTTAAGCGTCTGGCTTCACCTGAGGTCATGATCTCACAGTTCCTGGGTTCAAGCCCTGCGTCCGGCTCTGTGCTGACAGCTCAGAGCCTGGAGCCTGCTTCAGATTCTGTGTCTCCCTCTCTCTCTGACCCTCCCCTGCTCGTGCTCTCTCTCTCTGTCTCTCAAAAATAAATAAAAAACATTTAAAAAAATAAAAAAAGTGAGAACGTATACATAAATCACTAGCACACTGCTCAGTACATAATAGATGCTCCATTAATGACAGTTACACCTATGACAGTTGGAAGTCTGGAGGGAACAGATGATAAAAGCTTCATGGGGAGTGGAAAGGAAAACACAGGAACATGACCACGGAGTCTGTGGGGAATGGGGCACTGAGGTCTTTCATGGGCAGGCATGAGATGTTAAATTTGCCTAGTTGAGAAAATGTGATCTTTCATCATCATATGATGATGAAGCTTAAATATAAAGATTACACATGCTACCTGTTCTTTGGCAAATATTCTATAAAACCACAGCACACGGTTTCATTCCTGAGACTGTAATTCCTTCTCTATTGAACTGGATTATTTTATGAAGGCTTAGCTTCGCTACCTTTGCTTGATTAATGCTTGCGGTCAGTTTGAAGTGTGTGTGTGTGTGTGTGTGTGTGTGTGTGTGTGTGTGTATTACATATGTGAATACATAGGTATATATAGTTCCTAATATTACAAAAAATCCTCCTGTAATTTGGATTTTCAAAGATAGTCTCTGCCTTGTTTCTCTTAGTTTCTTCTAGAAACAGAAAGACTTGATCACTCTCATTTTTATTTTCAGCTAACTGGTTTCATCAACGTGATTTGTGTTATGCAGCAGAATTTTTGGATGCCAGATGCCTAAAACACATAGGTTAAAAGCAGGTCAGTTTCAACACAAGACTATCATTTTACAGTTTAGTGAATATATTTACAAATTCCATAGTAACAAGCCTGTTGACACCAGCACAGTGAAATTATTATCCTCAACAAATAATCCAGTACAAAAATGTTTTCTTCAGGCCCTACGTGCCTATCAGTCACTGATGAGAGCCAGCACCTGACGGTAGAGCTCATGAAAGTTTGAAGTGGAGGAATAGGAGCCGTAGCTTGGGGCTCTTGTTAATGAGTCCAGAATCCTCACTCTGCAGCCAAGCCTGGCAAAGTCCACAAGAAACAGCAGGGCTTAAATAGCTCACTGCTAGTCCTAGCAGGGTTCTCGTCGGTCAGATACATTCACTGCATACCTATTGTGTGTGGAATGTATCGTTTCTCTTGCCAGTTCAGCACTGAGAGGTTGGTTTAGCCCTTTTTTATCTTTATGACCTGCAGACTGGTAACAGCATTTCTAGCAGTGTGTTCATTTTAACAATAATTTATTCCAATAAAACAAGGTGGATGTTCCCTAGATATGGCCACCATATGCCCTGAATTTTCTGGGCTTCTTGATTTCATGTAATTTTATTTTCATTCCAATAAAGGCAATTAGTGAAATACATAATGAAATGTGATTTCAATTTTTTATATTATTCTGAGATTTCATATAATGAATTGGCATATCAGAAAAAATGTTTTGCTAGATTACGTTTATGAATTTCTTTGGAAAATGTGGTTACTGGGTAGGCCATGGCATTCCTTCTGAAGGGATTTTATTTTTATTTCTTGAACAAAAACCATTGTATTTCAGGAAGGTGTTCTAGCATCTATGTAAACCTTTGGCTCCACTGAGGACTTCCTAGCTCTTCCATTTCCCCTTCAAGGACCAGTAAAGGTTGTATTCTGATACTGCCATGGATCTTACATCTGTTAAGAATTTTTAGGTTTCAAGTAATAGAGACCTCAGCTTAAACTGACATAAAAACACAGGAGACTTATTAGATCATATACTTGAAAAGGCAGGTCAGGGCTAACTGTAATTGAGACTTGACTTGGAAACTCATATAATGTTGTCCAGGCCTGTTTTGTTTCAAGTTTTCCTGTCCTTTGTGTTGACTTCATCCTCAGATTCCACAGAGAGGGCCCCAGATAGCCCTCAGTTACCTTCAGGGTCTCAACATGGCCCCCAGCAGTTCTAGACCTTACATCCTCACTCCTCACTGGCAAGGAAAACAAAAGTTTCTTTTGGTAGCATCCATGGAAGAGAGATAATTTCATTACCAGAAATACTAGTGAGCATTTTTTCTGCTTCATTGGTTCTGCTTAGGTTCTGTGTCTTGTATTCAACCAATGACTTGGTCAGAGGGATGGGATCTGCCAGTGAGTTTAAATCAATCAGGTTCTCCTGTAAAATCTGGGGTGCGGTCAGTCATAACTATGCCATGTGATTAAAATTGGTTCCTCCAAAACAAAACTTGGGAGGGGGGGTGCTGGAAAGAATAAAATATCATCTGTCTACCGTAAGTCTCTGGGTTTGTGCAAACCATTAAGACACAGTTTCCTAGAATAAAAGAGCAATTTGCAATGCAAAGCAGTCAAATCATATTATCTCTACATATTGAATGGTCAGCCAAATTCACACACTAGCCGAAAGGTGTTATGTTTTTTTCTGAAGATGAGACACATGGTTCAGAAGGTGAAATATCATGCCTGACACAGAGTTGGGCGCCCAGAGATGGGTAGGTTCACTCATATGTAGTCAGAATTACAAATAGATCAAGAAATTCCAGGTCAGCAGAACAAAGAAATATAATAACACCAATATTTCTTTTAAAAAGCATAGGGATTATCAGGATTCCAGAGGTCCTCAGATCATGGAACAAAAAAGAACATTCTAGAATTATAAAGCTAAGGTGAAATCCTGAGTATGGTATCTCCTAAACTTGCTCCACCAGAGGAGTTATCTGAAGGAACTTGTTTAAGACACAGATGCTGGAGTTCCACCCCAAACTTTCTGAGTCAGTAGCTCCTGGGGAAGGGCCTCAGAATCTGTATTTTCAAAAGCAAGCAAGTTGGAGAAACATCAACTTACTCTACATCTCCCACTCAGCTACTGTGAAAGTCACATAAGTTTATATTAGAACAGGGAGGAGAATGCTTGCAATTGCCTTATTTATTCATTCAGCAAATATTAATTTTACATTTACTCTGTTCTAGCTACCAGACTTCTAGGCAGTAAATATACAGAGAAGAATAGTCAGATAAAGCCTCTGGATTCATGGAATTTATGGTGTTATCGGGAACACAATTAATAAATGAGAAATACATAGACATATGATTACTACAAAGGGGAATTATAGGCTCCTTGAGGAATGATTAGGAGACCCAGTGTCATTGAGAGATCCTTAGCTACTTAGCCATCGGTGTGTCCAAGCCTGTGATACTGTTGAATCTCCAGTAGGAGATGACAAACATGAAAACAAGTCCAAGATCGACTACACTCCAGTGAAGCATGACTAGGGAAGCAAACTGGCCAGATCATGTAAGTTTAAGAACATCATGGAAAGAGATCTTGGGGAAACACCCCCATCACTGAGTGTTTATTCTATCTTCATATATCTCCCGAATGTTTATTTAAACTGAGAGGTGAAGCTATTTCCTGATTTCAAAAATCAAATTCCCAGAACCAAGAGATTGTTGATTTTACCACCTTCGGCACTTACAGTGGCAAATGTCAAGCTTGTGCATGTAGCTATAAATGTTGGTCCTGTGTGTTTGTCATGAGCTTTGTGATTTAGTCAGTTTAACCAAATAGATAAAACTTGCCTTTGCCATTTCTCTCACATGCCATTTGAATATCAGAAAAGATTAAATTAGAAGATGTTTTGTCACTTGCATTTACAAGAATAGAAGACTTTCTATTCTCTTTTCTATTATTACTGGTACAGTGTGGCCTTCAATAACATGTGAAACAGTGGTATTACGATGCTTCTTTTGTAAATGAGAGTTGTTGTTGGGATGTATCACAAATTTTCTTTTTTTTTTTTTTTTTTTGGAGGGGAGAGAGGGGCAGAGGGAGAGGGGGAGGGAGAATGTTAAGCAGGTGTTATGCTCTGTGCAGAGCCCGACTAGGGCTCAGTCTCACAACCATGAGATCATAACCTGACCCGAAATCCAGGGCCAAAAGCTTAACAGAATGAGCCACCCAGGGGGTCCCCAAGTTTTCAGTTTAAATACCAAATTTTTATTTTCTGAAGATTGTTGATTCAAATCACAAAGTAGTGATGAATAGTTTGACTTTCTAAGAATACTTTCATCTCTGAAACTGGTACAGAAACTGGAGTTCTATTAATTCTATGTTAAGATTTAAATGTTATCTAGTAAAAATGCTATATGTAAGTCAAAGCAGTGAAAATATCAGGTGATTCTTTATGACACACAGATGAGCATCTATGGTGTATTAATTTCAAATTGATAGTCCAATATGGAAAATTACTATTTTACTAATACTGAGGATTTTAAGATTGTGCTTTAAACCACTTCTTGTTTTCCTTCAGAGTAGTTTATTATGTAACAATGTATTGTTTAACTTAGACAGGATTTTAAGAAAGTATCAAACTTATAAAATGCTGCTTTGAGACTGAATTATATTGGCCAATATCATCATGATTTCCTGGCATCTTGGAAATAGAACTCAAGATCCCTGTTCATTATAAAGTACTTGTTCCTAGACTAAGTTTGCGTCTTTGGAGTAAGAGCCCAATGGCCATTAAACCAACTCTTCTGTTCACACAATTAGTTGCTTGCTTTTCATAAGTGTGTTTTGAGCTTTGCCTACATGAAACTGAAATATCCTCAGGAAAATTAAAGATTCAATTAACAAATCAATATTTTAATTTTATAGCCCAGACACTTGGAAATACTGAGACTGTTGGGGCTTTTCTTGATGATGCTATTGTTGCTGTTGGGGTTTGGTTGATTTTTTGGGTTTTCTTCCAGATGTTTTACAGCATCAAGATATAGCCCCACTGAAAATCTGTTTTTAAGTAAATGAACATGTTTCTCCTCCTTATTATATAGAGTAGATAAAGATGACTATAATCAGTATACTTGTTGGCAATTACATAATTATCTTTTTTTAAGTAATACTTGTCTTAGAGGCTACAGTATCAGCATAATTAGATGCAGTTCTTGAGGGAAATCCTTGGGAAAAAGTCAAAAACAAAAACAGGAAAACAAAATTAAAATGATTGTCTACTTATGATACTGGGTATTTTGGGGGATTCAGATAGTGTGCTATTTGTCAGGCAGGAGAGGATAGGCAATCGGCAAAAGACATAATTACAGGATGGAGAGACAGAGACCTGATAACATCGTTTGTTGCTATATGCAACTTTAGACTTCCCATATTTATGAACCAATAAATTTGTTTCTTAGAACTTATGTTACATTGTGTATTATTCCTGGAAATTACAGCCAAAAGTCCAACTTATATATCAGGTGTTGAAAAAAATGGTGCAGGGGCGCCTGGGTGGCTCAGTCGGTTAAGCGTCCGGCTTCGGCTCAGGTCATGATCTCACAGTTCGTGGATTCGGGCCCCGCATCAGGCTCTGTGCTGACAGCTAGCTCAGAGCCTGGAGCCTGTCTTCGGATTCTGTGTTTCCCTCTCTCTCTGACCCTCCCCTGCTCACACTGACTTTCTCTGTCTCTCAAGAATAAATAAAAGACAGGAAAAAAAATTTTTTAAAGAAAAAAGGAAAAAATGGTGAAAAGTTCTATTTGTGGTTATGAGAAAATGAAAATATAACAATGCTATTTATTGTACATTGATGATCTTTGTAGCAATATTATAAATTTTGACCAAAAGATATTTCCAAATTGAAGGTCGGTTCATTTAGAAAGTGGGTTAGGGCTGATAACAGTTTTACTGAAGGCAAAATAACAAACTAAGGTAAAGTTTTATGCCTTTATTTTAATAATTACTTTTATAATTACACACATTCTGCAAACCCTTTTTAGAAGGAAAAGATAAATACATTACTCCAAGATGTATCATGGTGGTTTATTGTGGTTAATAGAGTCAACCTGATGTCCCAAACGGTCTGCCCTAATAACACAGACAACTGTACGTTCAGTAAGTTCTGTTTGCTAACACATAGAACTGTATATTATACTTCTGGGGAATGTTCCTATAAAAGAAGGAAATTTAAAAATATTTGGAAATATAAAAAATGGGGGCGCCTGGATGGCTCAATAGGTTGCAGGTCCAACTTCTGCTCAGGTCATGATCTCATGGTTCGTGAGTTCGAGCCCCATGTTGGGCTCTGTGCTAACAGCTCAGAGTCTGGAGCTGGCTTTGGATTCTGTGTCTCCCTCTGTCCCTGCTCCTGTCCCACTCATACTCTGTCTTACTCTCAAGAATAAATAAACATAAATTTAAAAAAATCTGGAGCACTGAACTATCCACAAAATTATTGAATAATTCTAGATAATGGAGACCTTGCAGAAAGATGACAAATTTTAATGATCCTTAAGCAAGAAAAAGACACTTGATATGTAGGAAGGGTTGTGGAATCCCTGGAGTTTTAAAAGACATACTTTCTTCTGGTTTACTGTCTATTGCTTATCTGAGGCAAATGCAGTCAACATGATAATCCGGTGTTTGTTTCCTGACACCTGCGTCATTGAGTGAAAGTTTGTACTTGTACTTTATTTAAGTGCTTACTATACATGGGACATACTTCCACTTTGTATCTTACTGATAAGTGGACTTTGTTTTCCATACCTGACTTTACCTCTAAGCCTTCACTTCTAAACCATGAGCACCGTAGGTTAATCTCTGACACCAAAGAGAAGATGAAAGGTGCTCAGATGTTTGAAATACGATAGGAAGCCACTTACAGATCCCAGTCCTATGTCTTTGGACAGTTTCTTCTTACCTGACTGCCTGTTCTTTTTCACTTTTTTTTCCTGATTTTTTTTCTTTTTCTTTTTACATGCCAATTTAATTAACATACAATGTTATATTAGTTTTCAGTGTTGTAATTATATCATGTAGTGTTTCTATACATTACTCAGAGCTCATCAGGATAAGAATCCCCGTAATCCCTTCACCTCTTTTACCATCCCTGCCCCACATCTCCCCGCACCGCATCACCCTTCTGGTAATCATCAGTTTGTTCTTTACAGTTAAGAAGATTTTTTTTTTTTGGCTTTTTTTCCCTTGTTTGTTTGTTTTTTAAGTTCCACATATTATTTCACTTAGCATTATACCCTTTAGATCCATCCATGTTATCTCAAATGGCAAGATTTCATTCTTTTTTATTGCTGAGTAATATTCTATTGTATATACATTCCACATCTTCTTTATCCATTCATCTATCGATGGATATTTGGGTTGCTGCCATAATTTGGCTACTGTAAATAATGCCACAGGAAGCGTGGGCATACATGTATCGAATTAGTGGTTTTGTCCTATCTTTATCAACCCTCTGGGTAACGCTCCATAAGAAGCTCTGATCTGGCAGAACTACACTTCTGGCAGGGCGGGCCAGAAGGACAGCAGGGCTGGGCAGTCACAGACCTAGGCCTGGTTGGGCTGAGACGCAGGGGAACACTTTTATATATTTTAAATACTAACCCTGTATTGGACGTGTCATTTGTAAATACCTTCTCCCATTCAGTAGGTTGTCTTTTTGTTTTGTTGATGGTTATTTTGATGTAATCCCAAAAATTTATTTTTGCTTTTGTTTTCCTTGCTTCAGGAGACATGTCTAGAGAAATGTTGCCACTACCAATGTCAGAGAAATTATTGCCTATTCTCCCTTCTAGGATTTTTATGTTTTTAGGTCTCACATTTAGGTATTTAATCCATTTTGAGTTTATTTTTGGGTATGGTGTGAGGAAGTCGTCCAGTTTCATTCTTTTGCGTGTTGGTGTCCAGTTCTCCCAGCGCCGTTTGTTGAAGGCACATTCTTGCCTCCTTTGTCAGAGACTGACCATATAACTGTGGGTGTATTTCTGGGCTCTCACTTCTGTTCTGTTGATCGATGGCATCTATTTTTGTGCCAGTATCATATTATTTTGATTACTACAACTTTGAAGTATATGTTGAAATCTGGAATGATGATAAATTCAGTTTTGTTCTTTTTCTTTTCTTTTTTTTCTTTTAAAGACAAGTGTATATATTAAGTGCTTCAACTTGTCACATTCATTTAAAAAAACTGTTTATTTCTGAGAGAGAGAGAGAGAAAGAGAGTGCATGTTCACAAGTGGGGGAGAGGCAGAGAGAAAGGGAGACACAGAATCTGAAGCAGGCTCCAGGCTCTGAGCTGTCAGCCCAGAGCCAGAGGCAGGCTTGAACTCACAAACTGTGAGATCATGACCCAAGATGAAGTTGGACAGTTAACTGACTGAGCCACCCAGGGGCCCCTTATTCTTTTTCAAGTTTGCTTTGACTATTTCGGGTCTTTGTGGTTCCACACAAATTTTAGGATTATTTGTTCTAGTTCTATGGAAACTGCTGTTGGTATTTTGACAGAGATTGCATTAAATCTGCAGATTCCTTTGGGTAGTAGGGGAATTTTAACAATGTTTTTTCTCTCAACGATGAGCATGGAATATCTTTCCACTTGTTTGGGTTCCGCTTCAATTTCTTTCATTAATGTTTTAAGGTTTTTAAAGTTCAGGTCTTTCATCTCCTTGGTTAAATTTATTACTAGGTATTTTTAGTGCAACTGTAAATGGGATTTTTTTAAGTTTATTTATTTATTTTAAGAAACAGAGAGTGAGAAAGGGGCAGAGGGAGATGGAAAGAGAACCCCAAGCAGGCTCCATGCTATCAGCACAGATCCTGACCCAGGGCTTAATCTTACAAATCATGAGTTCAAGATTTGGATGCTTAACCACCAGAGCCACCCAGGAACCCCAGGATTATTTTCTTAATTTCTCTTTCTGTGACTTCAGTATTAGTATATAGAAATGCAGCAGATTTTGTGTATTGATTTTGTATCCTGCAACCTTACTGAATTCATTTGTCAGTTCTACCAGTGTTTTGGTGGAGTCTTTAGGATTTTCTATATATAGTATCATGTCATCTGCAGATACTAAAAGTTTTACTTCTTATTACCAATTAGGATGCCTTTTATTTCTTTTTCTTGTCTGCTGCAGATAGAACTTCTAGTACTACGTTGAGTAACAGTGGTGGGAGTGGACATCCTTGTCTTGTTCCTGATCTCCCTTATACTTGATCTATTCCCTCTGCTTTTTCTTTTTTCTTTTTTTTAAGGTTATTTATTTATTTTGAGAGAGATGGAGAGAATGGGAGTGGGAGAGGGGCAGAGAGAGAGGGAGACAGAGAATCTCAAGCAGGCTCTGCACAGTGAGCCCGCATAGCCTGATGTGGGGCTCAAACTCAAGAAACCGTAAGATCATGACTTGAGCCAAAATCAAGAGTCAGGTGCTTAACCAACTGACCCCTCCTGGCACCCTCACTTTTTTGTTTCTAAATCTTTTCTCTGCTTCTCATATTTCCAAGTCCTCAGTTTCTTCTTTCTTACTGGTGGTGGTGTTTTTATTCATAGCTAACACAAACCTCACCAACTTTTATCAACTTCTATTTTATTAATCTATTTCTCTGTTTATTACTTCTACTGGCATGCACTATATTTTTATGATTATGATTATTACTAAAGTAGCTGGTTAATTTTGACCACATACTGGTTATTAAAGTTAAAAATTATTTGGAGAATTAGTATGAAGCATATGATGATGATGATGGCTTCCTCTGCTGACAGTGTTATGGGTTGAACTGTGTCCACCAACATTTTACCTGCTGAAATTCTAACCCTCCATACCTCATAATGCGAACTTATTTGGAAATAGGGTTATTGCAGATGTTGTTAGTTAAGATGAAGTCATACTGGAATAGGGTGGACCCTTAATACAATGAGACTGATGCCCTTAAAAGGGAAATTTGGATACAGATATGCATATAGGGAGAATGTCATGAAATGATTGGAGTTCTATTATCACAATCAAGGAACTTCTAGAAGTTAGGAGAGAGGCCTTTCCTAGAACTTTCAGAGAGAGCATGACACTGTCAACACCTTGATCTCAGAATTCTGGCTTCCCAAACTGTGAGACAACAAGTTTATTTTATTTTATTTTATTTTATTTTATTTATTTATTTATTTATTTATTATTATTATTTTTTTTAAGAGACAGAGACCATGCGAGCAGGGGAGGGTCAGAGAGAGAGGGAGATACAGAATCTGAAGCAGGAAGCTCCAGGCTCTGAGCTAGCTGTCAGCACAGAGCCCGATGCAGGGCTCGAACCCACAAACCATGAGATCATGACCTGAGTTGAAGTTGGACGCTTAACTGACTGAGCCACCCAGGTGCCCCAAGACAACAAGTTTCTATTGTTGAAGTCACCTAGTCTCTGGTTCTCTGTCATGGCAGCTTCAGGAAACTGATACAGAAGGTGTGCTTTGCTTACATTTTGGGTAGGGATAAAGAAACCATCCTTTTGCCTGGTAAGTATACTTTATGCTTAGGAGCTAGTCCTCATAGTGTCATTTACAATCTCTCTTGTGTTCCTCAACCGTCTGGTGGAATGAGACAGTTCTTGACTCAGCAGTCAAAAAAAATAGAGTTTTTTGAGGAGCCTCCACACTGTTTTCCAGAGCGGCTGCACCAGTTTCCATTCCCACCAACAGTGTAGGAGGGTGCCCATCTCTCCACACCCTTGCCAGCACCTGTAGTCTCTTCATTTGTTCATTTTAGCCACTCTGACTGG
>NC_043714.1:14587497-14739034 GCF_006229205.1 Suricata suricatta | reverse complement strand
TTACTTAACCTTCTAATTTCTGTATAAGTCTAATTACATGAAATAGAAGTTGGTGTTTTGATTTTTTACTTTGCTTTTCTGTTTGGAGTGTAATTGTAACTACTGTAGTGTAAATGATGGAAAATAATTGCATATGTTAAAAAATATTTTGTATTATATTCAAAAAAAAGAGTTCAAGGGGAAAAGAACACATCTATAGGAAGACCCTTCAACTCTAGATTTAGCACCGATTTTCTCTTCTCTGTACTGTCACATTTTTACATATTTGTGTTTACAAACTCAGGGCATTGGTAAGTTTCTCTTTACCCTTCACTACTCAGTCTCAGTTAAAATATGCTTTCATGAGGATGCCTGGATACATTTGTAATTTAGTGAGCCAAATAGCTTAGTTTTCTAAAGATAGGTCAACTGAAAGAAGAGTTCAATACACTCTTCCCAGCCAATTAAATATTTTTGAAAATAGCTCTTTAGTTAGGCAGTTAAACCTAAATCTTCAGAGAAATAGTGAGTAAGCTTAAAGGCAGATTAATAAAGCAAATAATTAATAAAGCAATCAAATTGACACTTGATTGAATCTTTTTTCAAATTGTTCTGACTTTCCCTAGTCATCAGGTTAACTTCTAGACTGCTTTTTTCCACCTGGTATGCATCATCCATATTCAATCATAAATGTCTATTTACAATTCTTAATACCAGATCTTGAATTAAAAGCAGAAATAATGATGATAGTTTATATCTATAGAATATCTTCTAGTATACAAGATACTTTATATAAGAGAAGCTTTTCTAAGCCACTTTACGTATACAATCTACTAGGTGAAGAAAACTTTTCATTATTTCTGGGCACACAGAGGACCAGGGACTAGGAGGCCCCTCGTCAACAACCTGGTCACCTTTGTGCCCCACAGTGGAGCAATTTGTACCAACTTCTGCGTGCCCTCAAAACTGCTATGTGAGGAGTACTTGTTATTATAATTGTATGATTTAAATAAATGTTATATAAATCAGTGACATAGAAGTGCAAAAAAGAGAAATGTGTCTATAAAATCTAAATCTTGAGAAAGACCACAAAAGACAAATCACATCAAAAATCGATCTGAGGTGTGCCTGGGTGGCTCAATCAGTTAAGTGTCTGACTTCAGCTCAGGTCATGATCTTGTAGTTCATGGTTCAAGCCCCACACCAGGCTCTGTGCTGACAGCTCAGAGCCTGGGAGCCTACTTTCAGATTCTGTGTCTCTCTCTCTCTCTCTTCCCCTCCCCTGTGCACACTCTCTCTCTCAATAATAAATTAAAAAGATTTAAAAAATCACTTTGAAATTGGTTGTGGGACAGACATCATAAAAAATTTGAGAGACAAATCTGGAAGAATTCTTCCCAGGTTGATTTTCAAATACTTTAATTTGTTACTTTAAAGACACACAATAGAAATCATGAACAATACACTTTATGTGTGATTCACCAAGGAATCACATCTTCAATGACACAGCCAGGCTATGATTGGCAGAGTAATACTCCCACCCCTATTATCAAAGACATCCACATCCTGATCCTCCGACCCTGTGAGTATGTGGCCAAAGGGGTCACGCAGATGTGATTAAATTAAGGATCTTGAGATGGAGAGATTATCCTGGTCTATCCAGTGTGATCCAATGTAATCCTGATGGCCCTTCTAAGTGAAAGAGAAATAGTAGAGTCACAGTCAGAGAAGGAGATGTAATGAGGGAAACAGAGGCTGGAGGGGTGAATGCTGGCTTTGAAGATGGGAAGGAACCACGAGCCAAGGAATGTGAGGGACCTCTAGAAGCTGGAGAAGGTGAGGAATGGATTTTTCCCTGAAGCCTTCATGGGAGGCTTCCATGTAGCCCTGCAGCCCCAAGATACCTCGCTTTTAGCTCAGTGAAGTCTATTTTGGATTCTGACCTCCAGAATTAGAAGAACGGTTTTGTATAGTTTTAAGCCACTGTGCTGGTGGTAACTTGGTACAGCCGTATTAAGAAATTAATTCACATATTTTTTGAAGTTTGTTTATACACATGTGGATAAGTGTACATTCATGTTTGAAATTAAAACTAAATCATTATAGTGTGTATGTATAACTTTTTAACAACTTATAATTTACCTACCCAACGTTTTTATTAATTGACCAACCACAGACTCCTGTTTTTTTTGAATGATAGGACTCATTTTATCCACAGTTTTGTGAAATCCACATCACAATTGCACTCAAAGTTCTAGTTTTGTCTCTGTCTCTGGCTTTATGATTTAGGTGGAGGAAGTCATTTCATTTTCTTCTTATTTTTATTTATGAAAACGGGGGGCTTGGACTTTTACACTCTAACGGTGTATGATTTAAAAACTTTCATCAAGTAATCTCACTTATCTTCTCTCACCTGTTTAATTTGTAGCTGAAACCCTTGGGTTTATCTGTGCTTTAGCTATGATTTAACTTGAAATTAAAGTCCGTGTGCTTCACAGCTGCTGGCTGCCCTTAACCAGGGACTTACAGCTGAAATGTTTGAAGAACAGGGGAGTCAAGAGACCAGGATTTCAGATCTGATTGACACTAACTAGCTGGGTGTCCTTTGACAAATCTTTTAATCTCTCTGGGCCTTAGTTTTCTCATTTATAAATTATGAAGTTGGAGTCAATAATTTTAAAGGTCTTTTTTAGCGTTACAATTCTATGACTTCATAATTTATTTTAATTCTAGAAAAATTCAGCTCTAATGAATGCTAAATTTCTCTTCAAAGTGGGGAGAAAGATATTGTGATTCATAGGATATCCATACATGTTCCCATATATTCCTATGAATATCTTTTCCAAGAAGTTGAAAACATATGTATAAGTCCTATAATTTACCTAATTTCCCCCCTTATCATACAAAACATTTAGACACAATTGTCTTTTTGTTGGAACGACCTTGTCTTAGCCATGGATACATCCTGCAAAATACAGCGAGTTCCCACTCTGTTGTGAACATTGGGCTAGGCACTAGAAAAGCTTCAGCATCTCACATAGGAGGAATCAGACTTCAAGACAGATCCATGCTAATGTCCCCTGGTCAGTGCTGTGACAGAAGGTGGCGCAAAATGCAGAATATGGGCAAGGGAAGAAGTGGTTAATCTCCTCTGTAGTAGTGACAAAAAAGGCTTTTGCACCTTTTTGAGCAAAGGCTTTTTGACCCACGAGATGCATCCTGAAGGTTCTAAAAAGGAAGTTTGGGGGTTGGGGTAGTATTCAGGCACAGAAAATAGCCTGTTCCAAATGCAGGGGTGTGAAAGGCATGGCATAATTGGGGGGAAAAAAGGTGAAAATTTCATCATGTTTAAATAGAGAGCAAGTGTGATAAAGGACTGGGACAGTCCATGGAAAGACAGAAAAAGTGCTGGCCACTTTCTACCAAGCTAGAGGTCACAAGAATCAGCAAGTGTCTTCCTGGTGAAATGACATGAGCAGGTGTTATTTGTAAAGGGATGATTCTAGGGACACCTGGGTGGGTCAGTGGATTAAGCATCTGACTTTGGCTCAGGCCACAATCTCAAGGTTCATGAGTTCAAGCCCCTTGTTGGGCTCTAGACTGACAGTTCAGAGCCTGGAGCCTGCATCAGATTCTGTGTCTCCCTCTCTCTCTCTCTCTCTCTCTCTCTCTCTCTCTCTCTGCCCCTCTCCCACTCAGGCTCTGTCTCTGTCTGTCTGTCTGTCTGTCTCAAAATTAAATACTAAACATTAAAAAAAATTTTTTTTGACCCAAAGGGCTAATTCTAGCAGGTATTGGGCAGGTGCAGAGTGAGTTCGGGAGGCTTTGTAGAGAGGAAACTTCAAGAGATAGCAAACGTTGAAAAGCAGTGGTGTCTAGCAGCCATTTCAGAAAAAGAAGCCAGTGGCTTTTATAAATGGGTATTCTTTCCTAAAGCACTGCCCTCTACCCCAGCAGGGACTTCCAGGTCACAGACGAAGTCTTAGTTTACTCTCCAGTGAGATACATGAAGAATATTTTACAATACAGAGTCCCTGACCATCAACAGTGATAAACACAAAAATGTCATATTTTAAAAACACATGTAAACAGAATTTACAAGGATCAATGGATTATAAAGTGGTTTCTTATTCCCTCTCAAGGCTATGAATACATTGTGAAATCTAGGGCAGTTAAATACTGTATTTAAATTCGGATGTGATATTTACATATGTTACTTATTCTTTTTATAAAGATCTGCCCTAGTGAAATTTAATCAGCCTTTGCAAGTTTATATACTGTGTCTGTTGGAAGAATAGTTTAAGTTGTTGCTTTAACCTGACTAAATTGTCCAACTGACCTTACTAGCAGAGGGAGGTATAAGAATCAGGTTTCTGTCAGGGTGACAGAAAATTCAAATAACAGTGTCTAAAAAAGATAGAAGTTTGTCTCATGAATAAATAAATATGATATGTAACACAAAGCTGGGAGTAGCTTGAGCAGTCATCAGACACTGAGGCTCCTTCTGTCTTCTTGCTCTGCCACCTTCGTCCGTGATGTCCACTACTTGATTCAAGATGGCTGCTGAGCTCCACACATCATTTTCTCCTTTGCCAGTAGGAAAGAGGAAAGAAAGTAGACAACTGTGCCTCCTCAAGGACTTCTCAGATTTCATGCATGTAGCAGGATAGCCGAAAAATATAATCATTATTCTAGATTGAATTATTTTGACTAAAAATTGGAGAGTCTATAAGGAAGGTGAGGCAAATAAATGTTAAACTATAACTAGCAGTCTCTGCTGGTAAGGGACATAAGACCAAGTGTGAAAACACTGGCAGGGGCAAAATTCATTGCTTTGGTGGTCCAAAGGGTCATTTGGTGACCAGTTCCATAGTAATAATAAGAAAAATTCTTGGTAGTTTGGATACAAACTGCCTAGGAGATCCATCAGGTTGGAGATAGGGAACTGAATGGTTTAACTGTTCCAACTTTCTTATCTTGCTTATATGTATGGCATGCATTTGGGTTGGTCTGGCAGTTTGTTTCCAAGTTGGCTGCCATAAATTCCTTCCTTCTATATATATAGAGAGAGAGAGATGGAGAACTCTTAAATTATTTGTGTTCTTCGGGGAAAAGAGAGATGATTGGTGATTTATAGTCTTTGGTGTTAAATATTTTATATTATTACATCACTTAACACCCTTGCCAACACTCACTCACCAACCACTACCCCCCGCCCCCACGGCATCCTTCCTTCTTCCAGACTGATGACCATTTGCCCTGATGCTAGCCCAGCTGTCTGGTGTCACACCCAGCTCTGTGCACTTCAAACAGCAGTTGCTGTTGCAACACCGTTTTCCTCCACTTCATACTCTGTTTACCCCCCCGCCCCGGGGAAAAACCAAACATCTTACAAATTAATTGGCAATTATGGATGAAGAAGTACTCATGTTTGATTGGTCATCTCTCTCTCTCAGGTCATGTGTAAGCTTGTGCCTAGCCTTGGGCCCACCAGAAAGATGTTAGTGACTCAAAGCAGAGACGGGGGAGGCTGGTTATGGGACATGACTTTGGAGTGTCAGGGCCTGATTGTGCCCTTAAATAGTCATGAGGTAAGGTGGGGGTCACTTTCCTGCTGAAACAAAGCCCTGGCACATGTGTAACACCCTGTGGATTAGGTAAGCACTGTTAGAATTTTTAAATGGGGAAGAAAAGTAAAACATTAAAATGAGAATGGTAGGTGTGACAGTTGGTCTTCCAGATGGCTACTGCCATCAGTTCTTCCCTCTGTAGGATCAATCGGCCCCCTCATGGAGAGGGGGAGTCTGTTCCTCCCTCCCCATTGGATCTGGGCTAGACTTAGAGACCTGCTTGACCAATGAATGAAACTTGGCAGATGCTACCTGGGCCTTGGGAATGCTTGCTTTTGAAAGGCTTATTAAGAGGGGAAAGGCTGCTCTGTAAGAAGTGTGACTGTCCTGTGATCACCATGCTGTGAAAAGCCCACACCATGCACAGAGGTCATGAGGGAGGAGATTCTGGGTGGGGAATGGGGAACTATGTGCATGAGGAGGCCTTCTTAGAAATAGATCCTCCAGATCCCCCACCCCAGCTGAGGCCATGTGGATCAAGATGAACCATCCAGCTACACCCTTCTCACATTCCTGACCCACAAAATTGTGATAAAAATAAAATTAGAGTCTTAATCCTTTAAATTAGTCCTTAAATCATTTAAATCTATAAGTGGCATAAATAGATAACTGAAAAAGTAGGTTAAAGAAAGAATATAATGCAGGGAAATGTGGATGGAAGATAGGCAAGAGGTAAAATAAGTTTGAAGGATTCAAAAGGATGTTGGAGGCTGTGACGTCTCTGGTAGGAAGCTGAACTTCAATGAATGAGAAGGCCCGGTGATAGGGAGCAGGAGCCATAGAACCGAAGTAGAACTGTCTAAGAAAAGTATGTTAACATAAAGACACTCCCAAAAGGAAAACAAGAATCTCAGGAAAAGGGAGAATTCGACTTGCATTGCAAATAATCTGGTCATACTCACTCCAGAAGAATTGTGTAAAAACCAAAAATGTGTAATGTGGAAGGGAAACTAGGAGAGAGAAAAATCTCATTGGGACCCATGTTCACATTCATGAAGTAATGTCTAAATATTGAAGGTGAATATGGGCTAGAAGTTGGTGGTTTATAGGTGGAGGAAACAATTCTTGCCCTCATGGAGCTCACAAACGTATTACATCAAATTTTTGTCCTTGAATGACAACACAGTGACCGCTCCCATTATGAAGAAATACTGGAACCTGTAGAGAAGAGTAACATTTCTGCATAGTTAATATGAAACCGTGTCCTTAAGCAAAGAAGACATATGAAGGAACTATAGAAAAGCCAAGCCTAGAAGCTAAAACCTGACAATTGGAATGATCCTAATCCCATGACTTCTAGGAAACCTAAGCTAGAGGTGGTAATTAATGATGAGAGTTCAACACTGGACACACAGGGAAGTTACTCGATGAGCTCAAGGGAAGCCTGGTATTAGTTTTTTGAAAAAGAAGAGAGGATTAAATAAATACAGAAATGTATCTTGATTCCTGTATTCCTGAAGCATCCTAAATAATTGGACTCTATTTTAAAAATATCATAAGGATGTTTGTTGTCTGGAATCTCACAGTAAATCTTACAGACACGCCTTCCTTCATAAAAACAAAATTGATTTGGATTTTCCCATTCACAATGAAATTCACTGGAAGTGGGGTCTTCCCATTTACACCACGAGTAAAGAACAAAAGAAGATACAGTCTCTGACGTGCCTACTCATTTGGCAGTTTTCTTGCAGTGACCGTATTTTTGCTTCCCTCTAACTTAGCCTAATCTGTTTTTACAAACTTTTGTTCACTCTCACCTTCCCCCTTCACTCCACCCATTGCTCGTGCCCCTTTACCTGTGGCATTTTACACTTGAGGAGAGCTGCTAATAGTTGACAACAAAAGGACTGCTAATCGCACCAATTAAGAGGTGTGAATGTCACCCGTTACCTACCAGCTTCGTTACTGAACATGTTAATTAGTTATTGTACAGGTGCAGACTCTTAAGTTTACAAGGTCAACACTGATGCACAGCTTTGTTTTGGCTGTTTGTTTAAATATTGAAAAATCATGGGTAAAGGGATGGTCTGTGTTGAAGAATGAACAGATGTCATTGCTGTACATTCTCAGACAGAAAATCTTTAGACCGACTTAAAGCAATAAAAGTGACCTTCCAAGAAGCGATTCTCTGTGGTCAGTCTATCAAAGGGTAGGTGTTATTCGTTTTCATGCCCCTGTGGAAGAGTGAGGAACTTGCCTTCACAGGACCATGGAACTCTACTGGAATGTCATTCGAAGACACTAGACTAGAAGCATGTAGAGTTCATTAAGAGAAAATCCTCTAAAGGTGTTTTCAGTAAGCCCAAAGTTTCTATATATTAATCTTTCTGAAAACTTTATTCATTGAGTCAATGTTATAGATATATCTTAGAGACTTCTTTTTAAAAAAAGTTTTGACTAATAAAACACCTGGATGAGGGGAATCTGTTTCAGAATTACATACCATCAATTTGCCAAGAACCTAGGGATCACTCAGACTAGCCTCTGATTAGGGAAAGTAACAGAAATTCATTTTACAGGGAGGACAACTGAAGTCCTAGACATTACATGACTTTCCTCACTCGATTAAACCAAGGTTAACCTCAGTTTGGAGAGTGAGATAGATATTTGGGAATAGCTAACCTTCAATTGTTCTTTAGCAGAATGAGTAATTCCTGAGGAACTGGTAATTTTTAGCTTGTCCTCAAGCCTACTGAAATATCTTTGCTCTTTCCATGCATCTGTAAGAGCAACTGTTGTTTTCAGTCATTCAACGGGAAAGTGTGCGGTAAGGGCCTCTTCTATTTTTGTGGTAGACTCCACAACAAATAAAGAACGTCTCTCTGGCTCATTGGAACCAAAACTGCAAGGTTTGGAGAACTGCTGTGCAATGGCAAAACTAGTTGATTGATTTGGGACCAGTGCCCAGACCCCATTTAAGGGAGTTGATCCAGGTACTGGATGACCAACGATCCCTTTGCTCTTGATCATGATGTGCCTCACTAGTCATCTGCCGTACGTTCAGGGGGGAAAGTGGAGGTATGCATAGCAGGGTGTTCAGGTGCATGGGCTGCCCTTCTCTGTGAACACAGGGCATAAATCACACTTTTTATCCATGATTAAACAAATGAATACGCTCCAAATTTTTAGCATGTGCCTGGCTCATTGTAAATGCTCAAGAAATGATAGTCATTATTGCTAAGCAGCTTATTAGCCTCTGGGGACATTTGCATCTTATATTTACTAGCCATACAAATAACTAACATTTGCATTGGACATTACCCTTTTCTTTTCCATGGAGCTGGGACTCTTTTCTTCCCTTGATTTTGCATTTAAAATTCAATTTTAGGTTCTGGTTGTTTTGCAAAGACATGAAATGTATAGTGTAGGAAACTATAAAAATTTATGTCTTATAATAAAAAATCTATAATCCTACTTCTCAGGGATAACTGTCATTAACACTTGGGTGTGTAACATTAAGCACTACATTCTATACATACGTAAACATTTTAAAAAGTAATGTGGGAATTGATTACGCAAGCTGGTTTAGAAGCTATATTTTCATTTATAGTTGTATTTAAGACATTTTTCTTTTTTTTTTAATTTTTTTTAAAATGTTTTATTTATTTTTGATACAGAGAGAGACAGAGCATGAGAGGGGGAGGGGCAGAGAGAGAGGGAGACACAGAATTGGAAGCAGGCTCCAGGCTCTGAGCTAGCGGTCAGCACAGAGCCTGACGCGGGGCTTGAACCCACGAACGTGAGATCTGACCTGAGCCGAAGCCGGAGGCTTAACCGACTGAGCCACCCAGGCGCCCCAAGACATTTTTCTTTAAAAATATGTTTTTATTTCCATTGAAATTTTTGTTAGCTGAATAATATTTCTTTGTGTGGCTTTTCCACAGTTTAACAAATTTTCTATTTTTGCACATATGGGTTGTTTCTAATTTTTCATAACTATAAGATACTGTGATGAGTAAAATCCTTGTGGCTAAGTTTCTTTAGATACATTTTTAATGTAGAATTTTTAGGTTACTATACACATATTAGTATCTATTGCTGAATAACAAATTATCTCAGACTTAGCTTAAAATAACACACTTTTATGATCTCAGTTGCTGTGGGTCAAGAGTCTGGATATGACTCAGATGGTGTCTCTTCAAGGTGCCAAGGAAGGTGTCAGTCATCAGTGCAGGTTGTGGTCTCACCAGAGGCTCTTCTTGGAAGTATCCACTTCCAAACTCATTCAGGTTGTTGAAAGAATCCATTTCCTTGCTGTCGTAAGACCAAAGCTCTTTGCTATAGGCTAGAGGAGGCCGTCAGCTCCTAGAGCTAGCTGAAATTTCACTGCCACGTGGCCTCCGAACAGCGGCAGCACCCAACATGGCACTTTGCTTCTTCAAGCCAACAAGAGAAACATACTCCAGCAAGGCAAGTGTTAAAATCTTATGTAACGTAATCATGTAATCACATGCATCCTCCCCCTCTTTGTTTTTTCTGTATTCATTCTATTGGCTGGAAAAGATTCTAGGTCCCATGATACTCCAGGGGAGGGCATGACATAAGGCATGAACACTCAGAAGCAGGGTCATGGGGGCCATCCTAACTATCTGTCCACTATAGAACATGTTTAAAACTTTTGATGAATATAACCAAACTGCAAATATATCTTTATTAGCGCAGAATTAGTGTGACCTTTTTCTATCACACTGACCAATTTCTATATCATCATTAAACAAAAAGAAATTACCAATTTGATAGAAATTGTGATATATTTTTATTTGAATATATTTGTTTGTAATTAAAAATAAATGTATATTCCTGTGTTCTTTGGTTATGTGTACATTTCTCTTTTGAGAATTGCCTCCCATGTTCCCTGGGTAGAGTATTAACATTATTTATTGTTACACTTGTTGCAAGTATTTTTCTCCCATATGTCTGTTGATCTTTGTTTTGGGGGGAGGGAATATTTAGGAATATGACTTATTTTATTTTATTGTAGTCAAATCAGACATTCTTTACCTTATTGATATTCTCATTACCACCATGTAGAGTGCTTTCTTGCCCCAGGACTACACAAATATTCTAAACTATTGAACAATTACATGGTAATCTCATGATTATTTTTTCATTTACATTTAATCTATCTGATATATAAAATAGATTCATCATTATTATTTATCACAAATGGTTGGTAAATTTCTAGAAGCTTATAAAAGACTAAAAATCCCAAAGGACCTTAAGCTTAAAGAATTTTTAGCATCCTGAGGGGCACATAGAACAAATATTTATTTAGAAAATGGGAGCTTAGGGGCACCTGAGTGGCTCAGTTGGTTGAGCATGATTCTTGATTTTGGCTCAGGTCATAATCCCAGGATTGTAGGACGGAGCCCCACTTTGGGCTCTGTTCTGAGCATGGAGTCTGCTTAAGATTCTCCCTCTCTCTCTCTCTCTCTCTCTCTCCCCCCCCCCCCCCCCCCCGTTTCTTCCCGTCCCCACCCCCTCTCCCCAGGAGAGGAGTTTGCATGCTCCTTCTCTCTCAAATAATAAAAAAAAAGGGAGAGCGGAGCTTAAATTACTCCTTGTGGTAGCTGTCTGCTATATATACTTTAAGGCCCCCTCTGGTATGCCATGAGTTTAGTTTTTGTCTGTGAATGTAGCAGAGAGAGGGGTGCTGCAGTAAACCTCGGAGTGGTCACTGTGAGGTCAGTCTGACACTGTGGATGACTTTCCACCGGTCCCTACTATTCTAGTATGGCAGAATCTGCTAACTGTTCCTCAAAGTGAATTCTCCCCTCTTCTTAATAACAAAACCTGTTAAGTTGTAGCAGGACTCATGAGCCTCCATTTATAGTCTACATTTCCTAACTTCTCTTGCATGACCATATGACTCAGATTAGGCCAATAGGATATCAATGAAAGTGATGTGTACAATTACCCGGTTACATACTTAAAGGGACTTTTTCTTGATGCTTGTTTCCTTTTCTTTTGTGCTGGAACACGCATGTGCAAGAGATTTAGCTTTGCCCATAAAGGCAAAGGCAACAGTGTAGGGTTCTGGATCTCAGTGTGTGCGCTCCAAACCATCAACATCAACATCCCTTAAAAACTTGTTAGAAATGTAGGTTTTTTAATGTTTGTTTTTGAGAGACTGAGTGTGAGCAGGGAAGGGCAGAGAGACAGAGAGACACAGAATCTGAAGCAGGTTCCAAGCTCTGAGCAGTCAGCTCAGTCAGAGTCAGAGCCCAACAAGGGGCTTGAACTCATGAACCAAGAGATTATGACCTGAGCCGAAGTTGGATGCTCAATGACTGAACCACCCAGGAACCCGAGAAATGCATATTCTTGGGTCCAACACTCACCTAATGAATTAGAAACTCTGGGGTGGGCTCAGAAAGTTCTCCAGGTGATTCTGATATCCTAAATCAAGGACTGACAAACTATGGCCCGTGGGCCAAAATCACTGGGGCAGCCTGATTTTACACAGCTGGTGAGCTCAGAACGGTTTCCGTATTTTTGATGAGTTGCCACAACAACGGCAACAAATAAAAACAAGGAATGTTTAATTGAGACTCTATGTGGGCTGCAAAAACTAAGATGTTTACTATAAGGTCCTTTACAGAAAAACTTTACCAATCTCTACGTGGAAGTAGCAGAACTACTGCCCGAGGGGCTACTAAACCAATGAGGTAGAAGGAACCAATCCAAAGAATTTTGTGGAGCAGACCTGCTTTGTCAATATGGCCAGCTTATCTCTGGACTGCCAAGCAAAGGAAGAATTAGCTCTGTCATAAGTGAGTCTGTTTCTGTGGGGCCTCCTTGTTACAGCAGCTGAGCTCACAGCCTAACGAATGGTTAATGTACCATTAGTAAGAAGCTGCTAGGGAATACGATGATCTCCCTTTCCACACCTCACCGTCAGCCAGTGGTCTGCAATTTGTTTTTAGTCTCCTCACATCACATCTTTCCTGGCCGCTCTGTTTAAAGATCCAGATGTGTTCACCTAACAGTCCTCCACATAACATAAGCCCCAGAGACTTCAGAAGGGTCAGAAAAGTTCAAGGTCAAATTCAATCTTCCTGGCTGATGACACAAATGTTTTCTATTTGAATAATTTCTTCAAAATAAGCAGTAATCTCATAATCAGTAATCTTGTACTTACATATCCTTATTCTGACATATTGGTTTAGAATGGTTGGTGTATCAGTACTGAACAAACCATGATGACCTGCTTTCTGGCTAATACAAACAGATTCATCCTGGTAAAAATTACATTGAGTGGCATTAGCTCTTAATAGATAGGATTTAATGGTGGTATCTGCAGCTGTCGGCTGTGGGATTTCTTTTTAAGAGGGCAGTTATGAGTTAGGCCAGACACGTAAGACTATTGCAATTAGGGAGGTAACTAAAAAGGTGTAAATGGCCTTGTAGGGAGAAGGGTCCGTATTCCCAGCTGCGCTCCCAATGCTGGCAAACGCATCCTGTCTAGATCAGGAGATGGTACAACATCTCAGGCTCGGAAAGCGTGTCAGAGGGGAAGGAAGGGAAAGGGTGGTTAGAACTACCAAGTTCAGTTGGCAAATGCAACTCTTCCATGTCTCTCTGGAAATTTATAAGCCAACTAGCAAGCAAGGTGGTAAAGCCAGATTTCCGCGGGAGCAGTATGTCTCGAGGTAAGGCACTGTCCTTAGAAACAGCTCAGGTTTGGGGCAGTGCGTGAGTGAGCGGGCAAGAGAGGAGGGCTGGGTTTGCAGGGACAGGCAATGGCTTCGCAGCACTTCAGAAGCGCAGTCGTGACCACAGGCTCGCTCGTGTCATTTTTGTGCGCAGTAATGAAGCCTGACGAGAGGTCTCCTGCTTGCCGATAGCCGGCTGTTGTCCTAAAAATGCAAACCATCGCCTCAGGCCATCGAATCGGGAACAGGCAGAGGACAGAGGCTCCGGCTGGGCGCCCCACTGCTAGCTCTCCCTTCAGCACTCCCGACTTGGACAGAGAAAGCTGGTCTTTACCCTTGTACATAAGGACACAGAAGAAAGGGATTTTTTAAGGTGTCCCAGAGGCCGATGGTTTTAATCCTGACTTTTTGCAGAGCAGATATTAAAGATGGGGGAGGGGGGATGCCTACCACCAATCCTCCCGTCCCCATGTGTTTTCTCATGCAAAATAAGCTTTTTGAACTTGAAAGCTGCATTTTCGCCTAGCTCCCCAGTGCCCCCCTCCTCTCCCCTCCCCCTCTATCCTCTTTGTTTTCTCTATAGAGTAGGCCAGTAAATCGGACCCTCCCTCAGCAAGTCTTTTAACGATGGCTCATTAATAATCGATGGGCCAGGCAGACGCAGGGGTTCACGCTCCGGGGCGAGGCAGCCGCAGACCCCGCGCCACGTGGGAGACCCCGGCCTGGAGGGGGCCCCCCGGGCCCGAGGCTGGCGCGGCGGGGCCGCCGATGTGGACGCAGCGTCTAGACCCGCAGACCCGCGGAAAGCAGGCCAGGTCCGGGGCTGCCTGCCTGGGCCTGAGTTTATGCAAATAGAGTCGTCCCTTTCCGCGGTGTGTGTTTGTTGTTTTGTTTTTGTTTTGAAATGCTGCCTCCAGCTTGCCCAGCAGCTTGCCGGTCCGAAGGCTGCAAAGCCTTCCTTGACTTGGGGAAAGGCAAGTTTTGAGTGGTATCTTGTCCCCCAGTGGCTCTGAGGGTCTTTGTTGCCCACTGCTCGCATTTCAGAAACCCTCCTCCTTCCTCTTGTCAGTCTCCTTGGAAGCAAACCCTGAAGTTGGGAGGAAAAAAAAATGCATGCTGTTTCCTTGTGTTTTTAGGCATCTATTATTTCTATGGAATTCTTGACAGACAACAAAAGATTTTTAAAAAACTGTCGATTTTTGCTGTCAAGGAAACAAGCTGTTCTCCCCCATTTAAGGCTCCCTTGGTAAACCTGGTGGAAATTTTATTAAGAATTGATGAATATAGTCAGTGTTTCACAGAAGTCACCTGGAGTTATTTCTAGATCTAGAATATCCAGGGAGCTTATTGAATCTCTCGTAGTGAATCCCAGCTGGATGAATGACCCTGGTTTTCTGAAAGGCTTGGTGAAAGGGGGCTGACCCAGTGGGGGATTTCACATTGAGGCTGCCCTTGGGCTGCTCTGGACTACGAGCAGGAGCACCACTAGCACCTCACACCTGTGCAGCACTTTCTGGTGCAAGAGCCCTTTCAAATGAACCTTCAACGTGGTGCCCCCATGACCTAGCAGGAAGGTAGCATGTGCAGGTTAGCTGGGCCACAGTCAAGTCATAGGGGGCCTCCAACCTGCTCCCTCTAAGGGTTGCAAGTACTGACAGCATGTAACCCCTTCTCTGTGCCTGTCCATCTTCCTTTTACATAATTTTCTCTTTATTCACTATTCTGTATTTGTTAATTACTTTCCTTAAAATGCTACTTTCCAGGGAAATTCGGCAGGTAGTCTGGGTCCTCTCCTTGCTGTGTACATATCCCTTTTGACTGTATCTCTTCTTGATTAAGAGCCAATCTGTCCCACAAACCACTGTGACTTCAGTAGGACTTAGTGAACATGAATTGTGACCGCATTTGTAGTACTCTGTTTATGTCCACACAGTGTTTTTAACTTTGTTGTCTTAATAGACCCTGGCAACAGAATTTGTATGTCTGGACCCACAAAATGGAGGCCACCCCAGCAGCCTGGTCACAAATCTAAACCTAAGTCGGCCTGCACTCAGGGAAACATGTTGTTTGCTCTCAGGGAAACCTATCACCCACCAATCACAATTCTCCAACTCAACTCCAGCTAGTTTAACTTACCCTAGAAAGTAGGCCCTCATGGGGCGCCTGGGTGGCTCAGTCGGTCAGGTATCCATGACTCAGGTCATGATCTCACAGTTTGTGGTTTCCACCCCTAGGTCTGGCTCTGTGCTGACAGCTCAGAGCCTGGAGCCTGCTCTCGAATTCTGTTTCCCTCTTTCCCTGCCCCTCCCCCGCTTGAGCGTGGGCATATGATGTGCTCGCTCTCTTTTTCTCAAAAATAAATAAACATTTAAAAATTTTTTAAAAAAAGAAAGAAAAAGAAAGTAGGCCCTACTGGCCCTGTCAGGAAATCCCTGGCCGCCTGGCCAGCCCCACTTTGTGTCCATGTTGCTGCTTCTAATGCTCTATGAAACTTGCTCTTGCCCCAAAATCCCTTGAGACGAGTGGCCCACTGATTGTGAGGCAATGTACTCCTCCAATCCATGCGTGGTTTTCCTTTGGATAAAGAGGGTCAGACTTGTTATTAAATTGTATTACTTTTGTTATTTGAAAGCCGTCACAGCAGTCCTGTGTCGTAGGCATTTTCAACCTCCTTCTCAGCTAAGGCAGCTAAAGCTCAAGACAGTTGTGAATTTGTTCTCCCTGCTTTGTCTTGCTGCTACCCGTTATACCCAGGCTCTTGCCCGGCAATGGGGCATGTTCACAGATGGGCAAAGCTTAGCGACTATTTGGGGGAAGCCTGTGAACCAGCAGTCAAGCTGTGATATGTACCCCCAAAATCGTAATACAAGGTAGAATTGTATTCCTCTAAAGAGAATATGAGCAAAGTACTATATTATTTCAGAGTAAGGAGAGATTCCTTGTAATGGAAGGAACAGATAGAGTGGTTGGTTAAAGTCATGGTCCTTGGTATCACAGGGACCTGGGGTGAATCAGCTTTACTACTTGGTGGCTGTTGACGTTGGACAAATTATTTAACCTCTCTAAGTTTTAGATTCCTCATCTGTAAAATTAGGTTTGTTATATTTCCTGAATTTCCATGGGATTAAATGAGATAATCCATGTAACTCGCAGGGACTAGACAGAGTGGGGACTCAAAAAATGGTGGCAATTGTTGGAACACTCTGCCTGCTTGGGATTTTGACAGCTAGAGATGGGGCAGATGATGACATTTCTGTCTTTCTTTTCTTTTCTTTTCTTTTTTTTCTCCCAAGTGTGATGGAAAGAATTTTAAGAAGGGGTAAGCAGGTTGTATTTACATCTTATATAAATCACTTTCTGACATTTTCTGCTTCATAGTCCTAAAATTGCACTGTGTGGTACAAGGCGCTTACAAAGAAGGTAATTACCAAGATAATTTACAATTTGACCAGTACATTACAAAGCACTAGTTAGTATCTCTTCTCTGCAACAGTTCAGATAGATATCATTGTCTCCTATTAATAGAGGAGAAAATAGAAGCCCAAGAAGAAAAATAACTTGCTTCTGGTCACACTTTAGTAGCCAGACCAGATTCCTTCCTTTTCTGATTCTTGTTCAAGACTTCTTTCCTTGAGACCATTCTATGCCTCTTGCTTTTGCCTAACATTTTCAGTATACTAGACATTGCTTCAAGCATGTTATACATTTTAAGTCAATTAACCTGTACTGCGTTTCCTTGAAGTTGGCACTTTCATGATGCTACAGATAAAGGAGAGGAGGACACGGAAGGTTTCTCAGCATGTGCTGGACCTCTGGTTGGCACTGTTCCCATGAAACCATGCACCCCCTGGTTGTGTCCTCTGTGCCCTCCAGTTTCTCTCCTTTGATTCCTTCCACCATGTTCTGAACTGAGTAAGAAGCAGCCTGAGGTGAACAAGTCATCAATAGGTGTCTTCCATACCAGGCCACTCCCTCAACAAGGAGACAACAGCAGCGAGTATTTGAATTGCTCTGTTGCCCACTTTCCAGGCTCCCTGTGACCAGGAGGGACGAGGCTTCGAGAGAGAGGCTGTGCAGGTGAAGGTGCTGGGGCAGCTGGGGTGGGGACATCACGGGATGTGAAAGAAACAGAGCGAGGATGGAGACCAGTGCAGCCATGGGCACTGGCTTTTCTGGAACCCAAAGCAAATCATTGACATTTTGAGAGGGTCATAATTGCTATGTCTGAAATAAACTGGGAGAAATATGAGCATTTTCCCACCTGCCTCATACATTGTTCTCAGGATAAAATAAAGCAGTGTATGAATATGCAATGTGAAGACTACAGTGTATATAAATAGGAAGCGCCAAAGGCCTCCAACTATTTTTAATATCAAATGAAATCCTGATTTGTGTAGTTGTCTAGAATGATTAGTGGAGATAATTTGTTTCTATAACTGAACCCATATTAGGTCTCTGGACACCAATCTTCTGTTAACCCACCTGGGCTTTTTAACCCATTGAATTATTTTCACCTCCACTTCTTCTAATGATTGCATCATAGTCCTCATTTTAGGAGAGAGAATCTGAACCTATGGGTCTTATCAGCTTAACATCTTTGTCCAAAGAATAAAGAGGAGACACTTTCCTGGTTTGTAACATTAACTGTAACTATAGTCAATGTGGCTCCCTCACCAGGTTAGGATATAGGATGAGGTCACATGCATTTTGTTACTCAAATTATATTAGCATATTTAATCCAGCTTCCTCTTTCCCTGTGGTGCTCCATGAAAAAACCAAGACCCTTAGAAACTTACTCAGTCCATAGAGCTTAGTCTCCATAGAGAGATCACTTTACGAAGGAAGAAACTAGAACATCTGGTCAAGTGGCAGAAGGGCTCCTTTCTCTTCTGCTGTTGCTGCCACCAACAGCAAACACCGCAACTTTAGGAGCTGATATCCTGCCTGTTGACAGGCTGCTCTGTCAAGACTGCAGTGGGCTCACTGGTGGTTTCCGAGCATGAGGATCCGGGAAGGGAGGAGAGCGGCTGGCCCCAGGATGCCCGAGCCTCCGGGCTGAGAGCCCTACGCAGGCAGCAGTCTCCGCTCTCACACCCACAGCCCTGCCCTGGGCCTGCGGTATTTCCAGGACCACCATCAGAAGGGATTTAAGCCTTGGCCACTTCAAGGGGCCGAGGGCCAGTCCTCCTCTCCGGCAATCCTGGTACCACAGTTTACTCACCAGTTTTGGATTCTCCTTTCCTTCTAATGATTTTCCTCCTCGGGTCCTTTTCTTTCTCCTGCGGCCTCATGCAAGGGTCAACAAACTACATACAGCCTGTAGGCCACATCATCCTGCTGCTATTTTTTGTAAATAAAGTTTTATTGGAAAGCAGTCATGCTCATTTGCTTACATAGCTTCTATGGGTGCTTTCATACCGCAGAGTGGAGGACCTATGGCCTACAAAGCCTAAAATGTTCTCCACCTGGCCCTTTGTGGAAAATGTGTTCAGACACCCGAGACCATCCAGAATGTCACAGTGACACTGATTATGACAGTAAAATGTTCTTTTCCTGCAAGTTCTGTAGTCAAACAAACAGAAGGATGTAAAGGAACGCGTGTGTGAGGGCGGGCGCCGGTCGTCAGAGCAGCCACGTTCCGGGTTCTTGTCACACCACCCCCGCCCACTCTTTGATCGTCTCTCCCGGGAGCAATGATATTTTCCCCCCAGAACAAAGAAGATGAGCTCTAAGTTGATTTGAGATCCCCACTTCCAGAAATAGAAAGTTTTAAATAGACAACAGCCTGACTCATCAGTATCCCAAACACACTCCCAGGGACAGGAACGGCCAACGGCTTCTCACAATAAATAAGTGCTAGGACTCAGAGGAGTAGTAGTCACGTCAGGTGCCTTTCGGACCACCAAAAAATAGAGAGACATGAAATCAAACTTTTTTGAAAGGTCTTGTGCACGGTAATCTTTAACTTGAAAAACATTCATGAGCAAAGCACTAGAGTCATGTTGACCCAACTAATTAAAAATGAGAAGATTCACAATATAGTTTGGCTTTGCCTCTCTCGCTTCAAGAGCCTTGTTGTACAACAGCCTGAGCTAAACATGCTGTGTCAATCTTATCTTTTACATTCCCTGGGTGTTTTCTTCTGAGATTCTGCGACAACCCTGTCATTATTTTAAATATTTTTGCCTGTAAATTTCAGAATACTTGATCTGATTTTAATAGGATCCATGTGTGAAATCCTTTATTTTTTTCCATCTATCGTTCTGATTCTCTCTGCTCTTTAGTGCAGCACAGCTTGGTAGCACTAGGTACGTCTTGTTGAAAGTATGTCCATAAATATGTCCCTTGCAGCATGGAACAGCTTGTTAAATTGGCAGTCCTCAGCAGTTTGCCTAGAAAAGTTTGCCTCACTTGCGATAGTCCAAATGTAGGGCAGAACACTGCGTAACTTTTTATCTAATTTTACCAATTGACATATTCTTCAAATTTTTAACTACCTCATGTCTTTTCCTTACAGTGCCAACACCTGACTTTAAAGTGGCTAAATGTTCTCGCAATTGCCAAATGTGGTTAGGGAAATTACCTTTCATTACTGGATACTAATTTGGGGAGAAATTAAAGAAAATACTATAATAATTTAAAACAGAATGCTAAATACACCGTGGGAAAGGCATCCTGATAGGCTGAGGCCACTGATTTCGGTTCCTGAGGTGGGCTTGGTGCTGTTCTTCATTATGGCAAGAGTGGGGCTCACAATTTTTAGTCTTTAAAAAGATATCCTTTAGCGGTATATAATACTTAATGATAGCCCCCCCACTTTTTTTTAGAGAGAGGGCAAGTGGAGGAGAGGGGCAGAGAGAGAGAGAGAGAGAAAGAGGAAATCTTAAACAGGCTCCATGCTCAGTGCAGAGCCTGACACAAGGCTTGATCTCACAACCCTGGGATCACAACCTGAGCCAAAATCAGAGTCAGACACTCAACCAACTGAGCCACACAGGTGCCCCTAAGATACCCCATTATTGATACTGATATACTTTGATGTTTTTTTGAAATAGTCTGATTTTCATCTCTCTCTGCTTAGGATCCTGTTAGAACTAGGAATGATAAATATAGGAGGACTTTAAATCCGTAATGTCACAAGGGTGAGACTCAATGCTCAGCCCTTTGCCCTCAACTCTGTGGGAGGAGGCCAGGTTCTCTGCCGCCCTGCGTCTATAGACCGTGGTCAGGCACCGGCACCTCTGTCCTCAGGCCTCAGAACCCCAGAAAAACTCCCTTGTCGCCTCTAATTGCACTATTTAAAATGTACCAAACCTTTTCCGGGGGGGAAACAGCACAACAAAACAAGACAAAACAAAGTACATATCTGAATGTGGCATCAGTGAAGGGGCACACCACTTTCTGTTCAGTGACCCTGTTTTGGTGGCCACACCCTCCAGATGGCCCTAAGTGCTTTCAGAATGTGGCCTGAGGAGAACGCATTTTCCATACTTAGTCCCTGACTACAGATTTTACCACCCAGTAGAGTATTTGCCTGTTTATGAAGAATCTATTAGAAAATATTATTTTAGGAGGAATTCTTGAAGAAAACCTTCTTAGAAATCCAAAGTGGACTTTTTAGAAAAATGACATACACCTTTCCACCTTCTCCTTCTCTCTCTTCTTTTAATGTTTATTTATTTATGAGAGAGAGAGAGAAAGTGTGTGAGCAGGGTAGGGGCAGAGAGAGAGAGGGGGGCAGAGAATCCAGCACAGAGCCTAATGCAGAGCTCGAACTCACTAACCGTGAGATCATGACCCGAGCCTGAGCTGGACGCTTACCTGACTCAGCCACCAGGTGCCCCTCCACCTTCTTAAACACGCTTTCCGAGCTGCAGGTGAGTAAGGACCATGGCACTTAGATCACTTTAGTTTTACTGAAATTATGTGAGACATAGACTCACCTCTGGTTTTCAGAGGTGAACACTTATATTCCACACCTCTCTCAAGGTTAGGAGACAGAATCTGAAGCTCTGTCTCAGTATTTCTTAAAAGTGGGGGGGTTGGAGTTTTATGGACTTCAGAATCATCTTGGGTAGAAGTTACAAGTGCCCATTGCTGGGATTCACTTTTAACTCACTGAATCAGAGCCACTAGGTAGTATTGAGGTAATTCTGATGCACGTGAAAAATTTGACACCGTCACATCCATTTCCCTGCACATAGCTGGTGTTCAATACATTTTTTTTGGGAGTGAAGGGAATAAAAATATTCCAAGGAAATATAAAAAATTATTCAAATATAATACTGTTTAAAAAATATTAAATGTCCTTCAGGCTTTATGTTGATTTAACCATGTTAAAACTGTGACCAAAGACATTCTAAATTGTGGAACTGTGGATGATAATTGAAAGAGAAAATCTCTGGGCATCTTGAAGAATATTTTCTAATACTCTTGGAGGGGTCTGTAAAGCACATTTAAAATAGCTATCCTGGATCACTTTACTTTTTGTTTTTAATTAGAAAAATTTAATTATTGCCAAAAGCTATTTGCTGGAATTATATAAAAATGTTTACAGATGCCTTAGGAAGAAAACAGCAGAATGTGGAACTAATTGTGTTGATTCAAGATAATTATGAAACACAAATGACCATTACTTACAACAAGTCCCTTGACAACCAAGGGTTGACTTCAGGGATCAGGTTCAAATGAAGGAAAAAATAATAATAGTAATGAAAGAGCAGTGATCTATTTATGTGGTAATAATCAAACTAGAAAATGTGCCCTATTCCCAAGTTAATAAAGAAAGGTCTTCAGTGACATTTCAGTTTTTCAATTACACAAGCTCTATTTTTACTAAGTAAAGCTTCTTCCCCCACCTTCTAACTACAAAGGAGTATCTTGTTAAAAATCTTGACTTCCGGGGCACCTGGGTGGCTCAGCTGGTTGAGCATCTGACTTCAGCTCAGGTCATGATCTTATGGCTCGTGGGTTTGAGCCCCGCGTCGGGCCCTGTGCTGACAGCTCAGAGCCTGGAGCCTGCTTCGGGTTCTGAGTCTCCTCCTTCTGCTCCTCCCCCACTCATGCTCTGTCTCTCTCTTAAAAATAAATAAATGTAAAACTTAAAAAATAAAAAAAATAACCTTGACTTCCCATCACATTGATGAGGTGAATGAGGTGAATGAATTCTATTTCCTGACTTTTCCTTATGGAGGAAAGTGACATATTTGGGTTTGAATTATTTTCATTTCTTTTCCATCCTATATTGTCAGTGAGATTTCAGGCCAGGATTGCAAGCAGGTGTCCAGAAGAGACCTCTGGATGCTACAAGATGTCTTGGCACAGAGACCTGAGCAACTATCATGGGGGTGTTTGCACGTGGTCCCTAACCTATGTGGACTTCTTGTTCTATTGTGATTTGACCATGCTCTATTTAGACTAAAAGGTAGAATTAAAAACATAGAAAAGGCCAGAAACTTTTAGTGGGAATTACCACCAATATGAAATGTTAGAGGGCCAAACGTGATTTTGAGTCTTCTATTGAACAATAACAGCTGGGAGAGAGACTCTAACACCTCTGTAGGGACATAGTTTGAATTTCACATCACTAAACTGAAAGACAGGCTGTAAGTCACCATGTAAGCCCCCGGGTCAACAAAGTCTAATAGAGATAGGTGAGCCGCAGTGAGCAGTCCACTTTAAAATGCACCAGCAGCTACTTCAAAACAAGTAGAGAAAGCAGGTGGAAGTAATTGAATATTTTAATCCATTATTTCCAGAATATCATTTTTTAAACTTTTTAAAATGCTTTTTATTTAATTTTGAGAGACAGAGAGAGACAGTGCAAGCAGGGGAGGGTCAGAGAGAGAGGGAGACACAGAATCTGAAGCAGGCTCCAGGCTCTGAGCTGTCAGCACAGAGCCCGACGTGGGGCTCGAACCCACAAACCATGAGATCATGACCTGAGCCGAAGCCGGACGCTTAACCGACTGAGCCACCCAGGTGCCCCCAGAATATCATTTTATCACTTAATGACTACAGATTGTTAATGAGATATTTGACATTCTTTTATCATACTAGGTCTTCATGTGTCACTTTGAATTAGCCAAATTTCAGGTCTCCAATGGCGACGTGTGGGTAGTGGCTGCCTTATTGGACAGTTTAGCCCTGGACTGTTAATCCTCCCTCCACATATTCTCTAAGAGGGACTCTTTTGAAAGTGGGATTATTTCAAAGGCTGTAAACTGTTGTCATTTCTCTATGATCTTGAGATAAGTATGTGTCAGGGAATGACCAAGAGTGAAAGTAGGACATGTGCTTCCTGTTGATGTGTTTGAAAGTTACCTTTGGGTTTTCCCAGGCTGCAAAGGCTGACCTTTTCCAAAACTGTTACTTGTCTAGTTGCTGCATTTACTGGGTTGGGCTGTCAGACACCGCACTTCGCACTGTGCTGTGGCTCTGTGGACTGCTGGACTATCGCATGGTACTTTAAGGTATCTTTACTCCCTGCTAGTGGCTCTCTCTCTCCAGCTTGCTATCTAGCAACTGTTTATGCCTCCTCTGCCGAAGACGCCGAGCCAGTGGACTGGTCTCGATCTAGGCTTTTTCTATTGGCTGGTAACTGGACAGACATCTCAAGGAGCCAGATGTGATGTTCATGACAAGTGTAAGTCTTATAGGCAGAGTGAAGGTTGAGCGATACCACGACTTAGTGTGTAGACTTAATCTCAATCTGGAGTGTTACACATCAATAATATATTATTGCCTTAGAAATATATCTGCTTTCTTGAACTGTTTTAATTTATTTTTGGTTTTTCAAGGTCAGAAATTTGGTAGGTTTACATCCTGTAATTCATGACACCATATCATTGGTTTGCACGGGCTTGTCTCAATCAACTGGCTGATTTACTTCCATGTCACCTGTCTCTCTATCATCTATCCATCCATCTTTTGATCAACACATCTCATTTGATTTTCATTTCTCAACTTTTGTCTTTCTGGTTCTTTCTCCTATCACAAGCAGTCATATTAATGTGTTTAATGATATCTTTTTGTTTTCATGTTCTTATAAGACATTTGTGTATGCATTCTACTTTATACAAATATCATTCTGTTATGCAGATTATTCTATTTTCTCTTTATAATTATAACCTATTGTTTCTAAGACCTATCCATGTAGCTATATAAATATCCAGTTATTTGTTTATTTTTTTAATTTTTTAAATGTTTATTTAATTTTTTAAGCGAGAGAGACAGAGTGTGAGCAGGGGAGGAGCAGAGAGAGAGGGAGACACAGAATCTGAAGCAGGATCCAGGCTCTGAGCTGTCAGCACAGAGCCCGATGTGGGGCTCAAACTCACAAACTGTGACATCATGACACGAGCTGAAGTCGGACCCTTAACCAACTGAGCCACCCACGCACCCTTCTAGCTATTTGTTTCTGATTCCTGCAGAATATTTTATAGTTGGAATCTACCATATTTTACCTGTCCACCAGTGATAGGATCCACGACTGCCTCACACCATGACAAACAACACTGTGATAAATTTCATGGAGGACCCCTCTCCCTGCCTCCTCACTGTATGAGAATATTCTTGAGAATTATATCCAGGAAAAGTACCATTTGTCATAGGGAACATTTAATTTAACTAAGTACTACCAAGTTGTTTCCAGAATGTCTGCACTAGTCTATGCTTAAATCAGCAGGCATATGAAGATTTTGATAAACCCATATGCCCAACAATAACAGCATTGTTCAGCTTTCCAATTTTAATCAACCTAATGAGTATGTTAAGTTTTTTATGCTATCAGATCAAAGTGTATGGTAAAACTTAAAATGAGGAAGCACAACTAGGTGATAAAATCCAGTTTTCTATTCCTTTTGAAAACATTTGGCCACATGCTGATTAATACAGGCCTAGAGACAATAATGTCACTATGTTGGATAAAAGTGGTGAGAATGGGAATCCTTGTTTTGTTTCTGACCTTAGAGGAAAAGCTTTAAGCTTTTCACCATTGAGCATAATCTTAGCTATGGGTATATCATAAATGGGCTTTATTATTAAGCTGAGGTACATTCTCTCTATGCCCACTTTGCTGAGAATTTTTAATCACAAATAGATACTGAATATTGTCCAGTGCTTTTTCTGCATTTACTGAGATGACCATATGATTTTTATCTTTCATTTTGTTACTGTAGTGCATTGTGTTGATTGATTTGCAGATGTTAAGCCATTCTTGCATTCCTGAATTAAGTTCCACTTGATCATGCTGTATGATCGTTTTAATTTAATGTATTGTTGAATTCAGTTTGCAAATATTTTGTTGAGGATTTTTGCATCTGTGTTCATCAGGGATATTGACCTCTAATTTTTGTGGTATTTTGCCTGCTTTTGGTATCAGAGTAATGCTGGCCTTATAGAATGAATTTCGAAATGTTCCTTCCTCTTCAACTTTTTGGCAGATTTTGAAAAGGGTAGGTGTTAAATGTTTAGTAAATGGACCCTGGATTTTGTTTCTCGGGAGGCCTTTGATTACTAATTCAATCTTCTTACTAGTAATGAGTCTATTCAAGTTTTCTATTTCTTCCTGACTCAGTCCTGGAAGATTGTATGTGTCTAGGAGTTTATCCATTTCTTCTAGGTTGTTCAGTTTGTTGGCATAAAATTGTTTGCTTATGATCCTTTGTATGTCTGTGATATTAATTGTAACTTCTCTTTCATTTTGATTTTATTTATTTGAGCCTCTTTCTCTCTCTTTGTCTCTCTCTCTCTCTTTTTCTTGGTGACTCTACCTGAAGGTTTGTCAATTTAGTTTATCTATTCAAGGAATCAGCTTTTAGTTTCATTGATCTTTTCTGTTGTCTTTTTGGTCTCTTATTTCTATTCTGATCTTTATTGTTTCCTTCTTTCTCTAACGTTGGGCTTCATTTATTTATTCTTCCATTTTTAGTTCCTTTAGTGTAAATTTAGGTTGTTTAGATTACCCTTATTTATTGAGCTAGGCTGGTATTGTTATGAACTTCCCTCTTAGAATGACTTTTACTATGTCCCATAGATTTTGGTATGTCACATTTATGTTTTCATTTGTTTGTAAATATTTTTAAATTTCTCCTTTTATTTCTTCAATGATCCAGTGGCTGTGCAGTTGCATGTTGTTTAATACTCAGGTTTCTGTTTCTTTTATTTTCCCCACTTTTCTTCTTTTCCCATTTAGGTCTGTCAATATTTGCTTTCTCCATTTTGATGGTTCTATGTTGGGTGCATATATATTTACAAATGTATCTTCTTGCTAGATTGGCCCCTTTATCATTATTTAATGGCATCCACTGTCTTTTATTACAGTCTTCATTTTATTTTACAAACAAAGTTTATTTACAAAGTTTATTTTGCCTGATATAAATATAGCTGTATCAGCCTTTTTTTTCTTTTTTTTCTTTTTTTTTGCATGGAATACCTTTTTCCATCCCTTCATTTTCAGTCTGTGTGTGTCTTTAAATCTGAAGTGAGTCTCGTATAGGCAGCAGTCTCGTTTTGTCATCCATTCAGTTATAGCCTTTGGAAAATTTTGTCCATTTACATTTAAAATATTTAGTAGTTAGTGATAGGCATGTACTTACTGACATTTTTAAAAATTGTTTTATGACTGTTTTTGTAGTTCCTCTCTGTTCCTTTCTCTTTTTTTTCCCTTCTTCTTTCATCTCTTGTGTTATGATGTGTCTTCAGTGTTTTGTTAAGATTTTTTCTCAATTTCTTTTGTGTTTTACTATAAGTTTTTGATTTGTGGCTACTGTGAGATTCACATGTAACAGCCTATGTATATAACAGTCTATTTAGGTTGATAACAACTTAAATTTGAACACATTCCAAAATCTACATTTTTATTCTCCCTACCCTCATATTTTATATTTTTGATGTTACATTTTGCCTCTTAGTCAACAGCCTGGTTTGTTCTTGATGTGTCCCTGCTGTTGAGGGTGTGCCAGACCTGTCTGTGTCCCCTGGGAAAGAACCTCATTTAATGCCTAGTTTCAGGCTGCTGAGAAGCCAGGGCCCCCGGCAGCAGCTTTTAATATATGCAAATATATGGGGTCCTGTGGGACCATAATTATAGACCCTGTCAGCCTCCAGACCCGGAGACCCAGAGGTTGCCTCTAGGTGATGGTTGCAAAAGTTGGAGGTCCAGGTGTCTGTGTAAGCTACTTTCTGAGACGTATAAGTGTGCCACGATGGTGTCACTCTGTTCACATTCCTGGAAGTAACTCCATGAACTCTAGATGTGTGAGAAAATTGAGTCCTTGCTCCTTAGACTGAAGGTACAGGATAAAAAAATAGGCTGTTTGCAAGGGAGGACTGGGGTTGTGGTTCAGTTTGCTGTCTGTGCAGTGCCTCGTGGGGGGCAGCCTGCCAAGACTATCCTTTTGATTGTTATAATCTCTTGGAGCTCAGGAACTCCAGCCCCCTTGGCCACAAGGGCCAAGCAAGCAATGGCATCCCCTGTGTGGTTTGTGTGGACCAGCCGTCTTCAGTAGGACACTGGAAGTATAGGGGTGGCACACACTCACTAGCTTCACAAAAGGCAGTGGGAAAATTCTTGACTGTTTGGCCTGGGGGCTTCAGCAATGCTGTAGGAGAGTGCCTTGACTGTGGGTGTATGCTTGCCCCAGGAGAGGGGCGAAAGAACGCTGCTCCTGTTAGCCAGTCCAGCCAGGGGGCAGGAGGAGTGTTGCAACTGCCCGTGCACAGCAACATTAGCAAGGGACTGGGAGAATGCTAATATGATCATTGGTACTCACTCGCCCCAGCCAGGGAGCAGGGCCCACTGCAACTGCCTCAACTCCCTGGCCTCAGCAAGGCAGCCTGACAGTGTTGTGACCACTCATCCCTTCCTGACTCAGCGAGGCAGTGGGAGGACGTTGGGCCCAAATATACCACCAGCAGTAGTAGAGTAGGTGGAGGGCACACAAATGGCATCCACCAGGACCTCCATCTCTGGAGAGCACTCCCAACTGTCCCCTGCCCCTCCAGCAGATTCCCCCAGACCAGAAAATAAATCTCCTTTATATACAATTGAGGCATTCTTCAAATCAGTATTTTTTCACCAGATCCTAGGGTGAGTGAGACTACCCACCAGCTATTTAACAAGAGAATCTCAGTTTTTATAGCATTTTGCATCCCTTGGACATTAGCCCTGTTGATTTTCTAAGCCAGATATTTTTTAAGCTTATCTCTCTGGTGTAGATCCCAAGGGTTCTGGTGTCTGATTTGGGGGACCAACCCCTCACTCCTCTGGGAGAAGTGCTAGACTTGTGAGATCCCTCTTTACTCTGTTTCGAGGCACAGGGGTAGGTGTTTTGGTGGGACTGTGTCTCCACCTCTCCTACTCTTCTTGATGTAGTCCTTTTATCCTCTGTTGTGGAGAAGCAGTGGAGTCAGTTTTCAGAGGGAAAGGATCAGTATGTAGCTGTAGAGTTGATATTTCCACGGGAGGAAATGAGTTCAGAATCTTCTCATGTTGCCATCTTGAATCCCACTTCTCATTCATCATTTTAAATAGCTTCCTTATGTCCATGCACTTAGCAAACTTTCAGTAAACATTTGTTGAGTGAATAAATGAGTAAATGAATGGCAAAAGAGAGGGCTATTAACTTGCATGCCATGTAAAGGCAAAAGAGTGTGTCTGTTATCCTGTAATGTGAGTGACAGTGATTGTGAGAAGGTGAGAACAGGATCTAAAGACAGTAAATTAGAGGATATGTACAAAATGAAAAACATTAGAAACAGCACAATTTATACACATATTCTCTCAGATATTTATTCATAATTAGGTTCATTGTAAAATAATTTCAGAAATTATCTTACACAGTTGATAAACACTACTCTTTGGAATTTTAAGAGAGCCCTTGCCATTTGAACAAAAGCACAAGGTCATTCTATAATTTGTTACCAGTATGGAATTCATCTTTATGCACTCACTCCTCAACTGCACAACTCACTGACTGAGAACTATTCTCAGTCTTCCAGTCCATTCTTTAACGCCTTACAAGAGAATATACAGTAAATTCTAATCCTTTTTCTTCTGACTTTGGGGTCACTCTCAGTCCAGAAGCTGTAATGAGGTGTGTGCTTCTCACCTGCCCTTCAGTCAGGCATTAGCTCATCACCAGCTTAGGGTGCTGGGGAAAATTTCACAGTCAAAGGTAGATTGGTTAAAGCTAGTGACAGGCTAAAAATCTATGAAGATAATAGATAATGTAACAGGTCAAAACTGCACAAGTCATTACCACTGAGTGTTCAGGAAGAAAGAATTAGAGCTAAGCACATGGGCCCGAGAGGTGAGACATTTGCCCACCTTAGTGAAAATCAAGGACCAGAACTACTAGATTGTGCCAGATGTTTGACGTTATGGAAAGATGCTGAAGTTAGCACCACTGGAAGCTTTGCTCGCAGAGGCTGGCCGGTTCTGGGGCGGGCGATCCAGCTGGCTGAGGTGTGGCTAGTTGTGCTGGGGCCGGGAGCTCTTTGCCATTGTCTTACCTCCACATACTTTGGGCAAACCTAGAACTCTCCCACCTCCGTTCAGGCAAGAATAGAGAAGGTCAGAAGAAGCTTTCTTCGCATGCTTCCCCTCCATTGTCTGGTTACTGAGCACCCAGTTTCTCCATTTCCAATTTTCATTGGAAAAGTCAACAAGTAGAGGCCACACTAGAGCCCAAACGGCAAAGAGCAGCATGAGCTGAGCTGGTCTTTCCATCCCTTCCCAGACTGCGGCGCTGATCCTGGAGCTGCGCTCAGCCTGGGAGGGGCGCTCCTCCTTGGCCTCGTTTCCTCACCTTGCGAGGGATTAAGGGATCATGTGGACTTTCTGCTTTTATGGGTTAGCCAAGACTTTAATGAGATCAGATCCCTTTGACTCTTGTTAAATTAGTAAATGAAAAAGTAGTTGAGTGGCAAATTACTCTCTTGTAGCATTTTTGCCCTTCTAGCAGATATTACTTAAGGGTTTTAGGGGCAACAGATGATTTTCTTTTTAAAAATTTTTTCTATTAATATTTATTTTTGAAAGACAGAAACTGAGTAAGAGCAGGGGAGGGGCAGAGAGAGAGGGAGATAAAGAATCCGAAGCAGGCTCCAGTCTCCTTGGGGTAATTTTCATAAGCAACTGGCAACTGACCCAAAAAATGTTTCCAGCAAACAAATCCACAGCACATTTTGGGCTACAGACATTAGAACTTATGATTGGGCTGCTATGTCTGTTTTCCAGTTAAAAGTATGTGGTTAAGGGGCGCCTGAGTGGCTCGGTTGGGAGCGTCTGACTTCGGCTCAGGTCATGATCTCACAGTTCCTGAGTTCAAGCCTGCATCGGGCTCTGCCGGCAGCACAGAGCCTGCTTCAGAGCCTCTTCCTCATCTCTCCCTGTCTCTCTGCCACTCACTCTCTCTGTCTCTCTTAAAATAAGTAAGCTTTTTAAAAAATATGTGGTCGACATATTGCATTATATATTAATGTGTGTATCAGTGTATGCCTATATGTATTATGCTTACATATATAAATACATAAATAAGAGGGGGTGAAAACCATAGCCTTTACCTTCTGCATAGTCTGTATAGAGATCCTACGAGAATATTGATATTGTTTTGTTCAGAAATGGAGAAGAGTATTAAGCCATATTTAAGAATAATAATAAAAAAATAAGTGATCAAATGCCTTAAGCAAATAAGCCAATTGGTTTAAACAATTTTTTTTTTTACTTTTTATTTTCCTTGGGCAGCAGAAGAATGACCACCATCCTCCTCTAACTACGTCGCCTCACCATTTTATTGTTATTATTTAAATTTCGTACATAATGATAAAGCAGCATCAAGACACCTCATTTCATTTGACTTAAAACTCCCTGGTATTCTAAATGCAATAACAGCTTCCGAAGTGTAGTCCTCTGACTGGGATTTTAATGAAAGGATGTTCCTTTTCCTGTTTTTTTTTTAATTTGTTTATGTGATTCTGTGAAAATATTTAGCCATTTTCAGCTTCTGAGATAGTTTTCCAACTATAAAATAAATATCTGGTGTCAAGCATTTCTATTTCAGGATGAAATGAGAAGCGAAAGGCAGTATCCATTAATTTATAATTAAACTGGTCGGGAAAAGGGAAGCACATGCTAGCAGATTGGCCCTCGGTGACTGATACGCTTCCTGCCGCAGAGCCGCCACTGGAGGGTGATTTATTATTTTTCCTAATGTTCCTCATTCTCGTTTCAGCCGAGAAGGTCACCCACAAAAGATGGAATCCAGAAAAGAGGCGACACAGTTTGACTTTGGGTGGTTGCCTTTTTTCCCCCTTTCTTTCACTTAAATTTCAGTATTTACAGCTTACCAGTCTTAAATTTGACACTCAGCAGACATAAACTGTATTCTTGAGAGGATTAAAGGATTATTCACTCACGAGCTTAATCAGATTAATCAGAGATTCTGAACAAGATATCTAATGCTATTCACAAGATGAGACGTGTGCTCGCTGCCGGCTAGTTGAACTCGCATGAGCAGACACGCACGCACGCACCCACACAGTGCACATGCGCACATGCACGCATACACGCATGTACACACAAACACATAGACATACGTACACTGACATTTGTTTCACACACTATGATATTATTATTTAAAAAAATTTTTTTTAATGTTTATTTTTGAGAGAGAGACAGAGACAGAGTATCAGTGGGGGAGAGGCAGTGAAAGAGAAGGACACAGAATCCAAAGCAGGCTCCAGGCTCTGTGCTGTCAGCAACAGAGCCCGACGCAGGGCTTGAGCCCACAAAACCTCGAACCCATGACCTGAGCCGAAGTCAGACACTTAAGCCACCCAGGCACCCCCAAAATATTTGTTTTTTAATCATAATCAATTAGCTTCTAATGCTTACTTTATCTAATAAGAGAAAGAAAAAAGAAAAGATTATGTGCTTGTATGTTTTCTAATGCTATTTAGATTTGAATTACTTTGTTCATTATAGGTTGAATTCATTTTTAGAACTGCGTTTTTACTGTCATATCATTCTTTAAAAGAATCTTTGGAACTTTTTAAGGAGAAATAATTCTTTCCATTTTTTACATTCATATGAAGAAACCTTTGAAATCTGAATATTACAGAATTGAGTTGCATGTGAGAATAAAAATAACCTGAAAAATAGATTTATTTGTTATTAATAAACAATAATAACTATGGTTTCTCCATCCCAGTTAGGAGCTTAAATTCTATTCTGCATTTATTTTAATAAGCTCCTTTTTCTGCAGGCACAGGAGGCAGCAAAGACCCTTTGTACCGCAGACATATTAAATCAGGATGGGGACCAACTGTCCCATTGTAGGAACTCCTATTTTAAAGCAGCCGGAGTTAAGCAGATTTTGCTGGATTTACTTTCATTTGGGTCTTATGCTATTTGGGGGATAGAAAATGTAATATTGGAAGTATTCTCAAAGATAGGAAGAAGCAAAATTAAAACGTGAGCCCTATTCGTCCACTCTATTAATCAAAATCACCTGATCCAGGAACTCCTGAGACCCCAGGAACAGAATTTAGATATAGCTCCATATTGGCCTGGTGGTTCAGAAGGCCGTGCATCTTGATGCTCTTGCTTCCCAACTAGAATCTTATCCCTGATGGTTATACAATTATTATAAAATCGTCATTAATCTGTGTAGTGCTCATTAGTGTTTGGTGGTGATGCTGTCTCAATATAGAATATGAATACCCGATATTTAAGCTTGTATTGTGTCTCCAATGTTTCGAAGTCCTTTCACAGATTACAGCAACCCCACGAAATCAAAAGGCATTACAATACCCACTTTATAGCCACAGAGAGAAAAAGTGCTTTATCCAAGGTTAAGCAGTAGACTTAGAATCGATATTCAAGTCTTTTAATTTTGAGTCCAAAATAATGCCACTCTTTTCCTGTTGTGGAGGGCTTGGACGGCTCTGGCTACACCTCCCCTGCCCAGGAACGTGTGTGTCTGTGTGTATCTGTGTCTGTGTGTGGGATGGGACACAGCTTCGTAAGTTTATAGGTACGGTTTGCAGCAATGAAATAAAATAAACAATAGTTCCAACTTAGCAAACACTGGAAACCAAAAACTGCCAATAAAAGTGAACAATGAATTTTGGTCAGTTTCCTGGGCTTGTGAGCTGCAATAAGATTTTATTGCTCCGCCACAGCCAAAAGTTAGCAAAGGATGAAATCATGAGCCACTATTTCACAGGCATCAGAGCAGTCAGAATGCTGGCTAACTTTTATAGTGTTTACGATTTGCCAGGCACATTACCTATATTATCTCATCTAATCATAAGGTAAGTTCCTCGTTGTCATCCCCTTTATCAGGTGGGGAAACTGGAACTTAAGTAACGTGCACAAGGTCACAGGGTTAGCAAGCAGCAGGTGGAGCCTAGAGCTGGCCGCAGGATGTCTGTTCTTCATCACCATGCCCACTTCCCTGACATCAAGTCTGCATTTACAATTCTGGCTGCTTTCCAACATGATGTCTACCCTGACACCTAATAATCTTCATTATTGTACTGCGGATGTATTTGCAGTCTTTTGAACAGAAATGGTGACGTTTGTGCTGGTTTCATTTCAGTCAGCATGCTTTAAGGGCTTAGTCCACGCCAAATCCATGCGAGATGTTTTCTCATTCATCTCAGTTAATCCCCACTTGGGAGATTGGAATTGTTTTGCTCGTTGGCAGATAGAGGATGTGAAACGGGGAGAAAGGAAGCAACCTGCCGAAGTACAAGACCAAGGAAAAAGGCTGCGATTCCCCAGCCTGCTTCCATGCCCTCGTGGCCTCTCCCTGCACCTGAATCGGGGCCATAGTCGGGGCAGGTGGGAGGGGGCAGCCCACTGAGCTGCTCAGCCCAGCCCTGCTGGACGGGGCATCACCAGCGCACAGAATAAAGACTCTCCAGATTTGCAGGATTACCTTCTCTCCTCCTCTACTTTAGCATGTTTCATTAACACTAAGTCATCAAGCCCAGCTCCTCTTTCCTTTTCCTGGGCCCTAGTAATCTTTTTCGCTGTATAAAACTACATTTTTCTTTTTAATCAAGTGCACTATATTATTTCTATTCTCTTCTTTCCTTTTGGAGAGGGTGAACCATATTTGGTTTTCAGTTTGCATCCCTATAAATGGTTTTTGCTCCAAAAGCACAGAACAATATGAGGTTACAAAGATCAAGATCATCTGTTTAACTAGGGTAGAGCTGATCCCAAACTTATTCCTTTCTGTGCTGGGTAGAAAAAGGATAAACATTGGGGAGAATGCTGATATTTTTAAAAATCCATGTGCTATGTTCAGGGACCAGGAATTATTTTAGACAGCATGACTAATTTTTTCTTGTGTTTAACTATCATTTGCAAAATATCTCAAGTATAGTGAGCACAAGAGCCTTTCAAATACACCCATTTCCTGCACACACCCACACCTCAACCGTGTTATGGGCACACCTTTCCTCAATGCCCCAAAGTGAAAAACAAAAACTGGTTTAAGAATAAACCTCTTCTCTGAAAAAACATTTGCATTGGATTAAAACCACACTAAATTTCTTCCTCTAAAAATATTTAGTAGTGACTGTATCCCGTTAAGAACTGTTGTTTTATTTTACAGAAAACATAAATAAAGTGGTACCGTCGTGGAAGTTGATGTGTTTTATAAATGAACTTAGAAAAATGAAGTTGGTCTGTTTGATACATTATTATCTTTTATTCAAATATCCACTGGAAAGGTCCCTAACATGTCCTCTAACATGGAATAGAACAACAAAGGAATAACTGGGCTTGGTGTAGGAAGTTATTTGGATGCAATTACTTTTTGAGGAGATGTGAAGCTGTAAGCAGCTTGTGTGTGTGTGTGTGTGCACGCACGCGTGCGTGCACACATGCATGGATTTTTCATAGTCACTTTTTTTTTACAACTGCTCTGTTGTAGTTTATTCTGCACACCCAAGAAAGGCTGATACTTCTGGAAGAGGCAGGTCCTTGAGAAATGGTGTGTAAGAGATTGTGGACTTAGCATTTCATGGAGAGAGAAACCCTATGCCATTTTAACCTAAACTAAAGAGATTATGTGACTGTCTTAGTGGGCTCTGGGATCACTTAGATTTAGTGTGTGAGCAGAGATATTGGATCTCAGTAATTGCAACCATTGGGTTAACATGGCAGTTGTTTGAAATGAATGACCCATGCAGGTGAGCCTTCGAGGTTATGGGTCACCGGAAAGCTTTCCCTAGTTTCTGCAAACAGCTGCTCGCTGGTGGGGGCTTTCCCACGTAGCTGAGGGCTTCTGGTGGCAAAGGCCACGCTCTGCTCTCTTTCCTCTCTCTTCTGTGTGTGTGTGTGTGTGTGTGTGTGTGTGTGTGTGTGTGTGAGTGAGAGCGAGAGAGAGAGAACGCATGTGAGAAGAGACTTCTCATCTCAAGTGTGCTGTTTATGGAAAAAGCAGTGAAGACAGAGGACGTGGGTCTCTTACTGAATTTGCTTATAAGTATTGTTTATTAATTAATTTATTTATTTATCACAAGCCTGCTGCTGCTAGAGTTCTGGGAATGTCCTATATTCGGCCCTGGGTGGAGTATTTATATATGTGAAAACCAAAATCTGCATTTAAGATGTACATGCTTTACTATATGTAAGGTACTCCTATGCAAATCAAAAAATTGAGAATCACTTTATTTACAAATAATGTGTTATTTTGTCTGTGTTAATTTTTGCATGTGTTGCGGTTTCACTTAGGTTTCTTTTGGACCCTCTCGGAACCCCTCACAGTAAGTGACAATGGTGGTTTGGGAGAAGAGGCACATTTTTCCCAGCCGTCATTGCATCTCGGAGCTGTGCTTGCTCAGCTCTCCAGACATGTCCCAGCCTTCCACATTTTGTCTCTTTCCCAATGGAGAGTTTACTGAAAGAGATTTTTCTAGAGTTCCATCGTACTTGGGGTTTTCCATTCTTGCCCGGTAACCAGCACCTCTGGCCCTTATGTTTGACACACAGGTGGTCCCCTTCCTGCGGTTATTATAGAAAAACAATGTAGAATAGTAAAACATGTAAAACGAACCAGAAATCCTTAAATAAACAAGAATGAGGCCAATACAATGGAAGCCATGATCCCAGCAACAGAAAATAGGATCATGTTGCTTTATTTCCGAGCAGCCGGCCCTCCCGACCTCTTAAAAAAAGCAACACATTAATGATGCATTCGCAAACAAACTTGTTTTTACCTTGCGCTGACAGTCAGACAAGTGGGAGGTTAGAGAAAAGAAAGGAAGGCGAGGCAAGGCGGATTGCTTTGCTGTGCCGTCTTGCTTTCCCGGCCTTGGCTGATGGAATTATTGTTTATTTTTTTAATTTTCAGAGGTAGGCTGATGACAGCTGAAGAAGACTGTATTTGCTGAGGAGCAGCATGATGGTAGAGAGGAGCAGAGCTCCTGAGGGAGACCTAATGGTTCCTCTCCTTCCTGCACGGAGATAAAGACTTATAATAAGCGTGCATGTTCACCATCTGGCTCTGTGCATGTGGTCCTTATGGAGGGGAAAGCAGCACAATCTGTAAATGATCAGGAGCCATGGCGCTCTCTCCAGAGAATCCACGATGCAATCAAGGTGACAGATGGCATGGCCACTGCTGTGGCCTCATGGAGAAGATCAAAATCACCTTCAATAAACTCTGACTGAAATGGGCATGAGCACCTCAAAAAAGTCAGTTTGTCAGTCAAACTGCGACAGCAAGCCGCATTGGGGAAACATAGCGGCCAGCTCTCTGTTTTCAATCGTTTCCGTCTGACTGGGCCTGAACTATGATCTTTCTCAAATTGTCCTTTCTGTTTAGCTGAAGCAGGCCAGCAAATTGCCAGATTCATTGCTTTATTGAAGAAAATTGAAAACACGATGTCCTCAATTCCGGGGCCGTGCGGCTGGCAGGTGCTGGGACACCCAAGTGCTGAGAGTGGATCCCGTGTCTTGAGCCCAAGTTTGCTCAACTTTAGGCAGATTTTTGGATATGAAAATAAAATGCAAATATGTGCCTGGCCTGAAAAGATCAGCTGGCAATGGATATGGGAAGGGTATTAGGTGTCCAATAAACGTGTGTAGAATAAACACATGCTTGAAAAGAAAAGGAGGAAGGGAGGAAGGAAGGAGAGAGATGGAGTCTCCGTGTGGTTGGCTCATGTATTTGGGCAGCAGGCTGCCTTGAAGATAGATTTGGTATCCATTTCGTTTTCTATAGATATTTATTGAATATAGGTGAACTTGAAGCGTTGGACGTAAGGTCAGTGAAATACGGATGTAATATTTTTTTTCTAAACAACTTGTATAGAATTTGTAGAGGTCAGCAAGTTCAGACAAATTTCCATTTTTGAACCCCCACTTCCACAGCTGAAACATTTTTGAAAGCTCTACCTGTTCATAAAACTAGAGAGGGATGAGTGAAAGTTACCTGCAGTGGAGAAAAATACTGTGCTGTCTTTTGAGAGGTAAGGGCACTGATTTCGGGTCAAAGATGATGGATCTTAATGAAAGGACTCTCCCCCTCCCTCTCCCTCCTCCTCCCTTGGCAGAGTTCCACTGTTGTTCTTCCTCCCAAGCTCCAGGAAATGTACATGTCAAGCAAAAGTCGGCTTTTCCAACCTTGAGGTTTCCCTAAGAACCCGGTATCTGTTCTCTGATCCTCGCGTTTTAAATTATTAAGCCTGTGAGATCTCGCAATTCCAACATCCCACTGATTTTCCTACTCGAGACTATGATCTTCTAGTTTGCATTTTGCTTTATTTAAAGTCCAAATCCTGCTCCCACCCCTGTCCCCGTCCTCCCTTTTGTAAATTATTTGTTTGACAGCTGAGAAATATCTGAACTGTTAGGTCCTCGATTCTCATAATGGCGTTTCCCCCCTCATAGCTGCTTCTCAATGCTCATGTCCTGCTCTGGAGATTTACAAACAACTAAAGGGCTTCATCTCTAATCTGTGTACACAAAACGAGAGAAACTAGAAAAAGGGCTCGTATTTTGAGTACCAGGAATAGCAAGAACTTTGTACAGGGACTGCCTTTCCACAGAGCATGTAAGTGTAGCTGACTTGTTATGCACCACAGTTCCACGTGGTCTCCTGGGAGCCGGGAACTAAATTTATTCAGGAGGAAATATCTATTGAGTGCTGAACACCTACTAGGTATAGGCTGTGCTAGGAGCTGAGAAATAAAACTTCATAAAGAAAAGTAGGTATCAAACAGCACTGTTATGGGCATTCTCCCCTTGGGCTGGCTCTCTGCTGAGCCAGTTTACATTCTCATCAACAAAAGCTCGTGTGGCACACAGGACCCGGATGTGTGGGCTGGTGGGGGCACGCCGCCCTGCCCCTGGAGGCGCTGTGTGTATTCCCCGTTCGGCCTTTGGCTCTCTGGGATGACAGGCTGTGTAACAGACATGTTCATCAACATGGCCACAAGGAGGGGTGGCAGGACGGGTCGTTTCTGTCTCTCGGTAGCAGTTTCTTCCCCCCAGGCTCCAGGTGCTCGCGTGGAGTAATGCTTCAGGAAGGCAAGTGGGTCTAAACCTTCCCTTAAGGAAGAAGATTGTTCCTCAGGGGCCAGAAGGTTAAAGTAGCCTACACTGGACCACGAATGTTCCGAGACACACAGCCAGCAGGAAACTTAGTAATCAGAGCTCGGCTTAAATTCAGATAATTATGTTTAAGTTCTCTCTGGCATGCAGGGCCACCTGACCACATGCAAATTGTGTGAACGTATATCATTATTCTCTTTTATGTCCTATCATTCCTAAATAATCAATTGCTCAGAGGAAGTTGCCTGTGGTAATCCGCAAATGTGAGTCTGTCAGCAGAGCTTTCCCTTTACAATGCCGCACACATGCCCTTGCCCTGTCGGCGCGTGCGGCAGGCCTTCAGAGCCACCAGCTCTGCATCTCACCAGCAGGATGGCTGTGGGCAGAATATGGACAGTAGCTACAACTGGACTGAATTTTTAATCATGGAGAGTGCTTTTTATTTTAATGTTTTGAAAGATTGATACAATGCTGAAAGAAGAGATTACACAGAAATTTTAAAAGATGCACACAAGAAGATAAGCAATCTACTAAAAACTCAGGTTTTGAAAGCATGCCATTGGCCTGAAATGACCTTGGGGTAACAGTAATAAATGAATGTTAACTTCCCAAGGTCTCTGTGCGCCAGGCCGTTTGGACTTCTCCTCAAGAGGACAGTGCTGTCTTCTGTCACGAGAGAGAGTGGCCGGCTCGCTACCGGTCAAACAGCTCAGACATAGCTCTGCTGATTTGGGAACAAAGAAATGGGATACCGTTTTGTGTGTGAAGGATGTCATCATGTGAGGTCACACCAGCTCTAAACTGGGTATTTGGAGGCTTCTGCATCTTTTGATCAGATTTCACATCGAGCCCTCAGTGTCTGCATTTCTTCTGCCCACGCATCTCTGAACACGAATGATGGTGCGTGAGGATACCACCCAGCACATCGAATGCTTCTCAAGCTGCTGGTGTGTTTTGGTTCAGCTTTCATGATTTTTTTATCACCAGATTTGTGACTCTTTTAAGAAAAACCCCTCAGCAAAATATTTCTATTATAGAATGATGCCGTGCTTAGAAAGGTTAATAAACATTTTACAGAACACATTCATGTTTCGTGCTACTGATTGCTTGACACCCATTTTAATCTTCATCAGGCTAGCAGTGAGCAAATGGTTCCTGTTTCCCATTAGATTCCTCCACCCTCCGTCATGAATGAGCTGTTGATTTGATTTCAATGAATTCTCTTTGGTGAACAATTCACTATAACAAATGCTTTCTTTGGCCATAAAACCATTTATCCTCCATACAGAAATGCTCTTTCTGGGGCATTCTGTGCTGGTGTAGGGCATCGTTTTCTGTTCGTGGGGGTTCTTATGGTTGGGAACAGCCCATTTTCCATTCTTCCTCATGACACTTAAAAAATTACTAAGGTCATTTTTTCCATACTTCTCCATAAGCGTGTGAAGACTCTGAACGTCCAAGAGACATAGAATGTAATCTACAAATGTGAGTCATGGAAGTAATCGTTCCTTTTCTAAGAGCCATATTTTTAAAAAGTAAAAAGCAAATGAAATTAATTTTGATAATAGATGTTATTTAATCCATTAGATAAACAACTGTAGTGTATCCATACAGTAGAATATTTTTTAGTCATAAAAGGAATGAAATTCTGAAACATGATATCACATGGATGCACCTAGAAAACATGCTGAATGAAATCAGCCAGATTCCATATGAGGTATCTAGAGTTGTCAAAAATCAAGGCAGAAAGTAGAAATGTGGTAACCGGAGACAGGGTTAGGGGGGAGGAGAAATGGGAAGTTAGTGTTTAATGGGTACAGGATTTCACTTTGGGAAGAAGAAAAATTCTAGAGATGGATGGCAGTGATGATTACACAATAATATGAATGTTCTTAATATAACTTAACTGTACACTTAAAAAAATTAAAACTGTATTTTGTATTATGTATAGTTTACCACACACACACACACACACACACACACACACACACAGATCAGATCATGCCATTCTTTTGCTGAGAAACCTCCTCTGTCTTCCCATCACTTTATAAACTATTAAAAATATTTTTTAATCTTTATTTTAAAGATTTTATTTCTTTTTTGGAGACAGACAGAGCATGGATGGGGGAGGGGCAGAGAGAGAGGAAGACACAGAATCTGAAGCAGCCTCCAGGCTCTGAGCCTCAGCACAGAGCCTGACACGGGGCTTGAACTCACAAACCGTGAGATCATGACTGAGCCAAAGTCTGACACTTAACTAAGCCACCCAGGCGCTCCTTCCCTGCCCCTCCCCCCGCACTTTATGAACAACACCCGAATGCTCTTCCCGTGAGCTTTGCACTCCTGTGTGTCTGACTTCTCCGCGACCTTTTCCTGACTTTGCTGCTTACAAGCCATGTGATCTTCTGCAATTTACTTAAGCTTCAGCTTCTTTATATATAAGTTTGGGATAATATTAATATCTACCAACCACATAGAATTGGGGAGCATTAAAACAAAATAATGTGCCTTGAGTGCTTAGCACAGTACCTGCCTGCACCTAGTAAAGTCTGAATACAGGCTTAGCTATTAAAATGTATAGTTGTTATGTGTATGTTTTCACATCACATGTTTAACACATCATACATATGTAATGAATTATTTTATAAGACCTGAATAAAAGATACAGCAGGCATGTTAGTGGTGTGCGAATAGAGAACGGGCAAGTATATGTTAACAGGCTTATTTGTTGAAGAGTGGTCAGTGTAACCTGAGCTTCAGGACAGCATCCTCTAACACGTAGACGAATACAGCGCTTTCTCTAGAAAAGATCACTCGCGCGGAGCCAGCACGCACGGTGGTCATTTCTGTGATCTGGTTATGGGTCATTCCTCATGCTTTTGGCGGAACATCAACATTAACTAAAGAAAACTGAGCCATATCAGAAATATCAGAAATTTTCACAGTTTGACTTTCCTACAAACAATGTTTAGAAGGGAATTCATTGTTTCGTGAAATTAGGCAGACGTCACTTGCGCTCACAAACAGCTATTCCCCAGGGGAAGGTTCATTCCTTGGAGAATGAACTGGTGGAGCTGGGTCTACCTTGACCCCTTCCTCCACTTCCCCTGAGAGCCAAGATCTGGGCCTGTGGAAGTGGTCAAACAGGCTCACTTCTGTATGTGACCAAATCATCTTGTTTTCACCAAGATTAAAATTGGAATCCATAAGATGCGATTATGTCAATCTGTTTCTTTTTCTTTTTTTTGTTATCTTCCTTCCTTCCTTCTTTCCTTCCTTCCTTCCTTCCTTCCTTCCTTCCTTCCTTCCTTCCTTCCTTCCTTCCTTTCTTTCTTTCTTTCTTTCTTTCTTTCTTTCTTTCTTTCTTTCTTTCTTTCTTTCTTTCTTTTTTTCTTTCTCTCAAAAAGTTAGAAGCAACACTTGGAAATATTTAAAGCACAGTCACTCTGTCTACTGCTATACATACATGGTGAATGGAGTCCGTCCCTGACTGTCAGCTCCCTGACAGTCTGGAGACCTTCGCTGTTTCCCAGGGCTCCTGCTCTGTTTCCTTCTGTTGCCTGGCTAGCAACAAAGGAACTAGAAAAGCTAAACTAGTTTAAATAAATTAACAGGTTTTGGGGAAAAGGTGAAAACATACTTAAAATAAAGTGAGTTTTTGTTCTACATCTTTTTGAATCCTAGGAACAGCATTGGGTTGTTTTAAAAAATCACCACACAAGAAATGAAGAAAATACACCTTCAGAACCTTTCCTAGCCAATCCAATGGCCAGGTAACTTCTCTGTGGCCCTAGCTTTCCTTCCCAGTTAATAGTAGTATTGTCAGTTCTATGATATAAGAGGTGTTGGCTTTACTGCAACTTTTATCACCTTATAAGCTAGTTAAGAATCAAACACCCAGGAATGCAAGTTTGAATTCATTTCCTACTTATCGATTATTTTTACCATGAAAGGATGGGAAAATTATTTAACATAAGGGATTACTATCCCACAAGATTATTGGAATAATGGATTTACGGGTGGGTGGTAGTTGGGCATGACTTTAAAGTACATATTATTCTGACAGTTCAAGTTTGAAGTGATCCTTGACTAGTAAGACGCTCTCAAGCACACGAAGGATTTGAAACTCTGAAAAATGTGCAGGAACAGTTATTAAGGCCTGAATTCAATAAACAGATCTTATGGCTGTTTAACATTATCACACATTTGTCTTCTTGTTTTATGTTTCTTAAATTTGACAATAATTGCAAAAAAACAATACTGATCCAGACCATGTTTTGCAGATGACTAAAGAGTTTCAAGATATAACTTAAATTTTACTTATTCTGATTTCTATATTGAAACAAAATGGTAGTCAAGAAGTATTTTATCAAAAGGGTATAATTTCTATAATTCTTTGGACACTTCATTATCTGAAGAGATGCTGTGTAGGCAGGAGATATAGGGAGGGTATTTATGAAAACCTTAGCTATAGAATCAATGATTAAAAATTTATAAAAATAAAACTCTAATGTTGGGCATAAGATTATGAACAGTTGGTTTTATATTTTCAGTAGATCACTGGGTTTTAAATTGGACTATTGAGTAACAGAATAATGAAATTTGTGGATTTCCTGAGGAAGTTATTTACTTTTTATTTTTATCATGTCAAAGGAAAGGTAGCCTTCTTGTCTGTTTTGCAAATAATGAGAAAAGTGTGAAGACACACAAACATAGGAGAGGAAGCCACCGGGTCTAGATTCAATAGTTCAGACAATTTTTAGAAAGATTTCTCAGTTAGGCTTTCTCTGCCCAACAGACGTAGAACATTAGGGAAGGGACTGCACGTATCCTGGACTCCAAAGACTTTTCTTCTGTAGGTTGTGGCTGGATGAAACAACGCTAGGTGCACAATTAAAATTTGTAAAGGCTGCCAGAAAAGCCACAACAACAACAATAGTGTGCACCTACTTAACATATGGAGATCTATAGCATATGCAGCTCCTCTCAATAAGGTTCCACTGTTTTTATAGTTTCGTCCCTTGGCCAATGCAGGTGGGGACTGTTGAGTCATTTCTACTTCAGCCACAGTGTGGAGGAGAAGAAATACCTTTTTGTGCAATGAAAGGAGTTTTCTCCAGCAGAGCATCCTTTCGTGTGCACATCATCCAGATGGCCATTTCCGTTTGTCTCCAGGGGTGAACCAAGCAATAGAGCAGCATAAAGAGGATTAAAAACACTGTTTTCTCCAACCACCATTCTCCCCAATGTCACTACATTTCCTCCTTCAACATATTAAGCACTATTAGCAACTAACTTGCTTCATAAGATTTTGCTTTATTCCAAATGTTTCTTAGGATTGGAGTAACAGATATGCAAAGTCCGTAAGGCATTTGGCTTTCCTTTTCCAAACATAATTAACTTCACATATAGGAGGACGGGACAAGGAAGAAATGTTTGAATAATATGTGTTGAGTCATTTCTAGTGAGTTAAAGATAGCCCGAATGTTTCTAGGTGTACAAATCTTCAATCTTATTGCTATGTGGTTAGCTCCTACTTGCTCAAAGTTACTTAATGCATTGATTTCAAAATCTTTGTCTGTTACTAACTTTATTAGAATGAAGAATATGCACCAGAAAGAATGCAATCCACTAAGATATATATTAAAAAAGAGTAGATAATGGCCTTAATAAATTTATAACTTATGTAGTGTGTCACAAATTTTATGTCCTTAATAGATTTCCTTTGTCTTGCAAACAATGAGTAAGCAACGGTATAAATATAAGTATATAAAATATATACTAATATAAAAATATAACAGTATAACTATAAGTATATAAAGCATATACTTATGTAAAATATGAAATATGAAAATGAAGCATCTTACTGACATATTATTCCCATTTTAATTATTCAACTTATTTTATTAAAAAATTTTTTAAACATTTTATTTTTGCAAGACAGAGAGAGAGAGACAGAGACAGAGACAGAGTATGAGCAGGGGAGGGGCAGAGAGAGACGGCGACACAGAATCTGAAGCAGGCTGTGCTGACAGCTCAGAGCCTGATGTGGGGCTTGAACCCACAAGCTGTGAGTTCATGACCTGAGCCAAAGTTGGACGCTTAACCAACTGAGCTGCCCAGGTGCCCCTCAACTTATTTTAGATTATTAGACTTAAAAGTACATATCTGAACTCTATATACCACGAATCTTACTATATTATGAAAAGACTAAACTACTTTTCTGATTCAGACAATTTAAAAATGTAGAATATCAAGCTAACCATTTGAATAATACAGTGGATTTTGGAATCATATAAAAAAGCCTAAAGAATTGAAAGGCTAAATTTACCTATGAACATTCTTTCTACCAATCCCTAGTTTATCACATCAGAAATATAGTTTCTTTCTTTTGCTGCTCCTAATCACAAGAAGAGGATAAGAGGGTAGAGAAGGGACCCAAGAAGCTGGAGATGAGAACTAATTCTGGTAAAGGACAGAGACCAAGAGCAAGAATTGTAAGTTCTAGATTGGGCTCTAAATTGGACTGACCAGTCCTGTGTGAGTCATTCTCTTCTTTGTCTAGTGAGGTAGCAATGTATAGAGAGAAGTGGCACAGGCTTGGGGAAATACGTACACCTGGGTTGAAATCCTCATTTCAGCTCTTACTACCTGACCCTGAGACAGCCTCATCTTTCAAATGTGAATGTCAATAGCTATGCTCTGAAGTGGCTGGAAAATAAAAGGAGATTATATTGGCAAAACATGTAACACAGTGTTTGTTAATGGCACGCACCCAGTGAGTAGAGCTCTTCATTATTTTCAAAGGAAGTGGTTGGATCAGTTCTCCCTGAGCAGTAGATTCTGTGATCCAGGAACTGGGTGCTGGCACCCAAATTTTGGCTCAGGTAATCTGCTGACACCCTGCCCTCCATTGCATATGTGGTGGCCTTGCTCTAGTAAGAGTCCCCAGTCATACACCGCAGGTCATATTACTGACAAAGACATTGGCTCAGCTCAGTTTAGTGCCTAGTGTAGAAGCAGGACCCCCCATCCCCCGCCCCGCTCCGGAACTGTATAATCGCAGTGTTACACAGAACTGTGTAATCGCAGTGTTACAGAGAACTGTGTAGACATGCCTCAGCCACATCTGAATCCTCCACCATGACTGACTAGCCTGTTTTTCCCCCAACGCTGCTATGAAATCAGAGCTGGAAGCTGGCCCTGATTCGTAGTCCCATGGTTCTCTGTCACATACACATTCTCTTGGTTTCCATCCAACCTTACTTTAAATATCCCTAGGGATGGGCTTTCATCACTTTTCTTGCAATATTTTTCTTAAATAATAATTTTTACTGTCAGAAAGTTTTCTCTCCTATTCAGGGTAAATTTTTCTTTCCTTCCTTATACTTCTAGCTAGCCTGTCCTAAACCTGATTAAATAATTCTTACTGCCTGTTCAGTATTTCTCCTGTCAGATTTTTGTAGTCAATTATTGGTCCCCCCTCAGCCATTACTTAGCAACACCAGACATAATCTTTATCTTTAATCATTTCTCATAACTCACTCCTCCATCACCACCATCATTATTCTCTCCTCTGAATTAATCCATCTGCTCTTCTGAAGGTAACCTCAGTGTCTTAGGAGGCTGTTCCCTTGAAGTAAAACACATATCTATATTTATTTAAAATTTTTTACGGAAATAACATAAAGGTACAGACAATTTTGAAAACAAAGAAAAATTGACATGTTATTCTAACACGATGGTTGTTGTCACCTTTGTCTTTTCCATTTTTATATTTTTTCCAAAGGTGTGGAAAAAATGTTTACTCATAAAATGTCGGTGTAATTTAAAACAGAATCACTATTTAGAAGTTAATGTGCCACATATATCGAAGCGTTTAGCTTATGTCCTTAATGGCATACTTTTGGCCATAGAATGGAGAAAAGACCTTTACATACGATTGAAGTAAGTTACTGCAAGAGTGCATCTTCCGGAACCTAACTTGGTATATTTAGGCCAGATTCAGGTAAAATCTAACAAACCAACATTTTCTTTCCTAGGACTCTGCGGAACAGAAATACTTGTAGATTTTGTGGTTAACTGTTGTGAAGAAATGGACTTTTTGTGATAGAGATCACCCATGAGGAGACTCTAATCCTGGCCCTCCAAAAATTAGGTTTGAAAAAAGAGAGGTATGTTCATCCTATGAGGAAAGTAAAGGCAGGCAAACTACCCTGTGTCCCCGCTTGAAGAGGGGCCAGAGCACTGCCAAGCACTCTCTAGATGGTGCTCCCGCCTAGAAGAAGCCCTACAGGAGAAGGCAGTCTGGGAACTCCATCCTTTTGGAAGGGAGGTTAAGACCTAATGTGCTACCACATCTAATCACTGCCAGTTACACCTTTCGTGGAGAAAACCTCCCATCCCACCTACTATCAACTTTATTAGAGAATTCTGCTCACTTGGATGCTCTGAGAAAACTTATCTAGAGAAAAAGTAAGAAACAATCCCTATAGCCCTGGTATACAGTGGGGTTGGGTATTGCCAGTATCAGTATAAATCCTCGGAAAAATTGGTGGGTCTTCTCCTCAAGAGGGAAGGAATCAGCAAAATAGATTGGAAGAGATTGCGAGTATTTTTCTCATACTGGGTGAACCAAGGAGAAATGTCGTATTTCTTAATCTTAATGCTTTCTGTGTGTGTGTGTGTGTGTGTGTGTGTGTGTGTGTGTAGGGGGGGTCCAGGTAGCTGATTTCAAAAGCACAACTAGTTGTGGAGGGGCACATGGGCATTGATTCACTTTCTCAATCACCTATTCATTCAACAATCACTTGTGGAGTGTCTATTATATGCCTTGTGTTTTCCTAGGTTCTGGTGACGCAGCAAAAACAAAACATACTCAAGTCTTCCACCATGGAACTTACTTTCTAATAGTAATTAGAGGTAGATACAAACACAGGGCTACATTGCTCTTCACATTGAGTTGTGAGGGATGGCTGTGCAAGAAAATGAGTGACAGTAAAACTGGGCACAGTGTAAGGAAGGCTGGAAAATAGCTGGACTGGAAGACAGCTGTATGGGAAAGTGTCATGGGAATTTGGGCTTGGACCGAGGTCATGTGCTGGATGAGGTATGACGTGATCTCTTCTTATACACCACCAAATCTTCTTAGTCCAGAGAAACAAACATTAAAAATTTTTAATGTTCATTTATTTTTGAGAATAGGATACAGAGTGCGAGCAGATGAGGGGCAGAGAGAGAGGGAGACAGAGAAGCCAAAGCAGGCTCCAGGCTCCGAGCTGTCGGCCCAGAGCCCGACACAGAGGCTCAGACTCATGAACGGAGAGATCGTGCCCTGAGCCGAAGCTGGTTGCTCAACTAACCGTGCCACCCAGGTGCCCGCAGAGAAATATAATTCAGTGCTTCCTGAGATAGCACTTCCGTGGACAGCAGTGACAGGACTGAGGCCTTGAGTGGGAGGGTGAGTATGCAGCAGCGCAGGGACACATCTAAGTGTCCTTGGCCTACGTGATGTGTGTGCCTACAATGAGCTTAGAAAAGTTGTTAACATGTTATCTGTTCATCTCTGGACATGTGGGGACTGTTTTCTCTGTTATTCCTTACAACATTAATTCTTCTTAGAAAAGAGCATCTTAAAATTGTGTTTACAGTTTTGGTATCACCGTAAGATTTCTATGGCTCCAATTCTTCCCCTTTCGTTGAACATTTTGTTTTGTATCTGGTTCTAATTTCAGTATGGGAGAAAGGAAGGAAAACTAAGATAAAAACAGAGAGGGAGGCAAACCATATGAGACTCTTAAATACAGAGAACAAACAGGGTCGCTGGAGGGGAGGGAGATGGGGGGATGGGCTAAATGGGCGATGGGCATTCAGAAGGGCCTTGTTGGGATGAGCACTGGGTGTTACGTGGAAGTGATGAATCACTGAATTCTACTCCTGAAACCGTTATTACACTGTATGTTAACTAACATGGATTTAAATAACATTAAAAGAAAAAAAGAAAAAAAAAAGAACGGAGTTTGTCTGCATGTCACCTTGTTCTGTTTCTTCCTTCACCCCCCGAGGGTTTTCCTAATTTAACGTTTATGTGAAAGTTCAAAACTTTGGTGATCGCTCCATAGAATTCAGCCTGGGGCTCCACAACTTAGGATGAATTTGGAGACTTTTTTTAATACAGGAAAATATAAAGATGATTATGGGGTGAGGAGGTAAGAATTGTACTGAAAGAGTCCAGGAGGTGAGATCATTTCATAAAAGATACTAAATTTTTTGACTCACATTTTGGTCTCCATTCTCAAGAAATGCATCTGAATTTGGAACAATTTTCCGAAGAATTCTGGTTAGAACTATTCTCAGAACCTCTCTTAAAAACTGTTATTACTCCGTCCTTATTTATGTAACACTAGAGCATATCCAATATTATATTTGTCTTGGGTACAGAGTATGCAGTTTACAGAAACAAATGAATAAATAATGGCTCAAATGTTTTTATATTGAGAAAAGGCTGATAACCAGATGTTTTTAGTTTGTGCTCATAAATAAGTAAGAGGAAATTGCTCCAGACTGCAGCCTAAAATATTTTAGTTTTATACAGTGTGGAATTACTAACAGATATGTTTGTTCAGTATTAGAAGGGGGTCATCATCTTTCTGGAAGAAATCTGTGTGAGCCATTCAGGGTGTTTCTCTGAAGCTGCAAATGACCTCTTCTGTGTTGCCGGAAACTGGTCTTTCCCTGCTGCTCTGACTCCAGTGTTTGTCTTGTGGAGAAAATTTTTAGGCTTCCATACTTTTTATATTTAATTTTCTACTTAAAAAATTTTTTTTTAATGTTTTTTATTTATTTTTGAGAGACAGACAGAGACAGCGTGATCAGGGGAAGGTCAGAGAGAGAGGGAGATATAGACTCTGAAGCAGGCTCCAGGCTCTGAGCTAGCTGTCAGCACAGAGCCTGATGCGGGGCTCGAATCCACGAACTGTGAGATCATGACCTGAGCCGAAGCCAGACACTTAACCGACTGAGCCACCCAGGCGCCCCTAATTTTCTACTTTTTTATGCTTTTTTCTCATATCATTTTTTATGCTGTTTCTTCATGTCAATTTTTAATGTCCATCAGAAGAACATATTTTTGTGCATATAAAGATCATTTATAATTATTTATTTTATTTAGAATGATTCCATTTTATAGTTTTTTTTTTAATATATAGAGAGGGTGTGTGCAAGTGGGGACAAGGCAGAGGAAGAGGGAGAGAGAGAATCTTAAGCAGGCTCCACACTTAACACAGAGCCTGATGAGGGGGCTTGATCCCAAGACTGTGAGATCATGACTTGAGCCAAAATCAAGAGTCTGATGCTCAGCTCACTGAGCCCCCCAGGGGTCCCATAGAATGATTGCATTTAAAGTGCTTATTTCACATTTATTAAATTAACATTCAGATTTTAATAATAAACTGAGAACAGTTACCGATACTTTTCATCTGATTAAAATTCAACGGACAACAAGGACCCAAGCAATGGAGGGACCTGAAGTTTACACTTAATCAGCTTTGCGGTTCACCCAGATGAGGTGCTACTCAGGAAGGCTGCAGGTGAGTGATTCAGATATTCGTCCTTGTTTGCCGGGAAGTCCCAGATGGTCCTTTTATTCTTGCTCATCTGTCCTACTTTGCATGACAAATTTATATGGTCACCCTACTTATGTTGACCACACAAAGTGAGCCCGGGTGAGATGCTTTGGGCTCTGCCTTGAGCACCTCCATCGCCTGTCTGCCCCAGTCTTGGAGTGAGGCAATCACTCACCTGCTTGGAGTGGTGTGTCTTTCTATCTCCTTAAAAGTCATTATTTTTGTATTATATAAATTAAGACTTAAAAAGTTCAAAAGGGGCACCTAGGTGGCTCAGTTGGTTGAGTATCTGACTCTTGATTTCAGCTCAGGCCATATCCCAGGGTCATGGGATCAAGCCCCATGTCAGGGTCTGCACTGAGTATGGAGTCTGCTTGAGATTCTCTCTCTCTCTCTCTCTCTCTCTCTCTCTCTCTTTCTTCCTCTGCCTCTCCCCCTAGCTCATGCTTTCTCTCTCTTAAAAAAAATTCAGTGAACAATGAACTAAAGTTTATTGAGATTAAACTCCCTTAAACAGAATCTAATTTACATCTTAGTTACTTAAATTTCATGAAACATTTAAACCATGTACCTTATACTTTAAGATTACATATTTTAAACCAACTATTCAATTACCTACTTTAAAATAGAAGTGCAAGGTAAATCTGTCAGAATTTCAATATGCAGAATATTTATGAATTTTGAATGGGTTAATGCTGAATTTAAAACAGAATTGTAATACAGAGAGGAGTTTAATTTCATCAACTATTTTCTTCTAAACCTTTTCAAGGAAATACATACTAAGGCAATAGTTTTATCTTTTCAAAAAATGCAAAGTATCCCAAAACTGGGAGGGAAATTTTGCATCTGCAAAATGAGTAGAGCTTGTTTTCCTGGATTTCAGTTATCTATGTCGGGTAGCAAATTACCTTCCAACTTAGTGATATGAAACAGCCGTTTTATTAAACTCCCTGATTTTGTTGGTCAGGCGATGGCTTATCTCTGCTCCACAGAATCACAACTGAGACCTCAGTTCTGGGGACAGGAATGGCTGTCGCAGGAATCACCTGTAGGAACGTGCACACTCCTGTGCGGGTCTAGCCTGGGTTCAGCTGTGGTAGTTGATCAGAGTACCTACACATGGCGCCTTCAAGTGGCGTGGGCTTCTTCCAAGCACGGCCTAGCAGCCAGCTCTGGGCAGAAGCATCCTGAGGGGAAGCAAGCACTCCAAAGGAACCAGATGGGAGCTGCATATTTACAATCTAACCTCAAACATTCATTACATAACATCAGTTTGTGGTATTTTGTGGGTCAAAGCAGTCTAGGTTCAAGGAAAAGGGTGATAGACCCCCATCTCTTAATGATAGGAATGTCAAAGAATTTGTAGCCATTAAAAAAAATTCTCCATTCTGCCAAACCTTTTTGATGGAAATATGAGAACTTGGACTGCAGAGATATAGGACATCCATTCTCCCACCCAAATGGGAATACTGGGGGCATTTCATAGTTGCTCTAAAAATAAGAGCCTCCGAGTCTGTAATCCTTAGAGGGAGCATTCACTGACCTCAGAGTTCAGGATGATCTTTTAAGTGTTTTTCCATCATTTCTCAAGCCTGATTCGAGCAGAATGCAATTCAGTAACGTCTACCCTGATTGTTTTCCTACCTAACTGTACTGCACAAATCTATTTTCTCTCTCAGTATTGGTCATAGCATTAAGGCCATTCTAATATAGCATTTTTTTCTGAGAAAGAAGTTGCTTGAACTTCAACCTTCTTTGGTTTCTCCTTTCCCCATTTATTTCCTTTTTTTATTATCTTAGATACATATTCATTGACCACATCATCATCAGCATCCCCCAACCTACTTTTAAAAGTCCAAAGCATTCCTTGGGCTCCTTTCTCTTCTCCTTATATCTTTCTATTTTTTCTTGTCATGTTTTCTTGTAAAACAGTGATTCTGCATCATATATCCTTCACCCCCATCAAAACATGTGCCACTGAATGCCTGGGCCAATTTTTAGTAGTGTTCTCCCCAGGATTTCTCTCATTTATTAGAGTGAAGTCAGGGAGGCATTTGGGAAGCAAATGGCTGGACTGAAGACCTCCCAGGAGCTTTCCTAGCCCCGTGAGTCAAGAGTCATAGGGAGGTTGTGTAATAGTCAAAAAAATAATAGTCTACCCTTTCACAGAGATGTTTATTAAGGAGTAAATTATCCTTATCCCCAAGTCATTTCGTTATAGTTCTTAAGAGCATCGTTTTCAGAGAAACAAAGTGAAATTGCAGTTAACTAAATGCTAGCATCTGTTTAATTGTTTCAAATCTACAAAATGCGGCAATTTATAAAAATTGTCTGCTATGATGTACTGTTTAAAATCCCTGCAGCTGTAATCATAATTTATTAATTAATTCCCTCATTTATTTGTGGGCTTTTTTGGTAAACATTTATTAAATACTCATTAATTCACCAAGCACTGGACCTAGGTAGTGGATTAAAGAGAAAATAATTAAAGGGACGTTTGTTAAACTATTGTACTTCAATATAAAATAATGTTATGTAAATAAAGTAGCTTTTGAGGTTGCCTTTAATCCATCTTGGGCCTTAGCCTTAGTGCTTTGATACTGAGAATACAATAGGTGTATCAGTCAGAGTTTTGCCAGAGGAACAGACCTGTAGGAGATATACATTAAGAGATTTATTGCGAAATGTTGGCTCACATAATGTGGCATCTGGCTAAGCAAGTCTAAAATCCAGAGTGTGGGCTATCAGGAAGGTGGGATGGAACCCTTAGGCATGCGCTGTAGTTGCTGACACAGGCAGAGTTTCTTCTTCAGGGAGGCCTCAGCTCTGTTCTTAAGACCTTTCCATTGAGTGAGTTAGGCCCACACAGATTCACTCTTATTAAAGTCAACTGATTATGGACTTTAATTGCATCTATAAAACACTTTCATAGCAACACCCAGATTGGTATTTGATTGGATAACTTGAGGAGTGTAACCTAGCCAAGTTGATATTTAAAACATTTTACCTCTTGTCAACATGCTGTCCATTCACATCTCTTTAAGCCGCGCTTAATCTCCAAATAAAGACAATAAAAAGTCACACTTCTGCCTAACATAATACAACTCTCCCCTGTCCAACTGAAAATGTGGTTACTCTTTATTCTAAAGAGGGTATAAAGTACTTCACTCTTCTTTGATATCTCATAACTTAACCATTGTGATATAAAGTTAACTGTTATTAATACATCTTATGTTAGATGACAAGGGGATACGAGAGGAAAGAAAACAAAAATGTTTAGTATGTATACATATATATGCACAAATATATTTATAATAAAGTAAGGAAGAGAAATTCATAACTATTGTTTTTCTTATTTCTGCAGCTGGACAGAGAGTTGTAGCTGGACTTTATAATTACCTTCATCTATTACCCATTACCTATTTCCTTTGGCTTTAGGAACCACCTCCACTGGCCGTGTTCTATGCCTGATGAGGTGACTCAGACCTTCATTCTTTATGCTTTGAGTCATTATTAGTTCTTCCTTAACTGGGTTCTTATAGTTTTTCATTGACTTCAATGATAGGACATAGTAGTACTAAGGTCCGAATCTCAGAGCCTCCACCTAGTACAGAGCATTTTACTGTGTGACAGAGCATTTTGCTTACTGGCAGTGTGCCTCCATTTTCTTATACAGAAAATGACATAATAGTACCTATACCAAAGAGGGGCATATAGGTTCAAATGAGTAAACAATTCCTAGCACATAATAAGCTCTATCTAGTTACATGTTTTTATTTTTGTCTATTTTAGATTACAAAATAAAATTCATTATTTCTCAAATATGAACTAAATATAAGGCACTTCAGTATACTGCTTTCACACAAGATAGACTTCATTATTTCATTTTTTGGGGGGTTTAGAGTGATCTAGTTACCTTCCAAAATACAGAGCAAGTTAAATGACAGAGCCGGGAATCAAGCTTCATATAATCTTCCTTCAAAATAAGGATTTAAAAGTTCCCCAAAACTTAGAAAAAGGTTGATTGCTCTGTGGCCATACTAATAAGTAGCCACCGAGATGTATTTTAAGCCTGTTCAATTAATCAGTGATAACTCAATTCTATGAACATGCTTTTGCAAATCAATTCAGTATCAGTCCCTTGCTTCTGTGATTTAGTTAGAGATAGGCTTAGTCAAAAACAAACCACTGAGTGCTAATCAGTTAACAACTGCCACACATGGGTAACCACACTTCCACTGAGAATTCCAACCCACTTACGCTTCTGAAAGTCTCCCAATCCGTAAATTCCATGCTTCTCCAAAACCCAAGTAAGATTATCCTGCTCAGAGAGAATGTGCCTGATCAACGTTGTTCTCCCTTACTACAATAAGCAATAAATTCAGCTTTGTTTATTTTAGGAGTTGAACGATGGTCTCATTCTTTAACAGTTCAGAAAGTGCCGCTGACATAATTTTGAAGACCCCTGCATGGCAGCATTCCATGCAACTCTCACTGGAGCCCTTGTGCCCAAACTCCACCATAGCTGCTGCCAGGGATGTGAATCCAGCAATGACCTGAATTCTGACTAGTGTCACTGAGCTCTTCCTGATTATTTAATTGTGTTATCCTAGGACTTGTAGTCATGTAGATCTTTGTATAAGGCCACTAGACTTAGTTCTTTGTGTTAGGTAACTGGATCTCATTTTTTTCTTTATTCAGTAATTAATTCTTTGATTTGAAGAGCACCATTTGGAACAAGGTAAGTAGACTTTATTTTGGAGTTATACCATTTGAAAAATCTATTTTCCATTGCCCTGATGTTCTTCTGTTGCTTCTTTGCTTTTGCTTTTTAAAATACATGCAAAGTTTCTTTCAACGGCTTTAGTTTTTGTGCAGTGTCTTGTTTTCACATGTATAAGAGAGCAGATTGAGACATCCAACTGATAAGTCTCCAATCCAATTTAAGTAGATCCTGAGTTTAGCGGTCCACTACACTGGCAACAAATGTGCAGAAAAGAGTGTCCAAGCTATGCAGCCCCCCTACAAAACTGTCATGCATGTACTCCTTGTCTTGTGAATTTTTGAAAGACAGTAATTTTCTTTAATTTGTAATCCTTTATCAATCATACAGCCCCTTCATCACCTCTGCTTGGTCTGTGCACCTGAGTTACCATGAGTAAGCACATGTTGTTGACCAGCTGTCATGGCTCCTCTTTCTAGTTCGTCCTGGATCTGTTTATGCCAAAGTCTCAACCTTCTAGAAAAACTTCTACTTTCCACATACAGCAGTACTATCAACCCAAGTGTTGCAGTACATTTTTTAATGTAAAAAAACTGACTTCAAATAACAATGTCAAAAATCAGTAAATTAATGTTTAAGAGGATCTCCGAACACTAAGTAGTCAATAGTTAGCTTTTAAATAGATACACTAAATCTTCTAAACAAAATCCTAACTCCAATATAGTTTTTCTCAAATACTTTGAAACCTTCTGAAACTTCTCCTTGCAACCCTCTCTTTCTCTAGGGAGCTCTATCTAATGTTCTATTTGAGATACATTTTCTTCAGGGTTTTCTAAGGAAAGGACACTCACACTGTAAACTTGATGGACAAAATGAATGCAGATCTATAGAAACTGAATTAAAACCTTCTCTAGAGTTAAAGGCTATCATTAAGGAGTTTCCTAAACCTCAAAAGGACAGGCAAAGTTTCCTATAGAATTCAGGACTTTGCTAGCTATTTGTTTTTCTGAACTGAAGATCTGTACCAACTATTCAGTTAATTTTTAACTCCTCGGTTGGTAAAACGTTTAAGAGAAACAGAGTAGAAAAAAGAAGACTTAAAGAATACTAGTGTATAAAACTTTAAAAATAAAAGCAGGAAATTCCCTAAGCCTTTCTTTTAATAAAGTATCAAACTAGATTCAAACATTGAAAGTAAATAAAGATAAATAATAGATTTAAGAAAACTTTCAAGCTGAATTCTGGGGTAGCAAACCCAAGTCCTGAATAAAAAGAGCCTTTTCCTCTATTTTGGTAAATTCTTCAAATCTGAATCAAGGAATTTAATAAGAAAAGAGTAAATTAATATCTGAAATTGCCAACTTAAAATATATTCAATAAGTGGCTAGGCATTTCTATATAGCCTTAAAAATAAGCAAGCTATAAATCAACATAGCTAATGGCTCTCTAGGTAAAACAACCCAAATGGTTGCTTCTTGTTTTCTAAAATTTTAGACTCAGGGGCACCTTAGTGGCTCAGTCGGTTAAGCATCCAGCTTCAGCTCAGGTCATGATCTCACGGTTTGTGGGTTCGAGCCCTGCATTAGGCTCTGTGCTGAAAGCTAGCTCAGAGCCTGGAGCCTGCTCTGGATTCTGTATCTCCCTCTGTCTCTGACCCTCCTTTGCTCGTGCTGTCTGTCTCTCAAAAAAAAAAATAATAAATAAATAAATAAACATTAAAAAATAAAATTTTAGATCCTATAGAATAGCACATATGCAGATATTATAAGCAGATGGGCCATTGTAGAAACCAATGTTTGATATTGGCTAATAAATGAAAGGATATTATCTAAATCTAATCATTGATGCTACTCCATGGGGTACATAACAAATATTTTCATCTTTCTCTTAAAGTTTTAAGAGGTATTGTATTTACCTATGCAGTAGTATCACTTTCTTTTTTATATAGGTTTCACAAAATCTACCATCAATTTCATTTTCATAGAACATTGGAGCCTTTAAAGTAAAGTCTTAAAGTTGTCTGAAAAAAAGAGAAGCAAACTGATGTGTAATAAGCAAAACTATTTTTTAAGAGAAAAATGTTCTCTTTAAGTGAAAATGACTGCTTGTGCCAGATGGTGGGAAAAATAACAAAAGACAAATTTGAGTAGTAAATTGCAGAAGGCTTATGGGAGAATAAACTTTAATTTACCTTAGTTGATTTGAATCACTACAGTAGTTAAAATCTCTAACAATCCTATGACCTAAACTGAGATGGACATTTGAAATTATTACCGAAGGAACACTTACTTATTCTTTGCAAAGCAACACTTACACATTTAAATGGTGGAATCGGCTTCCAGACCAAATGTTCTGAAGTTTCTATACATGATATCACTATAGAATATGAACATTAATATACTTTAACTATATGTGATTCAAGAAATTACCAAAGGAATAGTTACGGTATCAGAATTCCTATGGGCAAATGACACCGTAGGACAATGGCAGGTTAATTGCATCGGAATTTTTAAGAATCCAAATTGATTCCCCCTGACTTATACAAGCCTTTCTTTCCATACAACTTGAAAAAGTTAGGCCATGCTCCAGGATAATTCAGTAAATAACATGGCTCACATTAAAGAATCCTCTGTTATGAAGTCTATCCTTAATTCCTTAGCCAGCGCTCAGACCCTTTGCCTGAGGACAAATACAAGCATCAACTAGACTAGTGAAAGCACCTGTAGAACATAGACTAGACCTTTAAATCGAATACATCCACATATAGGAAATCTTTGTTGCTATTGGAAACGATCCAATATTTTAATTGGATGAATTACTGTTAACGTCTCCTGTATCACTATCTCCTGGAGTTAATACTCTTAGGCCAGAAACCCTGAAACCCTTATTCAGTGGAGAAGAATCCATTGTGTTTCTTTAACCCAGGAAGTATTCATGCTCAGAACAGAATTTTGGGGCACTCCAACACCAAATGGTGATTTGATGGTTCTTTTATTTACAATAAGAGAAAGACAATATTAGGCTTGATTTTAAGAAGTAGTCCAGTTTTTCTTGTAAAATCTGATTCCTTATCGGAAGCCAAGCTGTTCAAATGTCTGACCTGTCTGGCCTTCTCTATGGCATATGAAATTACTAAAATAAAGTAGTAAATATAAAACTGGTAGCTGGTATATTTTAAAATAATCCTCTAGGTTTAAAATTCTGCAAAAAATAGTTTTTAAAAATTTCCTTAGGTGCTTTTTAATAACTAACAACAAATCTATTAATGAATAATTAATAGATGCCATGATGCTACCTAAAATATTTGCTGTCAAAAGTGACTTATCAGAAGTGGTCTCAAACTAGGTTGTGGTAACAGTCACAAAACTCGATACATCTACTTAAAGCCATTGAATTGTGTACTTAAAATGAGTCAATTTTTGTGAATTATACCTCAATAAAGCTATTTTTAAGATAGAAAAAAATGTACTATAGAAAGTTGTGTGCCATACTCTAGATCTCATAAAAATACTTTAAAATACTATTTAAATACTTTAGAAATAATATGTAAATGCTTTAATAGCCATAAGCCAAACAAACTGTTTTAAGTGAAGTCTCTATATAAGGGTTTCATTTAAAACAACAAAAATAATGAGTTCCTGGGGAAATTCAAGGATTATTCCATCACACACACAGAATATGGCCTGCTAAATTTTGAAAAGATGCTTTAGAAATGATCAGGTTGTATTTTTTATAAGAATAAGATTTTGCAAAACTTATAGCCACTGGAAGCCCCAAATAAAATCTCAAATACATACTTGGAAAAAATCTTCCATGAAGCACAACAACATCATGTAAGGACAAATTTGCTACAATATTAAACACTGGGATCACTTTTCAGGAGAGCAGAGGACATAGTTTGTTATACATGTAGCTAAATTAATCTGGAAGCACTATGGAGGTAGACCATGGCCTGGTTCCATGCCTAAAGTACTCTGCACATACTTCCAAATAGACTTCATGCAGTTGCTTTCCTCTTAGTCATTCTTGTTTATTATCATTTTTATACTACTTTAAAAAATTTTTAATGTTTATTCGAGAGAAAGAGACAGACAGAGACAGACTTGATGGTGAGGGGGTGAGGGGAGAGGAGCAGAGAGAATGGGAGATGCAGAATTTGAACCAGGCTTCAGGCTCTGAGCTGTCAGCACAGAGCCCAGCATGAGGCTAGAACTCATAAGCCGGAGATCATGACCTGAGCAGAAGTCGGACGCTTATCTGATTGAACCACCCAGGTGCCCGTTATACTTCTTTACTGGTTTAAAGTTACTGCACCTCTGACTTAGTCTGCCATATTCCTCTTACTGATAATAAAGACTTGCCTAAGTGTAGGCTTTAGGTAAAATGTCTTTGTGTTAATATGGCTCTTGTTAGGCGTGAGTTGGCAAATGTTTTCTGTAAAGGAGAACAAAAAGTATTTTAAGCATTTGAGCTACATACAGTCTCTGTCATATATTCTTATATTTAAGACTCTTATTTATTTTTTCTCTTTTATAGTTTATTGTCAAGTTGATTTCCATATAACACCCGGTGCTCATCCCCACAAGTGCCCTCCTCCATGCCCATCACCCCCCTTTCCCTCTCCCCCTCCCCCATCAGCCCATCAGTTCTCAATATTCAAGAGTCTCTCATGGTTTGCCTCCCTCCCGCTCCCCAACTACTTTTCCCCCCTTCCTCTCCCCCATGGTCCTCTGTTAAGTTTCTCCTGTTAATTTAATACTCTTTTAAAAATGTAAAAACCGTTCTTAGTTTGTGGTCTGGACTTGGCCTGCAGGCCACGTTTTGTCAACCCTTTGGGTTAAGTCATTCAAGAGGTGTGATTAGACAACACCACTGATGGACTATATCTCTTTACAGACAATCAAAGATAGGAAACCTTCCCCCCACCTCCTCCTTTTTTTTTTTTTTTTTAAGACTCCTGGTAATAGTGACTCCATCCTTAGAAATCAAACAATTTGAGGTGCCCATCAAAAATTTGTTTCCTCATATTGGATGACATAGTAAATAGTTCAGCCTGAAGATAAAGCAGAGCAGTTTAAATTCCTTATCTAAAGTAGTTATGAGTAACAAAATAGTCATAGATTTTCTTTTGGTCAGCCAGGGAAGAGTCCATGTCATTGCTGCCTGAATTAACAGGACTCATAAGGAAAGAAAAATCTGTAGCCAAGCTGAAGAAAAGACAAGCTGGCTATTTCATACAGGCACAGCGAGTTATTGGGACGGATCCCCTCCCTCTTTAAACATAAAACTTGTCTCATTCTGTTCAGTGCCTGTTACATAGAATCTTAAATACTTCTAGGCATTGTCCTAACAGATGATTCTACGAATGATTCAAGCAAACCTGACCAATGCTCAAACCAAAACCAGTATCTATAAACAAAGCTTTATTTTTAAGAATTCTTCACCTGTAGTGAAGACCTGACCAGTCACTGATAATCTCTCACGAAGTTTTGCTCGAATGAAGACCAAGAGGGAAGCAAAAGAGAACAATCCTGCAAACTTAGGAGAAGACTCTTTTGTGATCACAGCTGCCAAAATCAGTGTGAAAGCGGTTCACCCAATCAATACCAATGTATACTCGTGAATAGGCTCGTACAAGCCACCCTGCAATATATATAAACACATCTAAGATATTCCAGTGCATTGGTCCGGGTGCGCTTAACCACTTGCTTCTTAATTTGATTTCTTTCTTGAGAATATAAAAGTTGTCTGAACTTCTTTCCACCGAAATAAAAACTCCTAGCTTATGAAGCAGTTTGGCTCCTCTCCCCGCTAACCCTTCACAAGCTTTTAAAATCATATCTGTGATTATAATTTCATCACCTTATTATACAATTTAATACATCTTATTTGAAGAGAGACTAATGTTTGTATTTCATTGTGTTACATATTTACAATAGCTATTTATAATTTATGGTGTACATTTCATTCATTCTCCTCTTATATAATCTGACTTGGCCATTCTTGATTGATAGACCTCTTTTGGATGTGCAGACCTCTTTTTCTGGTTATCTGAGGGGGGTTCATTTTCCAAGTCCTTCCTTAACTGAACATGTGTATGTTGTAATTTGCACATGTGGCAGCTTGGCTTAATATCTAATTTTTTGATCAAAAGTTTGCTTCTATTTGTGTTGAGGAGATGTCTGAAGAGAGTCTTGTAAGGACGCAGGTATGATCTGGCCCTCCCCACCGGGCCTTCCCAGCCTTCCTGGAGCCGGTCAGGGTGCCGGCTTCTCCTGAAAGGGCGCACCTTAAGGAGGGAGAACTCCTGCGGCGCCCAATCGGGAGAGGCCGGCCAATACCTTTGACCTTTCTAGAGGCGGGCCTAGTCACGTCCCACATGGGGCATCCTGGGCCCATTCTGACTGGTCAATACTCCAACTATTGTGATTGGCTCCCACAACTGCCAGTATTGATGGGGGGGCAGGGATTGGATCACTGTACACCCGTCATCATTTCCTGTCACTCCACCTCCCAAAGACATAAAAGGCCCTGCCCTGCCTTTGTTCGGGGCTCTCTCCACGTGGCCAGCGGGTCGGGTGGAGACTGTAAGCCTGAGCTTAAGCTTGTAATAAAGGCCCTTTGCTTTTGCAGGCGTGACTCGGTCTCCCTAGCAGTCTCTGGCGTTTGTTTTGGGGTGATTTTACAAACTTGGGTACAACAGTCTTATTTTGGTTCTTTTGTAAATTGTCCAACATTATTCAAGGACAGGAAAGTAAGGCAGCAGGGAGGCAGACACACGGGGGCCCACCCCAGGGGGTGTGCTGGACTGAGTGAGGACTGATCAAGAGACGGGGGCATTCCTGGGGACTCTGGCAAGATGCTGCCTCACAGCCCTCAGTCCTAACTAGGCACTTCAGCACGCAGAGAAGGCAGTGGCACCGTGTGGGCAGCCTAGAGCCACACACAGTGTGAATGGAGACTAGGGGTCCCACAAGTCCTTGGGGCCCGGTCAAGGGGAGCAGCGTGACTGAGCTGAGGCCTTGGGGTCTGCTGTGGCAAGGGGCTGAGGGGCCCTGCAGAAAGGACCGGCTCTAGCAGCAGGCTGGGGAATTTGGGAGGTTCTCTTGCTGAGGTGAGGCGTAGGCAGCCAGAGAGAACCAAGGGACCCATGTGTTCTTTGGCCCCAAATTTCAGCTTCAGTACCAGGAGGGAACACCGACCAAGCAGACAAAGGCTATCACTCCAGAGCTTGAAGGAATGACAGGAAGGAAACCGAGCGGATCCCAAAGCCTTCTCAGCCCTGGGAATAGAGGAAGTCCCTGTGGAGGTAACAGGTGGAGGGGTGGGCAGGGGAAGAATCTGATAAGAATCTGTTCCAAAGTAACTGAATTAAACTTAAAAGGCTGTTCAACTTAGTGAATCAGATTCGGTTTTTCGCCAGATTGGACTAAATTTACTCTATAGCAAATTGTAAGAAATGGAAGATGCTTTTAAAGGAATATATGTGTGGTATCTTTGTAAAATCAGCACCAAAAGGCAAGTTTCGCTACATTCCGAGTGTGTTTTTCATTCATTTGGGGGTGGGGGCTCAGACTGCTCTTTGGCTTGTCAATTCTTCCAATAAAATATGCGGTCTCTAAATACCTATGATGATCATCTCTGTGCTGAGTGTTGATATCCTTTCTCTGGTGGTTTTCTGTCCTTTAGAGCGAGTGTCTTGTCTCAGAGATTCCTTTCTGTCCCCTGTTTTCTTCTATATTCCGGGTGAGTCTCCCCTATTTGTCTTCTATCATTAATTTCATTTTTCTGCAGCATCAATTGTATACTTTCTTGCCTCCAAAGTATATTTTAATACTATTTCTTTTGAACATTAAAAAATGTTTATTTATTTCTGAGAAAGAGACACACAGAGAGGGTGAGTGGGGAGGGGCAGAGAGGGAGACAGAATCCGAAGCAGGCTCTGGTCTCTGAACTGTCAGCACAGAGCCCTGTGTGAAGCTCGAATTCACAAACCTCGGGATCATGACTTGAGCCGGTTGGACACTCAATGACTGAGCCCCCCGCGTGCCCCCACTCTTGAACATTTTAAATAAAATTTCCAAAATATTAACAAAAAGAATAGCACAACAATGTGCAGTGGACTGTGTATCAGTGATGTAGCCAGGGGAGGTGGGCCGCCGGATCTCTCATCAAGAAGGGACTCAGGCTTCAGCTGTGAGCGGCCAGCTGAATCTCCAGATGTAGCACTTCTGGGATTTGCAACAGCATTTATGCCAAGATCCCTCTTCTCCAGGGTAGTGTCCAGCCAGCGAATGACCACAGCAGGGGTATGGGGACCCGCTACTTCTACGCAGTGTGGGACTCCTGAATGAGCTCCTCCACTGGACGGACCCACACTGTCCGATCTGCATCGCAGTCTGAGACTCTCCTCCTCGAGTCTGCCTCTCTCCGCCTGCGCCCCTCGCTGTCAGAGGTGCAGCCCGGCCCACCCGCAGGCGTTCCCTGACGGATCTTGCTTCCGCTCCCTTTATCTGTCACAGGAATTACCCCCAAGGAAAACATCTCCCAACTCGACCTCGGCGTCTGCATCGGCACAACTAGCCACTCATCAGCAACAATTTAGACTTCCCTGCGTTCAGGTCATGTGCGCACTCATTTTCATTTCTTTGCTGAAGTATTTTAAAACAAATCCCAGCCATCATGTCTTTTCATTTCTTTGTACTTTGTTACATTTCTTAAAAATATGAAAAACTCATTATACATTCATAATACACACATAACATTATTTCTTAATGTCATCCAATATACAATACATAATCAAATTTTCTCAGTTATCTAAACATCTTTATGAATTAAAGCTTATGCATTGTATTTTTATGTATCCTAAGTCTTATTTGCTACTATATTTTAAAATCTTCATTTATATATCAGCCAGCTCATTTAAACTCTTTTTATCATGACTTTTTTCTTTCATTTATGGTTTCTTGGCTTTTTTTCTGTATAGTTCATATTCTTCTGTAGTTTTTGGAGGAATTAATAAGATTTCTTCTAAAATTTTCATCTTTTAAAAAAGAAACTAAGAATCAAATATGATTCTCTTAAACTTCAGGGCAATTATTCCTTTGAATTATCCTCTACAAAGTGGATAATTTTTCTTTTCTGTTTATACATATTGAAAAGGAAGAGTTTTATTTATTCCTGAAGTTTCCGACAGAGTAGAATAATCTAAATTCCTATTCTATAAACTTGTCCTAGAATTTTTCCCTCCCAGATTTAAAGTTCCAAGTTGGTGGAATTTACAACGGTTAATCGGCAGTCTTTTAATTCAAGTCTCTTGGGTTGACTTTGGATCTCCTGATTCAGCTGTGGAGACATGTCAAAATGGTTTCCCCCAACTTCTTCAAAGTGAATTGTTCTGCTTGATTCAGAGGCTAGAGTATGTGAATGTCCAGGACAGTGTTGATAAAGTCATCTTAATCAACATGCAATTAGTGTGCGTTCCACCTGGACTTTGACACGTCGTTTTCTCTTATAGCTAGCGTCTGATGCAGTTGCCAGTTTTTGTCTTTTTTGGTATCTTCATGGGTATTTTAATGGGAAGTTGAGCAGAAATGTTTCAGGCATGGTTCCATTTTAACCTGGATGTCCATAAATACCATCATTACCCTTTATTTGCAGGATTCTGCCAGAGGATAGAAAAGTAATGTCATAAATAAAATGCACAATTTAGAAGGAAAAGCTATATATATATATTTGTTTTTAGGAGGAAAATGATAATGCAAAGGAAAGAGAGAATATGCTGGAAATAGGATCTGGTGCTTTCTCCATTCATTACCTTTGATGAGAGAGGAGGAAAATGCAAAACATACATATGTATCCAGACAGGACTCTATCAGACACAGCTTTGAGATACAAGCTAAGAATTCATCAAATATTTCAATTTGAAAGGTGTGAATGGCTATAAACTGATTAATTCCCACTGAAACTCTGTATCTAATTTAGGTGGTGATTACATACCTTTAATTAACTGATGATTATGACATGTCTTACTTTTCTAAAAGTAAGTGGTGTACTCTCTGAGCACATGCTGCAGTTAACTCTTTTCTTGAACAAGAGAGTTTTAATGGAGATATTTGCATAAAATTACATATACATCTTCTCATGGAAATATTTGTATCTACAACATATTACTATTTGTAACTTTTTATTTTGTTATTTTCAAAGGGTTAAATAAGATTTAAGGAAGATATATATTTGTTACCTTTTTTCTCTTTTAAATATAATTTTTCTTGTTTTCAGAATTGATAAATATTAAAGTTCTTGAAGTATTTCTTTTTTAAAAAATTAAAAAAAATTTTTAATTTATTTTTTTATTTTTGAGAGAGAGTGTGTGTGTGTGTGTGTGTGTGTGTGTGTGTGTGTGTGCTTGCAAGCAGGGGAGGACAGAGAGAGAGAAGAAGAGAGAGAATCCCAAGCAGGCGCTACACTGTCAGTGGGAAGCCAGCTCAGAGCTCAGATCCATGAGCCGTGAGATCATGGCCTGAGCTGTAATCAAGAGTCAGTCGCTCAGCTGACTGAGCCACCCAGGCGCCCCCTGAATTGTTTCTTAAAGATAGTTTATCTTTCGTCCTCTTTGCCTTTCCTGGCAATGGCACCAAGGTTTTTTGTTTTTTTTTTTAACTATTTGCTTCATACCTCTCTTAAACTGCTGATTTTTTATTTTGAGAATTCCCAGTTGTGATTTTTCTTCTCTACTGCTTTTCACACAATTTGAAACATCCATTTGTTTCTCCATGTCATTTGCCAGAATTATATCCCCATGCATTCTGCTTTCCAAGTAAAATTAAAATTTGAAATAAAGTGCCCTTTATTGTATCACTTATCATTGCTCCTCACAAAATTAAAAAGATAATTTTTGGGGAATGATACTGGTGGACCACTTGCAGGTCTTCCAATTTTTCCTACCAGTAGAAACATGGATTGACAAATTTAGTTACGGAATTTATATGGTTTTACAGCTGCAAAGTGTGTCTTTTATTGTAAAAGTTATGGAAAGTTTTGATGTTGAAAGTTTTATATATCAAGTGAAAATGCAAATTATGTGTTCATACTCTTGTGTCCACAGTGACATCTGCTGAAGGTGGTCCATATATGTATGTATTCTTTTTTTTTTTAATATTTTCTAATGTTTATTTACTTTGGAGAGAGAGAGAGAGAGAGAGAGAGAGAGAGAGAGAGAGAGAGAGAGGAAGAGGGGCAAAGAGAGAGAGGGAGACACAATCTGAAGCTGGCTCCAGGCTCTGAGCTGTCAGCACAGAGCCCTACGTGGGGCTCAAACCCACAGACCGTGTGAGATCATGACCTGACGTGAAGTCAGACGCTTAACTGACTGAGTGCCCCAGTGCCCCCCATATATGTATTCTTAACACATGATTATACGTGAGCTACTTTATATTCATTTGATATCATGACTTGGCCAATTATCTAACCTAATGGTTGAAATATAAGCTCTAAAAAATTTAGACTGGAGATCTCTAATGTTTTTATTTATTTTTGAGAGAGAGAGAGTGTGTGTGTGTGAGCAGGGGAGGGTCAGAGAGATAAGGAGTCACAGGATCTGAAGACAGGCTCTAGGCTCTGAGCTAGCGATCAGACAGAGCCTGACGTGGGGCTCGAACCCACGAACTGTGAGATCATGACCTGAGCCGAAGTTGGATGCTTAACTGACTGAGCCACCCAGGTGCTCCTAGACTGGAGATCTCTAAATAATTTCCCCCAATCAAAATGAATACACATTTTCTGGCACCTCATAGTTGCACATACTCAAAGACATTGCAGGATAGTTGCCTTGCCTTGAATATTGAGGTTGTGAATATTAATTAGTCCTTTAATAAAATTGTATATACATAAAATTCTTTAATATTTATTATTAAGATTTAAAATTTTCCTTATTTAATTTAGTAATTTGAGATTCTGAAACATAAACTTTATTTGTTTAAAATTATAGGGTCCTTTCTTTGGAGAAGAGTTTAGTTTTTTTTTTTTTAAGTTTATGTATTCGGAGAGAGAGAGAGAGTGGCGGGGGAGAATCCCAAGCAGGCTCCACACTGTCCCCAATCTGGGGCTTGAACTCACTAACCATGAGTTCAGGATGGGAGCCGAAATCAAGATTCCGATGCTTAACCGACTGAGCCACCCAGATACCCTTAGTTTGTTTTTTTTAAAATAAACTTGAGGTTAAGTGTAGAGTCACTCCCAGTTGTAAGAAATACCGTAGGGAGATCCTGTGTATCCGTTACCCAGTTTCCCCCAGTGGCAACAATTACCAAACTATAATACAAAACAACCAGGATATTGACATTACAAGGTACAGAACAATTTCATCGCCACAGGATTCCACATGTTGTCTTTTTTTAGCCACATCCATTTGGTTTTCACTCTCTCCTTAACCACTAATCTGTTGATGTCTATAGGTTTGTCATTTGAAGAATGTTATATAAATGGAATCATATAGTCTATAACAGAATCGGCATTTTTCATTGAGTGTAAAGCTCTGGAGATTCATTCAGGTTGTTGTGTATATCAATAATGCATTCTTTTATGCCGCTAAGTAGTCTTCCATGGTTGGAGATAAACTATAGCTTGTTTAGCCATTCATTTGTTCAATATATCTGGATTATTTGCAGTTTTGAGCTATTAGGAATAAAATTGCTATAAACATTTATGCATAGGATAGGTTTTTTGGGAAATGCAAGTTTTCATCCTTTTTTTTTTTTTTTTTTTTTTGAATATCCAGGATTGTAGTTGCTGGGTCATAGAGTAGTACGTGTTTCTTTCTTTCTATTTAAGAAACGGCCAAATTGTTTCCTAGAATAACTAATCCATTTTACATTCCCTCCAGCAATGTTTCTTCAGTGCTCCATATCCTTTCTAGCATTCAGTATTGTCATTATTTCTGACTTATCCATTTTGATGAGTGAATAGTAATATTTCACTATGGTTTTAATTTTGAACATCTATTCATGTGTTAATTTTCTATTTGTATATCCTCTTTGGTGAAATATCTCTTCATGTGAGTTGTTTATTTTGAAATTAGATTATTTTTATTTTACTGTTGAGTTTTCAGAGTTTTTAATGTATTCTAGATTCTAGTATTTGTTTGGGACATGGTTTGCAAATACTTTCTGCCATATCTTGCTTATCTTTTCATTCTCTTAATAGGATGTTTTATAGAACACAAATTGTTATCATTATTTTTCCTTTTGTGGATTGTGATTTGGTGTCAGTCTACAAACTCTTTGTCTAGTTCCAAATCTCAGATTTTCTCCAATATTATTTTCTTAAAGATTGATGGCTTTATGTTGTACATTATATTTCAAGATTCACTCTGAGTTCATTTTTTTAATGTTTATCATTGAGAGAGAGAGACAGAGTGTGAGCAGGAGAGGGGCAGAGAGAAAAGGAGAATCTGAAGCAGGGTCCAGGCTCTGAGCTGTCAGCACAGAGCACTACACAGGGCTCGAACTCAGGAACCATGAGATCATGACCTGCCCCAAAGTTGAACGCTTAACCTACTGAGTCAGCGTGAGTTAATTTTTATATAGGCTGTCAGACTTAGGTTAAAGTTCTTTATTTTTTAACCTGTTGGTATTCACTCCACTACCGAAATGAAAGTTCTTCTTCCATTGAATTGCTTTTGCACATTTGTCAAAAATAAGTTGACGTATTTGTATGGATCTACTTCTGGGTTTTCTGTTCTTTTCCATTAATCTATGTGTGTATTCCTCCACCAACTCAACATAGTCTTAATTAATGTGGAGGGGCAGCGAAGAGAGGGAGAGAATCCCAAACAAGCTCTGAACTGTGAGCATAAGCCATATGCTCATTAATGGAAAAGAACAGAAAACCTAGAAGCCACTCAGGCGCCCCAAACATTTTTTTTTGGAATTCTATATTTGTTTATCAAGTGTGTGTTTTGAATATATCTATTCATGTAGCTCTTTTAGTGATTGCTCTAGATGTTACATTATTTATCCATAACTTATCACAGTCATTAGTGTCATCATTGTACCAGTTTGAGTGAAGTGTAGAAATCTTACTTCCATGTGTGTAATTTTACCTTCCCCCATTCAGAATATAAATGTTTAAAATGCTTCCTATGTACACAATTATAACCATATCAGGTAGTGTTATAATTTTTGCATCAACCACCAAACATAATTCAGAATATTTACGAAGAGAAGGCAAGTCGATGTGTTTACTCATATTTTTGCTTATCATGTTTTATTTTTTTCTGATGATGTTCCAGTATTTCTTACTTATCATTAACATTCTGTTTAGAAGACTTTTTCTAGCCTTTCTTTAGGGTAGGTATCCTGACAACAAATTATCTTAGATTTCCTTCACCATTCCTGAAATTTACTATCTCTTGGATTGGGGACTGACAATCCTGTTATTTCAGCACTTGAAAAATGTTGTGCAACTTCCTTCTGATCTTCTTGGTTTCTGATGAGAATTTTTTCTTCCATTTGAATTCCTTTTCTCTTGTAGGTAAGTTGTCATTTCTATTTGTTGTTGTCAAGGTTTTTTCTTTGTCCTTAGTTTTCAAATATTTGACTGTGTTGTGTGTTGGTGTGGGTTCCTTAGATTCATCCTGTTTGGGGATTTTCTCAGATTTCTGAATTTGTGGGTTTATATAATTTTTTTCTAAATTTGAAAGGTTTCACCTCTTGTATCTTTGCTATATATTTTTTCAGCCTGTCCACTTTCCCCTGTCTTTCCAGGACTTTAATGTCTAGAGTGTTAGATCTTTTGTTATAGTCCCCGTGGTTCATTTTTTAAAAAGTATTTATTTATTTATTTATTTATTTAGAGAATGTGTGCACTTGTGCAAGCGGGGGAAGGGCAGAGAGAGAGGGAGAGAGAGAAAATTCCAAGCAGGCTCTACACTGACATCACAGAGCCCCATGCAGGCCTCGAATCCATGAACCATGAGATCATGACCTGAGCTGAAACCAAGAACCAGAGGCTTAATTGACTAAACTACCGAGGTGCCACTCCTATTCCTTTTATTTGCAGTCTCTGTTGTTCAGATTGGAATATTTCTATTTTCTATCTTCTAGTTCGTTGATTTTTCTTTTTCTTTTTGCTCTGTCCCCTCCATTCTGCAGTTGCATCCACACTCTGAGGTTTGTTTCTTATTTTGATGTCTTAAGATTTCCATTTGGTTTATTTTTATATCTACTATTCTTTGCTGCGATTTCTTGCTCTTAGCTGAGACTCTGTGTTTTCATTTGTTTCAATCATCCTCCTAATTACTTGATGAAGCATATTTATCATGACTGCTTTGAAATCTTTGTCAGATAATTCTAACATCTCTATCATCTTATACTGGCATCTCTTAATTGTGCTTTTTCATTCAATTTGCGATCTTCCTGGTTTTTGGTATGACCACTGATTTTCTGATTGAAATGTGGACCTTTGGGGTAATATAGCCTTGTTACAGTTGGCATGGGAAGACTGGGCTCCCCACTCAATTAAATCCTTATTGAATGTGTGCTATGTGTCAGTCATGGTTCTAAGAACTTTGTATTAAACTGCATAATTACTACAATAACCCAATGACATAGTATTATTTTAACACAAAGAGGTTAAATAGCTTGTCTGTGTCAAGAACACAGTTCTGTGGGGCAATATCAGGTTATACACAATTATAGCGAGCAGAAGGTCAGTGAGGTTTCTCTTAGGAATGGCAGTCAGGATCCTGAGAAAAGGAAAGACGCACTCAAACTGTGTGCCTTGATAAGGTCTCCTCCCACTTAAGAAATATCTCAGACATGAAAAGATGATCCATGCATCTAATCAGCCTTTACACAATGCATGTGTATATAGATAGGAAAAGCTTCCCTGAAAGGTTGATATACAGGACTCTTTTTATGATTCATCTCAAATTGCTAGATCACTAAACAGATAATGGAAAATTACCTTAAATTGGCTTCTGGCTTGAGATTTGAGAGAAGGATTCGACTAGCATTCCAAGAGGGAGTAAGGTGGTCTAAAAGAAATTCACCCACCCTCTTCCTAGGTAACTCCAGACCACCGTAGAATGCTCATTGTATGCTCACCATTCGAAACCAGACAACAATCTGCTAAACACATGCACACACATACAATTACACACCGAGAAACTAGGTCTATTAAAAGATTCGGCAACACACAAAAAGAAAATGAGAACACTTTCAAACAGATGCACAATGAGAAATATGTAACATTTAGAGTACATCTTCTTTGTTCACCTACTAATATTCAAGAAAACATGATCCTTTTAAAATGAGAAGTGGAAGATGAGATGATAGAACAGCCAACTGATGGGAAAATGCAGACTGACTAGAATAAGTGGAAATAGCAAGGGATGACTGCATCACAAGGTGATGGCAAGGAACAGTTGCATTGAAACTGAAGGGGAAATAGAAGACATATTTGATGTGCTGAAGAGCAAAATTGACCCTCCCTAATATTTTGTCAATGATGTTCAACTTGATTAAGTCTCTCAGAATAGAGAAGGAAAAGAGATGAAAATGAAGACAAGGAGACACTAAATATGGAGGACAAATGATTAGAAGCCAACAAACTATCAGCTGTCTATAATAGAGAGAAAAAATGTCCTTGAGATTAAAACAAATGCCCTAACCCTGCAGGCTGACAGGGATGATTCCATATTGTGCAAAATACTAAATATATTAAAGCATACTGTTCAGGCTGTTAAGGACAAAGAAGTTTAATTATTAAAAAATAATTACACACCAAAATTTATATGATGCTTACAAAAAAGAAACAGCCCTGGCCACAAAAATTCTCTTCAGCAATTTGAAAAACCAGAAAATGGCAGGTAAGGAGTAATATCTTTACATTTCAGGTAAATATCTGTTATCTAAGAATTTCATATTCAGCGTATTGTAATTTATGTGCAGTGGTACTTAATGGACATCTTTAGATATTCAAGAATATATGCCACTTATATTATTTTAAGATCTATTCCTGCAACCAAGATATAAATCACACTTGAAGAAATCATGGCAGGCAAGACATGGTTCATAGCACTGAAAACATTTAAATATTAATTACTCCAAAAATGTCATAAATATGTTTAGAGAGTAGAATATAGTTACCATAAATGGATCTTGAAGAGAAGATACATAATGTAGAGAACAATTTGGCAATAATACCTGAGCCTCAAATTTCAACATGCCAAACATATCAAGTAGCATGAAAAGGAGACATGGAAGAAAGGAAAACAATAGGCTAATTTTCTATATATAGGGGCTATTGATATTGAAAATTAGAGTAATATATGTTCCGATATTTTAAAGTAATGGTGTGTATTAATGTAATTTAAAACAGCCTTGTTTTTCTAGTTACTAAAAAAGAAAAATATTCTTAAATATAAAATGATAGAAAATAAGTGAAATCGAATATGAGCTAAAAATATCTAGAAGTCATAAAATAATATTGCTGAAGTAAAATGGACTCTGAATGTCAGCAGGGCAAACTCTTCTTACAGAGGCCAGTGAGTTCATATTGTGGGAGAAAAACAAAACCCATCTATGTGCCATACACAAGAGATTCGTCTAAGATACAGTGATTCCAACTGTTAAAATCATGGGCAAATATTCATCAGGAAAATGTGTTCAAAGTTCTCCAGTGCTCAAAATGCTAATATTATGTCAAGCATAATTCAAGGGAAACATTAATTAAAGCAACGAGAGTATTTTTTTTTAGATTGGTGAAAGCATAATCAGAATAGATAAAAGTCCTGAAACTTTTATGGTGAAAAGTGTTGTTATCAACATATATTAAAAATAGTTGTAAATGTAATCCAAATTACCTGAAAAACAAAAACTGTGAGGAATTTTGATACACTTCAATATTTACCAGGTAATTAGTAAATATAGGTGAAAATATGGAGAAATGGAATAATGTAGCTAAGAATGCTAGTTTTATATAATTTATGTAATTTTGAACCATACAAAATGAGAATATACACTTTCTTTACAGTTTGCAAATATTGATTCTATGTTAAGCCACAGGAAATATAAAAACTTCTAAAAGTAAATAAACTGTACAGTTTTTAATAACTCAGCTGTAAACAACTGAATAGTAAAAGTCCAAATGCATGGTCATTTTAAAACATTCTCATTCATAGACCAAAGTAGAAGTTAAAACTTTTGCAATTATGGCTTTTTCAGAAATAATTTAAATCAGAATCATACTTATAGATTTTATAGGAGATGATTAAAAATAGATGGAGGTCAAAAAGAAGCAATTAATAAATATACAAGTAGAAATTGTGAATCAGAAAAATGATAACATCAAACATATTCAATAATAAATTAAGAAAACAATTGACCATGATCACATGATCAAGTGAGATTTATTTTAAAGATGTAAAAATGTTTCAACAGTACTATATGTTATAATTAATAACATCAATGGGTCAAAGGAGAAAATTTGACTTACTGGTCAGATTGAAAAAGGTAGAGAAAATGTATCACCATTTTGATAGGTAACAAAAATTCATTGGATAAAAGCTTTTTATATTTGTGTTAAATATTCTTCAGTGAAGAAGGAATAGAAAGGCACTATTTAACTTCTTCAGAATCTATCTTAATTCCATAGCAAAATTATAATCAGTTTGAAATATTAAAACTGGTAAAAACAATAATACCCACCATCACCTCTATCATGTAATGTTATTCTAGATGTCCTGATAAATCCAGAAAGATAATAAAATAAACAAGAAGTATGTTGTGATTAATTATAGACAATACATCTGAACTACTTGGAGAGTCAAAAAGTTATTGAAAACACTTATTAGTGTTTAAAAGGAATTTTAATACAATTCATTCAATAAATTCAACATAATGATTGGATAGAAAAAATATATGTATATGTATATGCATACATGCACATCAGCTAATTCCATACATTTCAACATATACCGATGACAGTAGTATAGAAAAATAAGAACCTCATTCACATATCTAGCAAATGAGGCACCTGGGTGGCTCGGTTGGTTGAGAATCTGAATCTTGATTTTGGCTCAGGTCAGGATCTCACAGTTGGTGAGACTGAGCCCCATGACAGGCTCTGTGCTGCAGAGCCTGCTTAGGATTCTCTCTCTCTCTCTCTCTCTGCCCTCTGCTCATGTTCTTTCTCTCTCAAAATAAACAAATAAACTTAAAAAACAAATATCTGCAAAAAATTTAACAATGAATATCCAATCTTCTCTAAAGGAAACTTTAAAATAATAATTGAGATACATGAAAGAAAATTTATATAACCAAAACCCAAAAATATATTCTGATAAAATTCAATATTCTAAATACATTAATTATCCAATATAGTTTATACATTTAATGTAATTACATCACACATTTTCCTATTATTAAATGTGCAAAATTATTATAAACACCATTTTTTGAATAATTGAGAAATTTTGAAAAAGAAAAAGAGGGAGGGTTTTTTTGCACCATAATTTTAAAATACGCTTGTTTTGTAAAGATACACCTGCTTTAATAGTGTGATGTGGTTCAAGAATCAACAGACCAAAATGAGGAAAGTGTTTGTAGTATGTATATGGAAAAATTAAGAGGTTAGTATATAAAAAACTTTTAAGAATTGTTAATAACAAAAATGAATGTCTCAATAGAAAAATGAACAGGAAACATTAACAAAGATTTACAGAAAAATAAAACTCAAGTGAGGAGTACAATATACTGACTTTAACAATCAAGAAAATGCAAATGTATAAATTCTATGATTAAATGTAAGTGATTTTTATAGGAGAAAATGTGCAAACAACTTAAATTTATTTTAATAGCAATTTAGAAAAATCAGTTGGTATTTTTATAAAATAGAATACTATATAGTCACTGAAAATCATATTGAAGGATTTATTAATATAAGCAACTCTTAATGAAACGTATTTGTTTAAAAAGAATAAGCACCATATAATAAATAATTTTACAACAAAACTATTTGCCCAGGAAATAATATAAAAGTAGATTGACAGCATTGTTAAATATAATTATGTTTGAATTAGAGAGGATGCTATTTTCCATTTCATACAAAGGAATCATTATTTTATTGATAATGTTGAAAATTGGAGCAATATATTTTAAAAGTATTTTAAAATAATGATATATAAATTTGTTTAAAAGTGTGGTTTGTTTTTTTAATTGTACTCTTCTTACTTTTCCAGGACTTTTACAATAACACATTATTTTTGTTCCCAGAAGAAATGTTAAGTATAAAACCCGACTGACCTAGAACAGAATAAAAGCTACTCTTAATTGCAAGTGTTATGTGACTACTAGTTTTCAGACACACTTCTAGGAATTTGCATGTATATTCTCATTTAATCCTCAAAGCAAATGTATTTGATAAGAATTGTTACTGCATTATTTTATAGATAAGAAAGTCTAGGATTAGAGAGATTAAGTAACTTGCCCGGAAGACACCAATCACAAGTAATGGAATTGTGGGTCAAAATCCCATGGCTAGCTTCCTACTTGGTACCAAGTGCTCTTTCCCCCAAAGAATTTACCTTTAGAAATACTGAGACAGTCTTATTTAATTGACCATTTAATGTAGATTAGAGAACAGTCTTAATCTTCAATTACAGAAAGCGTCATTCATTTAGATAAACAAAAGCTCCCCCTCCAAATCCCCATAAATAAGGGGAGAAATTACTGAATTTTTCAGAAAATGGCACTTTTAATTATTCATTAAGGTCCAGACTAACAATTCTTATATAATATATACCCTTAAGAAAATCTGTTTTGTTGAATAATAACATTTGGGAGTGAATTTATCAATTGCCTGAAAGTCAAATGTTACTTATGTACTTGAAATCAGCTTGTCCTCTAAGAATTTGTTAATAAACACATTATCGGGGCACCTATGTGGCTCAGTCGGTTAAGTATCTGACATTTTATCTTGGCTGATGCCATGATCTCATGCTTTGGTTCATGAGTTCCAGCCCTGTTTTGGGCTCCTCGCTGACAGGGCAGAGCCTGCTTAGGATTCTGTCTCTCCCTCTCTCTGCTTCTCCCCTGCTCTGTCTCTGTTTCTCTCTCTCAAAATAAATAAATATACTTAAAAAATAAACTCATTGTAATTTTATTTATAGAATTTATAATCCTGTGTGGGCTAAAAGAAATTGAATCTCAGTCTAGACTTTATATAAAATTCCAAATAGTCTAAATTATTTAAGAATGATTTTATGAAATGCTACCTGAGATATAATAATTGACAAATGAGAATGTGTGAGTCAAAGGATGTTCCAAACACCTTGTGGGCCATGTAGTTCTTCTCTAAAAACAATTAAGAGCTGGTTTTGATATGAATGCACCAGAGAGTTCTCCTTTGTTTAGTACCCTTCTTTGCTCTATTCTTTATCCAAGCATTGTTTATCAAAAAATTTCAAAAGTGGATACATATGAGTTCCTTGAGGACAAGATCTTTGTGTCTTATTCATCTTTATATTTCAATATTTAACAATTGCTTGGCATCTAGTACTCAGTATTTCTTCACTAAATTAAATTCAGCTGATTGCAATTTCTTTAATGTCCGTATCACCATCTTACCCTTTACTAAACAGCTAAAGAGAATACTCAAAAGATGTTGTTTGTAATTTTTTAATGTTTATTTATTTTTGAGAGCGAGAGAGAGAGAGGCAGAGAGAGAGACATACACACAGAATCCGTACCAGGCTCCAGGCTCTGAACTGTCAGCACAGAGCCCAAAGTGGGTCCCAAACCCAGACAGGAAGATCATGACCTGAGCTGAAGTTGGACGCTTACCCGACTGAGCCACCCAGACGCTCCACAAGATGTTTATAAAGTGACTGTGTGGTAGAGGACAAGCTTAAAACTGAGGGTAGAAGTGAAGTGTGGATAAGCCATGCTATCTATCCCTCTCTTGTTTAGGAAATGGAAACACATCTAAATTCTTCTAAGATATAAGACATTTCATAATAATTTAATACTCTATTGCTTTATTATTGTTGCATTTTAATGAGTTACTTAGAAACTGGAGATCGTTTGAGATCTCGTCAAAATTATGATCAGTACCAAAAAAGGGGAGGTAGAGTCTTTTCTTGTCTTTCAAAAGATTGTATATATTTTGACCTAATTTTTGCATGCTCATTTATTTGAATATTGAAGGAAAGTTTTCTAAAAGATTGTTGTGATTTAGGCTTCAGAATGACTTGAATTTAGATTTGAATGTATTTCTCTTTGCTTTGGGATATATTTACGTAAACATTGCTTTGTGAAAAAAAATTGGCAATGGTATGTTTATAATGAAAATAATTCATTATATTTATTGAAATCATATCTTCTGTAGTGGCAACATCCTTAGGGAGGGGCTGGAAGATAGTACTCATTAGATACTTTTCTTCATTTGTGAGCCAGACAGTATATTAGTTTTATTCAATTGCCATCTGCCATCCATTTTATATACAGTATGCCTAAAGAACTCACTTCATATAAGGGTCTAGAAGGTAAAGGTAGACCATATTGTATTTATATTTGTAAATACTGCATGCATTAAATTTCAAATATTTATGTGCCATTAAGGTTTGAATAAAGGAAATACAGAGTTGAAACAGACATGCCTTTCTTGATCAAAGCTGGGAGTTGAGGATAGTTTGGCTGGAAGTGTGGTTCATTTGTGTATACAAACGCATGTGTCGTAACTATTTGAATGTGTCACTTTGATTTCATTTTCCATTTACTTTGCTCAGTACCACTTGCAAAGTAATAAAAAAAGAATCACTGTATAAATCATGTTGATTTAAAAGAGTACACTGTTGAAATATGCATAGTGTAAACTCAATGATTCAATAGATCTAATGAGGAAACACATGTAATCAATTTTTTAAACATTTAAAGAATTAATTTTTTATTGTGTGAAATTTTGTAATTATTACACAATAGCTAAAGCAATAGATTCTTTAAACACAGTAACATATCAGTTTCAAAATGGGAAAAACAAAATTGTTTAATTTTTGGCATTTGTATGCTTTCAATCATTTTTAAAGATCTTAGTTTTCCGTATAAAAATTTTGCTGCAAAACCCATTTCAGGGACACCATATATTTTGTTAAATAATGAGAAGAGTGAAAAATGAGTGATAATCTAAAACATTCCAAAAAATTTTTTTTTCAAAAAAATCTGTGGATTCACAAGAAAACTCTTATTCAGTTTGAAATTTTGAAAATAAAAACCTCAAATGTTAAATGTTAATTGATGAATTACTATGACTCCACAGAGGCTGGAATAAGGTCCTTTTAATCGTTCTATTGGGATTAAGTGGATTATAGCAATGCTATTGTAATATGTGTGTGCCTGTGTCTGTGTGTCCGTGTGTCTGTGCGCGTGCACGCGTGTGCACACGCATGTGAGGGTGCATGTGTACAGGCAGCATGGCACTCAAGAAAATCAAAGGAAATGAGCCAGAAACTTCTCACATTCTGCTGGCATCTGTGGAGTGTCGCCATATGAGAACCATATGACTGCTGGCAGATTGGCATGTCAGCTCCGGCATGTACAACTTGACCGCACTGAGCTCAGGGTTTAGCAGTTTATCACAGGAATATTGATACAATTTTAACTGTACTCTTTTTGTGCAAGGACATTTTATCCTTTCCCAATGCCTCTCATCCCAATCCTGCTCTTTGAAACCATCACCAAGCAGAAATAAGGTGTACATAAATATGTATACATTTATATATATATATATTTTAAATTCAGTGGAATTTAAAATGAAAATGAACTGCTGAAAACAGCAGCTATATTTCATGTGGTAAAACTGGCTTTCCTCCCATGTGTCAGCAAGCGCTGACCACCATGTTCTGTTACAAGTCAGAGATGAATTTTCAAAAGCAAATCACTTTAACATGATTACTATAGCAAGGCTAGAAACAGAAAGTAGGACCATGCACCTTTCTCTAAGGGTAGAGGAGGCCTATCATAATGTGATCTATACTTTTCACAAATGGAAACTCTTGGTGAAGTGAGTCTTAGTATCTTTGGATAGAAAGAAGATGGTTTCAATTATTGACATTTGCAGGGTAAGAGAAGAGTTGCTGTAAAAGTAACAGTTTCTATCATCTACACTGTTAAAAAGGAAATTGCCTTCCTTTGGAATAATCTTGTCTGTCTTTTAATAGGTGGCTATTTTGAATAGAATTCTATTCAGTCTTCATAGATAGGAAAGAGAATAGCAAGGCCATTAATCTATTTTCATGGTTTACTAAAATCAGGATACTTCTGTTATTTGCATGAAATGAAACTGGAGATGACAAAAGGCAGACAGGGTCCTTGACAAAACTATCCAGTGGGCAGTCCGGCATGTTCCTGTGGATCTCCATGCCTCCTCCCTTCGGGCTGCCGCACTCCGCACAAGGGTATGGATTGCTTCATGCCCGCACAAAGGTACGGATTGCTTCATGCCCAGGCTCTCATAGCAAACATAACCACTTGGTCTCTCTGCTTTGCATCTTTGGAATTTCCTCCAAAGCCTAATCACCATTGAAACCTAGAAGCACAATTAATTCCTTGGATACAACTCTCAAATCATGGGGGCCTGGGAGTGGGTGGGTAAGTGCTCCAGTCTTCCTATCTTTAAGTGTGATGATCTTGAGGCGCATTCTCCACACTTCCTCACAAGGCCCCGGAAGTATTGAGCTCCAGTCACTCTGAGCAGTCGCTGGTTCATTAGCACACCCTCTACTGGCTTTTTGCCATTCCTTGTCTTATTGTCCCCACTATCTCTTTACCACCTCCTGGGATCACATTCAAATAAACTACTTGTACCCAAGACTTTATTTCAGGCTCTGCTTTTGGGATAACCTAACCTAAGATAGGAAGTGTGTCTCGGGTGTCCTGTTCCCTTTTATATTCTCTTTAGGAGTATGTGTCACCAAATGCAGTTTGCATTCCTTGACCACCATGAGTTTTGGCTATCTTTAGTCATCCCTCTGGTTCTGGACTTTGCCCAAAATTTCACACCTTACAGAAACTTCTCTATGTTGTTTTTGCTTAATTCCTTTAGGGATCCTGAAGTCTGTCTCTGGATAAAAAGGTCCTTTAGGCATGTGCTTAAATGGTATTGATAGGCTATTTGATTTATGGCACTTGATATATCATGCTGATATTTTATCAAAGCCGTAACCCAAAGCAGTGAGTCCACTGGTAGGAATTTGGGTTCCCTCCAGCTCCTGTCAAAGAGGCTGACATCAGTGCTGCTGACATGGGGAACTTGCCCTGCCAACACCCTTCTGCAAGAAACAAATCCCCAAATGTGTGAGTCAAATGGGAACTGGAGAGCATAATGAAATGCATGGTTCAAGTATCATTGTGTGAGTTATGTTTATTCAAGAAAACTGGTTAGAGTTATTGACTAGCGCACCTGATAAAGGAAAACACGGATTTATGAACTTGGCTAAAGCATGTTTCTACTCACTACAAAAAAGCTTCTATGCTTTACAAAACATTGCCTCTTTAACGGCACTCCTTACACCATTAATACTCAATATGCAATTTCCTGCGGTTGTTTCTCCTACAACGTGAGGTGTGGGGATCATCTCATCTATTTTTTATTTCTATCATCTAATCCCTCACTTAGATCAGATACTCAGCAAACGTTTGTGGAAATGAACATGTGAAATACCTAAACATTTCTGTTATTTATAGAGCACTAACTACTTAGCAAATTCTGTTTAGGGTTAAAGGAGTAATCTCACAGTTAAATTTAAAACAGTATTGGATGGCATTGTCAGCTAAAGATCATTTAGAAATAACTGTTGGACACCTGGGTGGCTCAGTCAGTTGAGCATTGACTTTGGCTCAAATCATGATCTCATGGTTCGTGGGTTCGAGCCCCATGTCAGGGTCTGTGCTGACAGCTCAGAGCCTGGAGCCTGCTTTGGATTCTATGTCTCCCTCTTTCTTTCTGCCCCTCCCTTGCTTGTACTCTGTCTGTCTCTCAAAAATAAATAAGCATTAAAAAAAAGAAAGAACTCCTAAAGTATTGAGATGGAATATAAATATAGTAAGAACATGTTAAGCATCACGTAACAGTCAGGAGCACTGGGTTGGGAGTCAGGCAGACACGGGTTTTAATCCTGGTTCTGTCAAATAAGAGCTGCTGATCTTGCACAATACACCGCAAGTCTCCAGATCTCATCTTAAAAATGGGATAATAATACTTATTTCATAGTTTTTTCTTTTGTAAAAGTTTAATGAGATACAGCACGCAAAGCCCTTAGCACCTATCTACCCTTAGTCTGTGCTCATTAATTGGTCACTACTGTTATTGTTTTTACCACTGTTATTTAATTTCTCTGGCACCACAACTGGAGAGTGGCAGGGCTAGGACAAGAGTCTAGCTTCATGATTCCCAAACTGGTGTTCTTTTCATTGTGTGACATTGGGTCACAACAAATGTCTCTGAAATGCAGTCTGAGTTGATGAGAATATGAGACTTGACACAGTGACATTTTTCTGAGACACAACTGTGGCCTGAAGGGTCCTCTGATTGATTCAATCCATTAAGAAACCTATAGACTAGTAGGTGAACCTTCAGGGTTCTCTTTGGGGGCTCAAGGAACCAATTGTACCTTTACTTCATAATAGTTGCTATTGTCTCTTTCCTAGAGAAAGTACTATCCTAAATGATGTCCCTGAAAGACAAAAGATAAAAGAACTTTTGGCCCAGCTACTTTTGGGCCAGCTTCACGGACATTGTAGATCATGGTGATGAGCTGATACAGAACTGTAACATGGTGGTCTTCTAGACTACTGTCTCATAATGAGTTGCACAAAACCCAGGATCTGCTAACATTAGAACCAAGCCTCGCTTTGCTATTTGCCCCAACTAAGAAGAGGGTAATCACTTCTTAATGTAAACTAGACTTCAATTTTTTAAAAGTCTGTATTAAGGTCTCCTGTTGGCATAAATTCTGCAGCTGGAGCAAGCCAAGTTCTGTTTTGACAATGACATATTCATCGAGAAATCCAGGGTCAAATTTTTAAAAAGTGTCTTTGGGACAGTGCCTCTCAACCTGGTTGCACATTGGAATCAGATGGGGACCTATTAAAACTCCTGATGACCATGCTTTTCTGAGATCTATTGAGTTAGTCTTTGGAGCTGAGGCCCGGGCACCTGTTGTCTTATTAAAATGCCCCCATGTGTGCTAGTGTGACCATAGGGAGTTTCACCTCAAAGCTGACTCCATGTTACTGGAGTGCTGGCTTTGAGATCCCGATTTGTCTTGGCAGGTGAGTTTCAGCAATCAAAGAAGAATCCAGGCCAAGTGGACTTTCAATTTATTTATTTATTTTTAGAAAAGCAAACCCATCTGTACTCTCAGTGCTTAGAGCGGCAAAACACGAAGAGTTGCAAACCCTTCCATGTATAACAGAAATTTTGACTTGGCTTGCAGAATTATATGTACCAGAAACACACTGGAGAAAACCTGAGACTTTCATTTTTTTTTAAGATGCCTTCAAGAATAACTGTATAAATCCAAAATGTCTTTGGAAACTTTTCTGCCCACCCCCCTTTCTCTCTGGTAAGAAGATGCTCTTTTACTTACCAGGAGTTAGAGACAATAAAGACATCTGTGAGTTCAGCTTATCCTCTTCTGAGTGATACATAATAACTGAGCCTCCCCATTTGTGCGTATATACTCACTCCTTCCCCCGAAAAGCTGTAAGTCTTTCTTTATGCCTCCAGACTGATGAATCTCTGTCCACTCTCATGAAGCCCAGCAAAACAGACAGGTGTTTACTCTCTCCACTGACTCTAGTTGGTCTAAATCTGTGAGAGACAGGCTCTTGCAGCTTCTGTATTAAAAGGAGGGGTTTTGTGAGTAAACCCATTCAAAAAGATCAAGATATCTCCTTTTGGAAGAAAGATGAAGTCATATTGCAACAGAAATCTGCTTCTAAAGAAGCTATTTCTAAAAAATCTGTTCAATATGTATCAAAGAATCAAATTACACCCATCTGGAGAGACGCATGTGAAAAAAAAAAAACTGCATTAAACAGCAAACCACATCTATAGTGCTTCTTGCAGCAAACAAAGAAATGCTGGGTGTATCAACAGGCAGGGTCTATTTTGATTAAAAAAGTGCTTACAAAAAGAGGACAAATCAAGCTCAGGCTTTCTGGTTCTTTTCATAAGGTGGGGATGGTAGAGGTGGCGAGGGGGACAGCTGTACATTCTAAGGAATGCACACAGGAAAAAAAATCATTTTCAGCGGCCTGTGGATGGCTTTGAGTGAGAGCAGATTTCCATGCAGAAATGATCTATGGGCCAGGGATTACACCCCTTTTTGCTCACACAAGGACTGATTGCATGGCTCACAGCTGGAGCTAATCCAGATATCTGTTTAATTAAATAGGAGCTGTCATTCTGTTGCATTACATCAAAGCCCAGGAAGGTGACCTGGAGGTGAGATGGCAAATGTAAATTTTTAGTCCTTGGTTTCTTATACAGCGAAGGGACAAAAATTCCGTTTTTTAGCAGAGTTTGTATATAAGAATATAATTGAGGTATCTGTGACTGTTTCAATTTCCCATCAGGATCGTCCTTCCTAAAATCACATATTTTTCCGGAGCAGGATGTTTTGGCAGGGTAAATTTAAAAAGATATCCGTGAAACAATACTTTCCTTCAAGAAAAGCCCACTGAGTGCCTCCTCTAGAAATGGCATTACAGGGAACATAATGGGCCCAGCCAAGAGCAAGATTTGCTTAAAAAGCATACTGTAAGGGCACTGTTTAAATGGCTGAATACTTTTAGGAACCAGAAAGTTTATTATACTTGCTATTTGGAGTTCAGATGTTTATTAAAACCAGTACTTGAATGAATGTGTTTATATTCAAATTCAAACAAACAAAAGATGAGTTCATAAAGAGAGTGAAATCAACATTTTAAATAAGGACCTTATACAAGTTAATAAATTAGCTTTAAAATGGCATATGCCCATGTTATATAAAACACACTCCTATAACATAATTCTGATATTAACTGTCTTCCCACTGAGTGATTATGAAAACCCTTCCCCAGGTGCGGCTAAGACACTTTTCTGTTAGAGAAAATTCTCTAAGAGGCTTTCCAGCCCTTTCATTGTCCATGTTGACTGATCTCCATGCCATATGTAATCTGTCCCATTTGTGATGGAATAATTTCTTCCATATAACAAGATCTTTATCATTAATTTGAGAAAATTTTCAGACTCAGCCTGCATTTGCTCACATTTCTGAGCCTTATGAACTCTAATAACAGCAGATTTGTGCAATGATTGTGATTTCCTTTCTTTTCATGTACTCTGCAAGATGGCCTCTCCAGTGGATTGTCCTATCTAAGGATCTCTCTGCGCAACACTGTAGCTATTAGCTTTCTTTCTACCCTCTAATCTGATAGCTGTACACTTTAACAATGAATAGAATTTTTTCTTCCTGGTTCAAATGGTGAAAAGAAAACACAAAACCCAGGTTCTATTACTCATGGCTTAGTGACACCGTAACCTGCTACCTATTTCCCAGAGTAGTTGAGAGTGTGCATTTTAAACCCACAGCTCATTTCCAGACCCATCTATCTGTGTGACTTTGGGCAAGTTCCTCTTTAAGGAGTCTTTGAGACTCAGTTTCTTCATTTATAAAATGAGGGTGATGATAGCTGCAATGCGTAGGAAGAAAGGGACTAACAGTAAGTATGAAACTCAATTTCTCCCTCCTTCAGAGACGTCTCAGACAAGCCATACCTAACCATATAAAACACACAAATGGCTTTTTATAATCAAAGACAACAGGAGGAGCTGTTAGCAGCTACTCTTTTCTGAGTTCTTATCTAAGAGGGCCTTGGGAAGGATATACCTGATCTGTGTAGATCTCTTATCATAAATTGGTCTGTATGTAGATTACAGATTTATGAATCACAGTTCTATTGGAGAATAAAAATTGGAAAGTAACATGGACTATGTAATTAACATGAAGCTAAGTGAGTAAGGAGATAGAAAAATGGGGATACTTTGAAAATATGCAGTTTCCTTGGGCTTACTTATACTTCACACATAGCGATTATCTGTTAATTCATAGCCAAAGTGTGTCTCAGTCCAAAAACAGGAAGTTCCATCTCGTGGTTCAGGGACTCCCAGACACTGGCGCTGTGTTAGGTGGTTGGCCTCTCTCATTTCTTTCACTGGCGGTTGTTAGTAAAGCTCTGTGTTGGGGAAGGCTTGTATTTAATGTGATTTTGGGGCGGGGGGGTGGTCAGTGCATTTCTTTCTAGAGTTATTGCAACGAGTAAATGAATTAATATATGAAAGACTCTTAGAATGGTGTCTAGTGGGGCACCTGGGTGGCTCAGTCAGTTCAGTGTCCAACTTTGGCTCAGGTCATGATCTTGTGATTTGTGACTTCAGGGCCCACATCAGGTTCACTGCTGTCAGCTTGTCAGAACAGAACCGGCTTCAAATCCTCTGCCCCCCTCTCTCTGCCCCTCCCCTCCTTGCACACTCCCAAAAATAAATAAATATTACCAAAAAAGAATGGTGTCTAGCACAAATGTGCTACGCAAGTGTCAGCCACTGTCAGTATTACAGTTTAGTTATTTCATAAAACAATACTGTACAGGTTACTCTAGGTGCTAGGTGTGAGTGTTAGAGATGCAGGTCTCTCTCCTCAAGTAATTTAAATTAAGGAGAAAGGCATCTAGAACAACAACAACCAGACAGGTAAGTACAAGTTTCCTTATGATTTTTGCCCCGTCTTAATTTGGATTCTCTCAGGAGCAGACCTGGAGACAAAGAAGTGACTGTAGGTGGCTTATTTTGAAGACAAAGAAAAGCATGTAAGTAGCTTATTTTGGAGGACAGAGAGGAAACAGCAGAAGGGGAGTGAAGTGAGACAGGGAAGGCAAAAGCAGCCAATAATGAGTGAGTTAGCAAATTTCCATTGTGAATAATTGGGACTTATTCCCACTGGGCAACTCTTGGAGCCAGTGCAGAAGACGAGCCTCACAGCTACACCGACCACAGAAGGAGGAAACTGGTGTATTTATACACCACCTTCTACCAGTCATTGGTTGGAGGAGGAGTTAATTGTCTAGGACTTCAGGCTTCCCGGGAGGGTGGGCAGCTTGAGCGACGAGAAGGCCCTCAGGCAAAGAGGCGGGAAGCTGACAGCTGGCAGTTGGCCAGTTCAACTACCACTGGAAGGCTGGAAGGGATACACACAGGCTATGGACCAGCGCTGCTGTGCTCCATGAGTGCTAGCATTGTAGTCCAGAAGACAGGAGGAGAATTCCCATTTAAAAAGTTTAAGACATGGTTAAAACAAGAATAAGGTGATGGAACTTAAGTCAAGAGAGTATATATGAAAATTCATACAAATGATTGTCTCTGGTAACAAAAATGTTACATTAAAAAAAAGCAATATAAATACTGTTAGCATGATTAGTAATTCTGTATTCAGTAGTACTAATTTCCATTTATCGGTACCATTGAGTGGGAACTATTTAAATCTTCATCTATGGTCTTGGTAAACTGCTCATTTTTAGCTCACTATTACTTTATTGTCAGTTATATACACAGTTATTTACCCTTGCATGTGGTCTCCTATCCAAAAGCTGAAAGCATTTTGATTTTATGACCTAGGAGTTTTCCCTTTCTTCAGGGAAGGATCCACTTCATGCCTTTGGGAGCCACTTTCTATATCCAGAATCTCATTTCTTTTTTTTTTTTTAATATTTATTAATTTTTGAGAGAGAGTGAGAGAGCACGTGCGAAGGAGGGGCAGAGAGAGAGGGAGACACAGAATGCAAAGCAGGCTCCAGGCTCTGAGCTGTCAGCACAGAGCCCAACATGGGGCTCAAACTCACAAACCATGAGATCATGACCTAAGAAAAAGTCGGACACTTAACTGACTGAGCCCCCAGGCGCCCCGGAACCTCATTTCTGAAAACCCCAGGTCATGTCCCCTACGTTCCGTCCCCTTGGTCCCATCTCAGCACTAGTCCTTGTGCTGCAGCTCCATACATGCAAGACCACTGAAGAACTGTTCCGTCACGAGCCTCATGTGGTTTCATCTTTTCCAATATAGCACCACAAAAGTATCTTCTTCCTGACTCCCAGTTTACATCCCTCTCCTATCCCAAATACCACTTAAAAAATTTTTTTTTGATGTTTTATTTATTTTTGAGACAGAGAGAGACAGAGCATGAGTGGGCAGGGGCAGAGAGAGACACAGAAGCGGAAACAGGCTCCAGGCTCTGAGCTGTCAGCACAGAGCCCGACACGGGGCTCGAACCCACCAATGTGAGATCATGACCTGGGTCGAAGTCGGAGGCTTAACCCACTGAGCCACCCAGGTGCCACCAAATACCACTTTTAAGTGTTTATAATTATCCAAAATGGAACCTCATTTTACAAATACCTTCTATCAAGCACTAAGTGTTGTGGAGAACAAAAAAAACCTCTGCTTTCATAAGGCTTAACATTTATTGGAGAGATGGCCCTTGAACAAGCCATCACAAAATTAATCTATATTTAAAAGCTGTAATAAGTGCTAGGATGTAACCAGCTAGGGGAACAAGTAATGTCATAGTCTGACCCTGGTTATGTGTGTGTGGGTATGTGGAGTTGTCAGAGCGGATTCTTGGAGAACATCCCTGACATTGGAGCTCGGATCTGAAGGCTGAATGGGTTTTAATTCCCTCTCAGGCAAGCAGGCTCCATACAGAGAGAGCCAGAGTGTGCATTCCTAGGGTCCACGAGAGCCTGAGGCCGGGAAGGACTGCAGCTGACCTGGCTGGAGCCCAGGGGGCAAGTGCAGTGCTAGGAGCTAAAGCTCTGGAGGCACGCAGAGGCTGGATCAGGCTGAGGGCTGCGGGTGTCTGTCTTTATCCAAAGACCAGTGGAAGCTGTCAAAGAATTTTAAAAGAAGAGGTGGTCTGATGGGAATTTTGTTTTAAAATGAGTGTTCCTGTATTGAGAATGGACTGGAGGAGTACAAGAGGAAACACATTGACAAAGTTGTTTGCAAAAATCCACATGAGAGATGATAGTATCTTCAACATGGATGTGTTCAGGAGACATTTAGGAGATTAGGTCCACAGGAATGAAGACATCTTGAGTATTGAAATGTATTCAGAATGAAAATCTTAATGGTTTCATACGTGGTGATGGTGGAGGGCACTTAAGGGGAAGAGCACTGGGTGTTGTATGGAAAACAATTTGACAATAAAATATTATGGAGAAAAAAAATAAACTGTCACATTTTTTATTTATCAAATTCAATAAAAACTGAGAACCCCAGAAGCCTTATTGGCAAGAAGTTTATTTTCGCACTCTTGGATTTACCTGGATCGCTGAAAAACCGCAGGTTTTACACAGGGGTAAGGAGGTATATTTGTCAGCTACCTTCAAGTCGGGGATTTGATGTTGCCAAGGCTGTCTTAGCTTCACATTGCACCACGTCGTGCTGTGTCACAAATCCAGCACTGCTAGTTCTTGCTTGAGGGAGCCCTGAGGGGTCCATTCCTCTCTACTACGCTTGGTCGCTTGGCCCCCATCACTTTCAGTGCCTGGAACTTTCAGGTATATGTACTCCCATTCCTCTTCAAAGTTCTGCCAATTAAAACCTGCTTGGCCTGAGTAAATTTAAGCATCTGTCCTTTGAGGAGCAAGCAAACACGAACCCTTTTGCCAAATCCAGGCAGCCGCCCAGGGAGCTGGCCCCTTTCCTTTATCAACCCACAAAACACAAAAGGCTCATTCAGTAACTTCCTTCTACAAAAAGCTTGATTTCCTTTCAGGAAGCCTCCAGTTGTTAAAAATATATAAAAACATTAAAAGGCTGTTTACTCTCCTTGAACTAGGAAGAATGAAGGAATGCTCTTATGTCTTCCTGAACAGCCACATTTCTATCTATGCTTCCCTCAAAATCAGAAATGTGATTTTCCTTACTTTTCAGCAGAAGTAATGCAAAACAAACTATAATTTAATTCTCAGGTCCTTGCGAACACAACAGATCATGTGCATGTCCGGATTTCATGTGGTTGTGGTTGAAGAGCTAATATGTATAACTAAAATTTCTGTGGAGTTCAGAGGAAGGAGCAATGGACTGCCTTTAGGTGAGGAGTGGCATCAAGGGACTAAGGATACCTTGCAAATGAATAGAACTTGAGTTTGACCTGGAGGGCTGAGTAAGAGATAGCCATAAGAAGAGGCAGCAGAAGAGGCAAAACAGGTAAGCACAGGGAACAAATTAGAGAAGGGTATTGAGAAATGGCGAGTAAGCTGCAATGGCAAGGACATAAAATGATGTGTGACAGGGACGCAGAAGGTCAGAAGATGATTCTCAAAAGAAAGGTAGCAACCATACTGTGGAGGGCTTTATAACGGCCTCTTTAAGAGTTCAGACTTATTTTCATTAGGCAATGGGGAAATATTTATTTTTCTGTATTTATCTTTTAATGAGAGACACAATCAGATTTGCACTTCAATGAGTTGATTCTAGGAAAACCTGCAGGATAAATTGGAAGCGAGTAGCACCTGAGTCAAAGAAACCCATTAGGAGTTATTGCAGTTGTCCCAATGAAACGTGTGTTTAGCATCTCCTGAATACCAGAAACTCTGCTAGCTGTTTAGCCACATGCAGGAAAGCACAGTGACTGAGGGTGTAGTTATTGAGTATCACTAGAGCCGATCCGTCTAGATTCAAATCTGGACTCCTCCCTTACTTGCTTGGTGACTATGCAAGTTACTTGCCACAGTTTCTTTGTTTCTAAAGTGATGATAATAATATACATACATCGGGAATATTGTCAAGACTAAGTACTAGATTACATCTAAAGCACTAGATATATGGTACTTATTTTTTATCTTTTATCCAAGTATCATGACTTGAAGTGAAAATAATTATTCTGACTTTATAGATGAGGACTGAATCTCAAACAAGTTATACAGTTCACTCAAGTCACAGAAAAAGTAAGGAAGAGATGGAACTGATACTTGAGCCTCGTGTTCTTTGATTCCAAAGTTCATGATGTTTTCTTGTTACTTTCTGAGCAATCTATGTGAGGTGATCGGCTAGGAAGGGGGGGGCTAGTGAATCCAAGTGACATTTTGAGGGTAGAATCTGCAGGCAGAGCAGGGGCTTCTGTGGTCACTCACATAATGAAAAGGAGAAAGCTCAACGTCCAAGAGATCTTTTGGCAGGAAATCATGTTGTCCCTCAACTCCAGGCTAGAGTAATTCCACACATAGACTAAGATGGATATAAAAGGGACCATGTTATCTGTCTCTGATGCACTTTGTCAATCTTTGGATTTACATAGCTGTCAGAGATTATATGATTACAAGGTAAGGTACATGCTCTTAGGAAAGAATAATACGTCATCCATCATGCTCAGGCTTCAACCTAACAGAGGCTGTGGAAAGTACATTCCTGAGTCTAGTACTATAGGACCAGAGCAGGATCTGTTTTCAGATTACTCCAAGAATCATGCTAACAAGCCCACTTATCCACTTGATAAGCACTGAAATGAAAATATTTGTGAAATGAAGTGTTTGTGAATTTCAGAACTGGGAAAATTATGGAGTAAGTATTATTGAATAAGGTGATCTTCATTGCTTCTGAAAATGGTATATTATAATTAATCCCACAGTCACAATGTCCCCAAGACCAGCTGACAAAGTAATTAGATAGCTGCACATTGGAAGTTGCCAGTAGAGGTCGCTATAGTCAACATAAGTCCTCACCCATTAAGAGCTGGTTCTAAGCTTTACATACCCAAAAGCTTAATGTTATCAATTTATCAGGTTACAGGAAATTGCTAACCAAATTCACGAGGAAATAAATTGCATGCTAAAATTTATAGTTTGCAACGAGATAACAACTTAAGTGATAAATAATAATGCAAATATATCTTCTAAGTAGGTATCTACACTTAGGAGATCAAATTACTAATCTAAACATTGTTTCATAATCCTAGAATTAAGGACAAATGTGTTGGTTGTTGTAGGGTATACTTTTTCTAGATAATTTACTCTTTTTCCATTCTAAGGGTGTTCTACTTCTCCCCTAGACTATGCTAAATTCATAAAGCTTTTGCCTAACAGCAGTTGGGTTGGAAGGAAAAATATAGTACCAATGAGAAATAGCTTGAAATAAGACTCTACCCTTGGGGAAGAAAGTGAAGGGCAGATCTGAGTGGAATTTTAGAGGTAGACAATAGCATACATTGGATTACATGTGGGAGGTGAGGCTGATTTTTAGATTTCTTGTTTGGACATGCAAGTTAGGGCCAACTATGAGCCATTCACCAGGAAAGAACCAGAAAGTATCTTCTTAGAAGAGATTTGGGCTAGAGAGGCAGATTTGGAAATCATCACTATACTCATTGTTTTGTCTGGGGATGGAATTTCCCAGAAATATACATATAATGGGAGGAGGAGAAGATAATGTGTAGAACTTTATGGCACAAGTTTAAGGGGCAGACGGAGGAAGAGGAGCCCATAAAGGAAACTGAGGAAAGGGTGACCTGAGAGACAGAAGAAAAATCGGGGAGAAATAATGCCACATAAGACGAATCAGAAAGAATTTTCACTAAAGAAAGTTTCCTTTAAATACTTTTCCAAAAAGTTTTCTTTAAAGCCACATAACCAAATGACAAAGTTAGATGAGAACCCAGAGAAGTGTCTATTGTATGTGACAACCAGAGGTCCTCAGTTGTTTTTTGAGTGGTGAGACCAAGAGTCAAATGCTAATTAGTAGAAAGGTGAGTGGAGTAAAGAAGTCAAGGCACTAATTTTTAGGCTACTTTTTCAAGAAGCTTGGTGGTGAAAGTAAAAATTTTAGGCTGATTGGTTTGAGGTTGCATAACAGTGGTGAAGTTTGAGAATGTTTGTTTGCTGATTTAAAAAAAATGTTAGCAGGGAGAGAGATGTTGAATACACAGACTGGAAAGAACATAATTGATAGAATAAGAAGCAAACCTTATCTCATAATTTCTTAGAATGGATTTTTTCTAAGAGAGAATTACCATCTTATATTTGGTATTGAGCATATGATTTTCTATTTCTGAGAGTCACCTTTGCAGATTCATCAAATTCTGCAAAACTGGACTTCTGACTGACTCCGCTAATGTATCTTATTGACTGTGCTCCAGGTAAGGAGTTATGTTGACCGAAGAAAACATTGTCTGCCTCCAACTAAATGACCTGTTAAGTGAGCATCAGGATAAGGGTAATATTCACAGAGACAGGACCAATGAGTGATATTAACCACTAATCTGTAAATTATTGTTCATTCATTTACAATTTTTGGATGCATTTATACCAGGTAACAGACAAGAATTCCTGCCCCCCTGAAATTTACATTCTCATCTGTATACTATTATTGTGTGTGTGGGGGGGGGGAAACTTGTTCTGATATGTAGAAGGCTATAATATGCTGGTTTTCTGAAATAACTTATTTTTCAATACTTCAAAAGTGCTTGATTATTAAATATTTTAAATAATAGAAAATATGCATTTCCTTTCTTAAATATGTTGTCAATCAGATGGGAAGATTTTTTGCTGACATGCTGTGTGTGACAATGGATAGAAGACACCTGACAAGGAAATTATTTGGAAAGATAATGAAGAGTTAGAAAGAGAAATCAGGCCATGCTTTTGAGAAATAGAAAAATCACTAGCATGTAAATGGTTTGCCTGAACACTGTCTTTAATATATTTTCAAGTTCATCTATTAAATTTTTTTTATGATTTACATTTTTTAATGTTTATTTCTGAGAGAGAGAGAGAGAGAGAGCGCTGGGCAGGGGCAAAAAGAGAGGGAGACACAGAATTCAAAGCAGGCTCTAGGCTCTGAGCTGTCAGCACAGAGCCAGATGTGGGGCTGGATCTCTCAAGCCCTGAAATCATGACCTGAGTTGAAGTCCAATGCCTAACCAACTGAGCCACCCTGGTGCCCCTATGATTTATGTTTTTAAATTTGTGCTGGAAAGATCCAGCTTCTTGGATCTTGGTTAAATCCAAGAAGCATTAGACTCAGAGTATTTCTGACTACAGATAATATTAAAATTATCTTTTCATCAAATAATAAAGGCACTGAGGTCATAATTTGGAATATCTCACTTAAGCAATAGTGATACTTTTTTAACATGGTTGTTTGCTTTGTTGAAATTTTATATCTTTTAATCCGCCTAAAAGATGTTATAATGCCTCACTTGACATTTTCTTCATATATGCAAACCACTAACATTTTGGAAAAAAATAGCATTGTAAAAGTGTGGTTACCTCGTTGGAAGGGAAGTGTTTTGTGCACGACAAAACAGAGGTTTCGTAATGAGAAAGACCTGAAACGTGACACACCTATGTAGTTTAGAACATTAGGGCACTGGCCAGGGAAATAATGGAAAACACCACGCTTAGCAGTCTCCTGACGTATTGTGGGACCTCAAAAAACTTAAAAAAGCAAATGAGGATAATTCACAAATTCCCAGTAACTCTATAGTATTTTCACACCCAGAATCTTCTAAACTACACAGAAATTTAGGAGTACATTTAGAAAGGAAAATATAAGTCAAGTGTATTTCTGTCATGTCTATTCATACTTATTGATTCTGGCCAAGATCTTTTCTCTCTTAAAAAATTTAAAAGTCTTGAAAAGTTAAAAATTTTGTTTTATCTTCAAGGAAAAAAAGTCACACAAATCTGCGTCTACTTTGTAAAAAGAGGTAACTGTAATCTATTCTTCTTGAAGAGATGGCTAGTCTATTAAATTTGACAGATTAACAAACATTAACTAAAGGGTAATGCTTATCATCTGTCTGGTTTAGTACTAAATAATGTAGCCAAAATGACCTTTGAAAACAAACTGGCCACTCATTCATTCTGCTTCCTGCAAGATTATATTTGGCTTCACGAAAACACTACATACTATTAGAAGAGCCCACGGAGGTCACTCCAAGAAGTGGAGCAGGAGACAGAAACCATGGCAAACCTAGACAGAGTCAGGCACTTCGTCATTTTAATAGCTCACTAATTCCAAAAAGTTTCAACACTTATGGCCTTGAAGCTTAATCACTCTCATTTATCTTTCTAATAAATGATGCCCCAGCTCAGAAAGGCTAGAGATTTCCCTGTAGGAAGCCAATAAATGAATTTGGGGGCATGACTACATTGGAGCACCAGATCTGTCCGTGACTTAGATCACCCTGGCTTAGAGATCACTGCACTTGTCAGAGGATTGCCATCTTTTCAGCTGATGACTCACTGGAGGTGGCTAAGACTACAGGCTCTGATACACTGTAATTTCAGTGCTTACTTAAATGAGATGAATAAAATAAGCCAATCAGTGAAATACTTATAAGAGTGAGAACTAAGGACAGATTTGGTTTCAGCTGTTTCCACTGAGGTTTAATGGAAACAAATACAAAAACTAAAAAGAACTAGTAGTTAATAGAGATCCTAAAATCAAAAGAAATGAGCTTTGAAAATTATGTAGATCAATGATCATCTCAACTCAATGGGGAAAAAACTCCAAGGGACAAGATTTACTGTGTTTGGAAACATAACCTGGTGCTGCAGAATATGAAAATACTCACTTTGTAAACTAATGCAATGCCTTACTCTTTTATGAACTATTAGTTCATTAAAATAATAAAATGCTAAAATGCTTATTAAAATTGAACTCACATTCCAGACATCTTCTGCACAGATACTCAAGTTTTCTTCTTTTATAAAAAAATTTTTTAATGTTTTTATTTATTTTTGAGAGAGAGGTTGGGGGTGCAGAGAGAGAGGGAGACACAGAATCTGAAGCAGGCTCCAGGCTCTGAGCTGTCAGCACAGAACCCGACTCCGGGCTTGAACCCACAAGCTGTGAGATCGTGAACTGAGTCAAAGTCAGAAGCTTAACCAACTGAGCCACCCAGGCACCCCTTGAGTTTTCTTCTTAATCATGTTTCTATTTTCAGTCACTAGAGGAAAGATGCATACTTACATATGGTGAGCATTAATTTCAAGTGGTCTGTTAGCTTTTGTTAAGTCCTCTCATTAAATTCCTTGGATGGAATCCTGCCCAGCTTATTTTACCAAATCTAAAGTTTATTCAGGTGTTGAGAGTGAAGAATTTCAAAAGCAAGTAAATACCCTCAAGAGCTGTCATTAAAACATGAGAACCAGCCAGAAGCCTCATGTGTTCTATGTGGAGGTTGGAGGAGAAAAATAGTAAACAAAGGTTGAAAAGTGAGAAGTATGAAAAAGCCAATGAGAAAGACTGTCCACCAAAGGCCCACCAGAGAATTGTGCTTGGTAGCATTTTGCTGAGCTCTGAAAACCCAAATTCTAGCAGGGCCTAGCATATGTTGGGGATGACTAATAATAGTTACATTTATTAAATGTTTTCTCTATCAAGCATTTTTCTAAGAACTTTGTGTGTATTGATTCATTTTTATCTTTACAACAACTATTACATAAAAACTTACTACCCCCACCTTACAGGTGAAAAGACTGAGGGAAAGGATGCAAAGTCAATTGTCCAAGGCAGTGCAACCAGTAACAGATTAGTAATGAGGAATAGGCAGTGCCCATGATATAGTAACTCACTTCAGGGAGTCACCCACTGAGAGGGAAGGTTTTCTGTGCAGCAATGGGTGGTTGAAAGTGTGGCACTGCTTTGTCTGAAGTTTGTAGCTGGTCATATGAGGGTTTTGTCCAAAATCTTTCAATTTAATTCCATAATATTTACTGTGCACCTACTGTATGTAAGGAACGGTAAGTATAGAGGACACAAAAATGAATCATGTGATATATTCTAGTTTTAGAGCTCAAAATTTCAGTTTTTGAGTAAATCAATTGGGAGCCTCTGACAAATAAATAGTAACCATAAGGATCAGAACAACAGTGGCTGTCATTTACTGAGCACCTGCTATGGTCAAGGCATTAGGCTTGGTACTTCACATAATGTATTTCGTGTGCTCTTCATAGCGATGGTATAATGGTACAGATAAAACAGTTCTTGTTTTACAGATGAGGAAATAAGACTCAGGTAGCTTAAAGTGCCTAGGGTCAACCTCATAGATGTAGTAAATGACTGAGCCAGAATCTGAACACCAAGCAGGATACAAACGGATTTTAAGAGCTGTGTGGAAGTTCTAGCAGAGGAATTAAACTATTCTTGTGCCCATGACCAAATGATCCTTCTTTGTCTGGAAATTCCATACTCTTTTTTAAGAAAAAAGTTTTAATGTTTATTTATTTTTGAGAAAGAGAGGAATAGAGTGAGTGGGGGGCGCGGGGGCAGGGAGAGAGATGGAGATAGAGGATCCGAAGCGGGCTCTGCACTAACAGCAGAGAGCCCCACGTAGGAGCTCTACTTCCGGAATCCTGAAATTATGACCTGAGCTTTTGTCTGCCGCTTAACTGACTGAGCCACCCCAGGCACCCTGCATATCTTAATGGAGTGGGCAACTCCCAAAAGAAAGCATTTAACCCTGTTGGAAAAAAGGAGACATTCACTTAGATATCACATCAGCCAAGTCACAAGCACGCAAAGATTCGTTACTTGTGTATACGGCAGTCTGCAATAGAGAAAATGAAACACGCCGGAGACAGATTTAGCGATAAGCTAGTATCATGTAAGTGTCAGGGTCTTTCTCTTCTACAGTCCCCTTTCTAGGATCTGTGGGGCCCCCAGCAGTTTGTTCCTGAGGTCATGTGATACGTCTTTGTAAACTTTGCCAAAGCAAGCTTTGCTAATTACAATCTGTTAAGACTACTGTCTGTTTCACTGCAATTTCTCCTCTGGAACTTCCCCTTCTGCTTTGTAGCGGGGAAGGCCACAGAAATTTGAGGGATAGAACTAAAGAGGGGTTGAATTAGAAATGCTTTCAAGTTGGATTTAGAGGAATATATTTATGATTTATTTATTTATTTATTTATTATTTCTATTTAAAGTGGCATCTGAGTGGCTCAGCTGGTTAAGTGTCTGACTTTGGCTGAGGTCATGATCTCCTGTTTGTGGGTTTGGGCCCCGCCTTGGGCTCCGTGCTGACAGCTCAGACTAGAGCCTACTTTGAATTCTGTGTCTCCCTCTCTCTCTGCCCCTCCCCCACTCATGCTGTCTCTCTCTCTTTCTCTCTCTCTCTCTCTCTCAAAAACCAATTAACATTTAAAAAATAAATAAATAAAGTTTATATTATTCCTACCTGTCTCACTATAGGAAGAACTTCCCAGGACTTACTTCCTGTGCCAGATCATGTGGTCTTGTGGTATGAATACGCAGGCCTGTTATGATACAAATGTGTTGAGGACAACGCAAATGTGGGTCATGACAGAGGTCTATAACCTGAAATACACGGAGCAAGAAGTCTGTGAGAAACACAAACATCAGACATGTAAAATTGTAAGTGGAGTATTTGTCTTTTACTATTGCCTAGAGACAAAACTAGTTTTTTTTTCTAGTAGGAATATGCTCACAATTCAGTGATTACAAGTATAAACATTCCATACATTCTGTCCTTTTTAAAGGGGGAATCATTTGAAGTATAACTTAACAGAAATTTTGTGTTTGTAGGGCAAAAACCTGAAGCAGTACTGTAAACAGTATGTTGTATATGAAGTTGCGTGTTTGACTCACCTCAAATATCAATAATAAAGCACATTTGATCAATCATACTAGAAAGACATTTATTTCTGTTCTCTCTGTGGAAAATAATACAAAACTGCTCTTGTATGAAGAGCTAATCAAAGAGTAGGCATCTAAAAATAAAGGAAAAATGATGTTTTAGATCTATATTAATGTAAATACTATATAGCTTCATGTGTAAATGATACAATATCCACAATTATAATATGATAAGAACAGCATATTTTAATAAAATTAACATTTAATTATTTTTCTGGATATGAAGCTTATAATATCTGGCAACTTAAGGATATGATGATAAATTATTTAAGTGTATTACTTTTTAATTAATTTTCTAATTCTAAAGTACTCATTTATTATTAATTCATCTATTTAATTTTTAGATAAGATTCATATACCATAAAATTGGCTATTTCAGTTATTTAATTTTTTTTCTTTTATGTCTTTATTTTATTTTGAGAGAGAGAAAGAGACAGAGAATGAGTGGGGGATGGGCAGAGAGAGACGGAGACACAGAATCCAAAAACAGGCTTCAGGCTCTGAGCTGTCAGCACAGAGCCTGATGCAGGGCTCGAACCTACAGACTGTGAGATCATGACATGAGCCAAAGTTGGATGCTTAACCGACTGAGCCACCCAGGCACCCCTATTTTAGTCATTTTAAAGTGTAGTATTCAGTGGTGTTTAGAATATTTGCAATGCTGTGAAACCATTTCCACTATTTAATTCTGGAACATTCCCTTCACCCTAAAAAGAAATCCCCTACCTCCAAGTTCTTTCTCCTTGGTTCCCTGGAAACCACTAATCTGCTTTGTGTCACTAGGCATTTGTCTATTCTAGGTATTTCCTATAATTAGAATCATATAATATGTGGTCTTTTATGTCTGACTTCTTTTATTCAGCAAAATGTCTTAAAGGTTTGTACATCCTGTGGCATGTATCAATACTTTGTTCCTTTTTATGGCTAAATAACAGTCTATTGTATGGCTATAGTACATGTGGCTTACTCACTCATCACCTGACAGACATTTGAGTTTTGCCATGTTTTGGCTATTATGAATAACAGTGTTGGTGTATACACCAAATGGTGTATAAGTTTTTTGTGTGAATATATGTTTTCACTTCTCTTGAGTATATACCTAGGTCATATGATAAATCTACGTCCAACTTTTTAAGAAATAGTAAAACTATTTTCCACAATGTCTGAAACATTTTACAATTCCGCCCAAAATGTTTGAGGGTTCAAATTTCTTCATGTCCTTGCCAACACTTGTTGTTTTCCATTAAAAAAAAGGATAGCCATCCTTGTGGGTATGAAATAGTATCTTATTGTTGTTTCAATTTGACTTTCCCTAATGTCTGATGATAGCTATGATCTTTTCATGTGCTTATTGGACACTTGTATATCTTCTTTGGCAAAATTAGGCTTAATCAAATTCCCTTTGTTCCCTTCAAAAGTTTTATAGATTTTTGCTCTTAGTTATAGTTCCATGATACACTGTGGAGTTAATTTTTGTATATGGTAAGAAATCATTCTTTTGCATGTGGATATCCAGTTGTCCCAGTAGCATTTGTTGAAAAGATTATTCTTTCCCCATTTTACATATTTGAAATCAATGGATCATAATTGTAGGGGACTGTTTCAGCTCTCAAATTATCCATTAATCTATATGTCCATTTTTATTTCGGTATCACACTGTTTTGATAATTGTAGCTTTGTAGTAAGTTTTTAAATTGGAAAGAGTGCGTTCTCCAACTTTGTTCCTTTTTACAAGATTAGTTTGACTACTAAATATATATTGTACTGTACTGTATAATATGTCTTGTACTGTATAGTAACAATAGTATAGCTTTTCTAACCTTGTGAATTTTTTTCAGTATTTTTTGGGTTATTATGTGTCTCTTCCATCTCCATCCTAATTAAAATAAGTTTCTCAGTTCCTATCAAAAGTCAGCTGGCATTTTGACAGAATTATGTTAAATTTGTACATCAGTTTGAGGGAGTATTGCCATCCTAACAATATTTAGTGTTCCAATCCATGAACATAATATGGCTTTAGATTTATTTAGGTCTTCTTTAATTTTTTCAATAATGTTTTATGATTTTCATTGCATGAGACTTGCACTTCCTTTGGTTAAATATATTTCTAAATCTTTATTCTTTTTGATGCTATTGTAAAGAGAATTGTTTTCTTAAATTTCATTATGTGTTGTTCATTGCAAATGCATAGAAATACAACTGATTTTTTCAATATTAACTTAGTATTTCAACTTTTCTCAACTCATTTTATTAGCGTTAATAAGTGTGTGTGGGGGCGTCTGGGGGGCTCAGTCAGTTAAGCAGCGGACTTTGGCTTAGGTCATGATCTCATGGTTTGTGGGTTCGAGACCCGCGTCAGGCTCTGTGCTGACAGCTCAGAGCCTGGAACTTGCTTCTGATTCTGTATCTCCCTCTCTCTGTGACCCTCCCCTGCTCAGACTGTCTCTCTCTCTCAAAAATAAATTAAAAAACATAAAAAATTTAAAAAAAGTGTGTATGTGTGTGTGTGTGTGTGTGTGTGTATGCTTTAGGTTATTCTAAGTATCATCATTTCATCTGCAAATGGAGATTATTTTACTTTTTCTTCCAATCTGGATACTTTTTTATTTCATTTTGTTACCTAATTTCTCTGTCAAAAACTGCTGGCATAATGCTGAACAGAGGTGGCAAGAGTAGACACTCTAATCTTTTTCCTGTTCTTAATGTGGGCGCTTTCCTTCCTTCATGATTAAGAATGATGTTAGTTGTGGTGCACTTTTTCAGGTCAAGAAAGTTCCCTTCTATTCATATTTGACTACATGTTTTTATAAAAAAAAAGGTGTCTTATTTTGTCAAGTCTATTTTCTACAGCATTTGAGATGATCATGTAGAATTTTCCTTTTAGTCTATCAATATCGTATATTACATGGGTTGACTTTTGTATTTTGAACCAGCTTTACATTCCTGGGATAGATCTCACTTGGTTGTGCTGTATAATCCTTTTAATGTACTGCTGAATTTGGGTTGCTAATATTTTGTTGAGGATTTTTGTGCCAATATTCATAAACTGTCGTTTCCTTTTCTAGTAATGTCTTTGTGTGGCTTTGATACCAAGGCAATACTGACTTCATAAAATGAATTAGGAAGAATTCTCTATTCTTTTAATGTTTGGAACAGTTGGACAAGGATTGGTGTAAATTCTTTAAACATTTGGTAAATTTCATCAGTGAAACCATCTGGTTGTGGATTTTTCTTTGTTGAAATTAAAAAAAAAATCCTGACTAATTGGGTCTCTTAGCTTGTTATCTCTATTTTATTTTCTATTTATTCTTGACTCAGTTTTGGTAGACTGTGTCTTGCTAGGAATTTTTAGGTTATCTAATTTGTTGACTTACAATAGTTCATAGCATTCTTAATCATCTTTTTTTTTTTTATTTCTGTAAAGTCAATTGGATATTCTGCTTTTATTCCTAACTTTAGTAATTTTGGTCTTCTCTTTTTCATTCTTCCTTCTAACTAAAGATTTATCAATTTAGTTGTTTTTAAGAAACCAGCTTTTCAGAAGTGCTGATGCATAGGTGCACATGTACCCCAAGGTTCATAGCAGCACTTTCAATGATAGTCAAATCATGGAAAGAGCCTAAATGTCCATTAAATGATGAATGGATCAAGAAGATGTGGTTTATATATCCAATGGAATACTACATGGCAATGAGAAAGAATGAAATCTGGCCATTTGTAGCAAAGTGGATGGACCTCCAGGGAGTCATGCTAAGTGAAATAAGTCAGGCAGAGAAGGACAGATACCATATGTTTTCACTCAAGATCTAACAGGAGAAATCTATCAGAGGACCATGGGGAGGGGAAGGGGAGAAAAAGAGTTAGGGAGAGGAAGGGAGGCAAATCATGAGAGATTCCTGAATACTGAAAACGAACTGAGGGCTGAAGGGGACTGGGGAAAGGGGAAGGGGGTGATGATCATGGAAGAGGGCACTTGTGGAGAAGAGCACTGGGTGTTATATGGAAACCAACTTGACAATAAACTATATGAAAATAAAATAAAATGGAAATTTAAAAAAAGAAACCAACTTTTAATTTGAATGATTTTCTCTTTCATTTTTTATTCTTTATTTGATTTTTCTCTGCTCTAATCTTTATTATTATTATTATTATTATTTCTTTTTTTTTGGCTTTGGGTTGTTTTTCTTTATCACAGTTTCTTAAGGTAGACAGGCTACTGATTTGAAATCTTTCTTTTTTAAAATTTTGTTGTTTACAGCTATCAGTTTCTCTTTCTGCACTGCTTTCACTGCATTCTTAAGTTTTGGCATATTGTATTTTTATATTTCTTCATCATAATTTTCTGATTTCCAAACTAATTTTTCTATTCATTTCTAATTTCATCCCATTGTGATCTGAGAACATAATTTGTATGATTTTGATATTTTTGTTTATTAAGACCTGTTTTGTGCCTAACACATTATCTATTCTGGAAAATATTCCACATGCATTAAAAAAATTATACAAAAAAGTGTATTCTGCTACTATTGGGTGTAGTGTTCCATTTGAGGCATTTTAGATCTACTATATTTAGTGATGCTTCTATTTTCTTGCTTATCTTCTGTCTTGTTCTATGTATTACTGAAAGCAGGGTCTTGAATTCTCTATTACTGTTGAACATTCTATTTTTCCATTCCATTTTTCTTTGCTTAGTGAAACAATTAAAAGTGAATCTTTGAAAAAAAAAACCCACACACACTTCTGTCAAGAAAGGAAGTAGAATAGTGACTGTTTCATCCAAGACAACTAAAAGTAAACTCAATATATTAGAACATTCTGAAAGTGATACTCCTGGATCTGATTTTGAATTTCTTTTTTTTTTTTTTTAGGTTTTAATATATATTTTTTTTTTTGAGAGAGAAAGAGACAGAGTATGAGCCAGAGAGAGTCAGATAAAGAGGGAGACACAGAATCTGAGGCAGGCTCGAGGCTCTGATCTGTCAGCACAGAGCCTGATGTGGGGCTCAAACTCGAAATGTGAGATCATGACCTGAGTCAAAGTTGGATGCCCAGTTGACTGAGCCACCCAGGAGCCCCTGATTTTGAATTTAAAGAAAGTATTCACATTGTATAATGCCTGACATAGGTCTAAATCTTTTGAAATTATGTTTTTTTGCCTTCAAATTTTAATAAAAAATATGTTTTCATTGTGGTATATGATGTTTTAAAATATAGTACTGGATCCATTAGAGAAAGAAAACAATTCTAATAGCTTTGCTTCATGTATTTTGAGTCTCTATTGTTAGATTCACATGTTTATAATTTTGTATCTTGATCCTTATATTATCACATAATGTCTTTTTTGTGTATCCTAATAATTTTCTCTTAAAAGTCTCTTCTAATATTTTTACTGTCATTCTATCTTTCTCTTGATTACTGTTTGTGTGGAATATCTGTTTTTATACTTTCATTTTCAAACTACTTGTACTTTTTAATCTAAAGCCTGGCTCATGTTGGAAGCATATAGTTAAAACATTTAAAAAATTAATTTTGCCAATCTCTGCCTTAAAGTTGGAGAGTTTAATACATTTACATTTAATACATTTATATTTAAATATAAAATATTGTTGACAAGGAAGGTCTTAAGTCTGACAGGTAGCTATTTGTTTTCTAAACTTTTTGTTCCTCAATTTTTCCACGACTGCCTCTGTTTGTGTTAAATAAATATTTTTATGTGCCATTTAATACCTTCATTATTTCTTTTATTGTATATTACTCTGAGAATTATAACCAACATTTTAATGTATAAAAATTGAGTTCAGATTAATACTAAGTTAATTTCAATAATATACAAAATTATATTATATATTATACCTCCTCTCTTTATACTAATATTATATATTCTCTCCTCTCTTTATACTATTAAGATTACAAATTACATCTGTGTACACTGAGTGCCCATCAACATGGACTTATAATTGCTGCTTTATGCATTTGTCTTTTAAGTCAGATGGGAAAAAAGAGAAGTTACAAAGAAGCAAAGAAAAATCCATTAATACTATTTTTTATATTCACCTATAAATTCACCTTTATTGGTATTTTTTATTCCTTCATGTAGATTCCTGGTTTGACTAGTATTCTGTCACGTTAGCTTGAGGGCCTTCCTGTAGCATTTTTTTGTAGGGCATATTTGCTAGTTTGGTTATCTGGGTACGTTTTATATTCACCTCCATACCTCCATTTTTGAAGGATAGTTTTGCCAGATATAGAATTCTTGGCTGACAAATTTATATATATATATATATATATATATATATCCCATTTGGTTAGTGGTCAGCTAATGATTAGACAGAGATTTCTCTAAATGTTATGAACCAAAAAACTGTCCTAGTATTTACAGAGTGTGTCTGTATTAATTTGGGGTATACATTCAACACTTCTCTGAACAACCGACAACTCTGGCTTAACCTTCACTTTCTTCTTGCATATAGTTTCAAGGTTAGCCAGAGGTAAGAGTTGGGGATATTTTCAGATCTTTCATGAACATGTACACAGTCCTGGGCATGTGTGTAGTCTTTAAGATTCTTAAGACTATTTCAGAGTTTTTCAAAGTTGTTACTTCCAAAGCAATTCATTCCTTAGCTTTCCTTCTAAGCATTTTGGTTTTTCAATTGTTTGTGCCAAAAGTTATCTCTTGCCTCTGACAATAGCAATGAAAATATTTGCCTGTAACTGTAAAAGACTTTTACAGTTACAGGCAAATATTTTCATTAAATGCCCCATCCTTAACCTCCTATCCCTACCTACCACCAATGGCAGCTTTAACATGGGATATGTTGTGAGTATGGCCTTTTGAGCCAGACTTTTTTGGGTAAAAAGTAATAATTCTTTGCAAATAAGGAGTATTCTTCTCCCTCTCATACTAGTATTGAGAATACAGGCTGTTATTTTCAAGTATACCCCTGATTTGAGGAGCAGGGGATAAGACTGGTATAAATTAACATCACAAAAAATCATTGTTCTTACCAAAAATCAGCCATGTTCTTGAATAAGCACTCTCTGGGATTTCTACAAGCTCTTGATTAGTTTCTAAAGTTTGAAAAAGTTAATTTTGTCATTTTCCAGGGTTTTTTGTTGTTACTCTTATGAAAAGTTGGACTTTTGGGAGTTCCTTCCTTAACCATTTACACTGATATCTCCCCCAAAACATTCTCTTTTATAACTATATTTGTATTTATAATTTGATATTTTTGGAAGAGAGATCCCAAATTATATAAACATGAAGCCCCATAAAAGCTGAATCTATCCATATACATGACAATTGTGAGTGGAATCCTTCAGAGGAAGGAGACAGGATGATGGAAGGGATTTATTTTTGAGAGAGAAAGGGAGAGAGAATGAGCAGAGGAGGAGCAGAGAGAGAGGGAGAGACAGAATCCGAAGCAGGCTCCAGACTCTGAGCTGTTAGCACAGAGCCTGATGTGGGGCTCAAACCCACATGAGATCATGTGAGCCAAAGTCGGATGCTTAACTGACTGAGCCACCCAGGCATCCTGAAGGGATAAAACATTGTGAGATGAGTGGATTTAAGGGGGATTTAAAATGAGTCTTAATAGTAGAATTGTATTTTCAGAGGCAGGGATGTGAAGTGAAGAAACTGAAAAATATTACAGGACAAGAAAAGCAGAAAATTTAGATTATGGTAAAGCTAACATAATATTTGGGATAAGTAATGGATCCACTTTGATTTGGGTGAACGACATGTGAGTGGTGAGGGTGATAAGGCTGAGGAAGCAGGTTAGGGCCTCAAATACCCATCTTAGAGAGTTATATAACAAGTCTTATTATCAAAAATAATTTGTTTTTACTCTACATCTTGTTTTACCCTCTGGTTAGAAGCTCATAGTATATTTCATAAACAGTAATGTGATTTAACTTGGCATGCACTTCTGTTGTCATCTGTAAGCCATGTCTTACTCAATATTCTATACCCTGAAATCAGTTGTGAGAAAGTTATGAAATCTTATCCTAAACATATTTTTAAAACCCTTTATGTCTGAGGGAGATCACATTCCAGAGGTTCATTCATCATCTCTCTGGATAAACATTTAAGTACTAGGTATCTTAATTTTGGAGTCAAAACAGACAATGACTAAGAAAAAAGAAAAAAGTGTGTGTGTGTGTGTGTGTGTGTGTGTGTGTGTGTGTGTGTGTGTGTGTGTGACAGAATTAGAGGAAGCAATAGAGAAAATTGCTCAGAGCTAAAAAGAAAGGGAAACAAAATTCTAAGGTCTAATTTTTGGAACTGGTGAGGCTTTATAATAGCTATTCACTTCTAATCATCCTCAAATAATAAATGAATAGAACAGTCAATGCTATTAGAATAATTTACTATTCATCAAGAATAATAAATGAGGGGAATAGGTTATTATTCAAATTTCTCTAAAATAGCAGAGAAGAAGGAGGAAGAAGGAGAACTACTACTGGTTTTCAGTCTGTCAACAACTTGTGCAGTGGTGGCAGCATTGCTGGGACACGGGGGGTGGTGGAGGAGGAGATGGAGCCAAATGTGCTTGCAGTCAGTGCCTCTGGCTTGGCTAGACACCAAAGTCAGCTGAAACAATGATGAATTCTCCTGGTTATTCCAGCTCCAAACAGCAAAAGACCTTCCTGCTTTACTAATGCTTTGCCCCTAATGGGTTGCCTCTTCCTCTCATTAATCTTTAGTTTATGAACTCTATTGGCAAGAGGCGTACAAATCATCCACAAATCACACACAGAGGTAGATGGTGTTGACAGCTCCTGACATGTAGGGCTGTTCGTTCATTGGCAGTAGTTTTGAATCAGCATCAGCTTCTACATCACTAGTTTAGCCACATAATGCAGATGTGATGCAGATTTGATTTGGTTGTGTTCTTTATCCATAATTCCCTTGCACATACTCTCAATAAAGATAAAAGGTGAGGATGAGCACTGAGACACAACATTGAGCATGGAAATAAAAGGTAAAAAGTTGAGACTAGTCTTCTGTCAGTCCCCCTAGAGGTCTTGAATTGTCATTAGCACCATCAATGGGCTCTTAGTGGCAGCCAGCTGGTGTTGTTGAGCCCCAGCTGAAACACCAGAAAGGAGTTATTCTAAATACATCTTTTGCTACCACTAGTGAAGATCCTGAAAATTCACACAGTTCATGGGGGAGTGTGTTAAGACAATCCAGAACCTGTATCCATGCTCCTCTTGTAACTTGTCTTTGTCAGTGGGGCCAGATCATCAGGCTAGATTCCATCATTACTGATGGTGAGTTTCCTATCAGGGACTCAGTCGTGTTTTTCTACAACTCAATGATGGCCTGGGTCATCCTTGCCAATCACTTAAATAAATGATTAAATTTCCCCCTAAAGCTAATGAAGTTTTAAATTGTGATCTAAATCCTTTTACACCGAATAGGCTCCTTGGCACAATACAGTTCAGTAGATTTAATTTATAGGAAATAGATACCACCCAGCTTTCTTTAGCAACATCCAAGACCCAAATGGCAGGGGATTTGTTGGGGGTGGGGAGCTGATAACTTAAGGCATCTCTAAATTTCATGTTACTGAAGTGAAATTTCTATATGGCTTGTACTAGTTTGAAATATATGTAGTTGAATATTTTTAAAAGTGGTAAGTTTATCTTTCTAGCATAAAGAGTAGAGTCACCAGATAAAATAGAGGATACCGAAATTAAATTTAAAATTTAGACAAACAATAAATAATTTTTAGTATAAGTATGTACCCAATATTGCATGAGACATACTTAGACTAAAAGTTTATTCATTGTCTATCTGAAATTCATATTTAACTTAGTGTCTCATATTTTAATTTTCTAAATTTAGCAACCCTTGAAAGGGGATTATATCATACAAGTAAGTGCTCAATTGTGGAAGAAATGCTGCTATGTACATATGATTATGGATATGTGTACCTTGTGGAATTGCTCTTGAACTTGTTACTGAACCTGTGAAAAGGCAATGCTCTAAGTCCTATTAAACTGTTACTAACATGTGACTTATATTGTGAATAAAACACCAATAAATATGTATTATGCTAAAATAAATAGCATACTCAAATGGTTCCAAACACAGTATCACTTGATTCCTAATGCCATAATCAAATGGTTTCATGCAAATGAAATTGCTCTGGTAGTTATCAGTGTAATGATGTTGTGAAACAGCCGTACTGTCAGGTAGCCTTATCTTTTATGCACTTTTCAGAATGGCTAAAATGTCACACTAAAACACTTTTAAAATTAAATAATGCCTTGCTATTTCTGAGGTGAGATGCCTGCTGAGTTCAAATCATTAAAAAAAATAAAGAAACATTAGTAATTTTTCTGCAAAATTAGGGAGTTAGTTCTCTGATTCTGTGAAAGAAATACATTAACATATTTTAAGTTAAACTAAGCATTTTGGTAAATTTCTAGTTAGAATAATCAATATTTTCAAATGAAATGATCATTACAAAGATAAGTCAAAGGTTGAGCTGCACAATCTGAGTCTCTATGTATAAATATCCATGAGATCTTAAAATAAACAGAGCAGAGTTTTCTACTCTTTTTTGTTCAGCAGTACTGTTTTCCTGTTAGACTCTAACTCTCTGAATCTTTTACCCACTCTATTGCCCATTGGGGGTCACTGATATCTTCTTGTGCACCCCACATCAGTGACAAGTACCACAATCCCAGTCTAAAGCAAAGGAATTTAAGGCAATCTGTCCAACACTTGGTGATTTTGCATCCCATCACCATCATATCTGTCCATTCCTGATCTCATGCCCTGGTAACAATTTACTAGGTTTGGCTGTTTGGCGAAACATGATTGGTTTGGCTCTCAGATATGAAACTCAAAGTAGGTATCTGCCTATCCTCTATCAAGGGGTGGTTCCATGTGTTGCCAACATTCAAAGTGATGTTTCTTCCAATTACCTCTTTCCCTACTGAAGAAGTTCCTATAATTTAAAGTAAGATGGCAATACCATGGGATAGTAAAGAGAAGGCACGTGCCGTGATAAGAGTGGCAAATTTTGTAGCTCTAGTATTTATTTATTATAATACATTGGATTATCAGATTAGCTAGTTGCCATCTTGATATACACAAGAGAGGAAACCAAAGTAAAAGAAGAATAAATAAAGTCAGATCTAGCAAGTTCATTTGGGACAGAGGAAGAGAAAGAAGATGGAACACTGTATGGAGCTCTGAACACTACACGACTAGGCTGTATGCTGCAAAATGGAAGGCTTTGAGATATGGGATTCCATCGAATGTGCAGGAAAAAAGCACCAATGCCAGTTTTTATCTTTTATACACTTGCCTGAAGTAGCTGATTTTTCTCATGGCTATGGGTCACATTTTCCTACTTTTTGCAAATATAGTACTTTGAAAAATTACAATTGTAAATGTTACAATATCCAGTGTTTGGATATTTATTGTCTTCCTTTTGTTGTCTGGATTATGTTGTGTTCCTTTAAAGAGTGTTAAGATTTGTCTGCCAGGGTGTGAATTTATTTATATAATAGATTGATGCTTTTGAGGCTTATTTTCAAGCTCTGCTTGGACAAGTCTAGAATAGCCTTTCCTTATGGCTAGTTTGGCTCTACTTCTAGCCATGACCTTTACAGAGGCTCTGCTGAGTACACTTGGTATTTAAGGAGCTCTCGCCACTCTGGTTGATAAGGACAATTATATGCAGGCTTGAGCAAAATTCTAGTTTATGGCTCTCAAGTAGTTTTTCTTCCTTTGGTGTCTGTTGTTTCCCTAGCTTGATAGAATCTCACCTAATACATGTCACAGTTTAGTATTTGGCAAAACATTCAAGTGTATCCCTATTCAGGTTTTTGAAACTCTTCATCTTGTTCTCTTTCATGCAAATTCTAGTTATCTTTGCTTATCCAATCTTTGATCTGCTTCCTCATCAAAGAAGCATTCATTCATATCTCCAACAAATGTTGATTGTATACCTATTGCATGCCAGCCATACTGGTCCAGATGCTTGGAAATATTACTGCAAAAACATATAAGTCCCATAATTATATAAGAAGATTACATTTGCATATGTGGGAGACAATCAATAGAATGAAAACAATAAACAAATAATAAAAATGTAAACCACACAGTATGTTAGAATATAATAAGCTCTATAGAAAAAGTGAAGAGCAGGTTACCGGGAATCAGGATATGGGAGATTGAAATTTTAAATAGGTAGTCAGGGTTAGACTGCATTAAAATGTGACTTTTGAATAATGACTTAAATAAGATAAGAGAATTAGTATGTGGATATCTAAGAGGAAAGATGAAGGGACAGAAGAGTGTTCTTGGAGTTTTGAAGGATCAGCAAAGATGTCACTGTGTCTCGAATTGAGTGGACTTTATAAGGCCCTTGATATCCATTATAAAGACTTAGGCTCCTATTCTCAGCAAAACAGGGAGTCATTGCAGGCTTTTTAGTAGATGAATTACATAATTAAAATTTTTTATATAGTTTATTTATTTTTGAGACAGAGAGAGACAGAGCACAAGTGGGGGAGAGGCAGAGAGACAGGAAGACACAGAATCCAAAACAGGCTCCAGGCTCTGAGCTGTCAGCACAGCAACCAATGCAGGGCTCGAACCCACAAGCTGAGATCATGACCTGAGCTGAAGTCAGACACTTAACCTACGGAGCCAACCAGGCTCCCCTATATAACTTGATTTACATTTTAAAAGAAGCACTCTTGCTGTTGCATTGTAAATGCTCAGTAGAGGCGTTAACTGAGAATCAGAGAAACCAGTTATAAGGTTCTTGCAATAATCATGTTCAATGAACATGTGTAATAGAAATGGGGGTAGCAAAAAGTGGTCAGATTCTGGATAAATATTTTTAAGGTAAAGGATTTAGAATCTTATAAAGTAATGATTGTGAGTATGAAAAAGAAAGAGAAATCTTTAATAACTCAAACATTTTGAGTTGAAAAACTAAGTGGGTAGAGCTGCCCTCCAGTGAGATAGAGAAGGCTATATAAACAAGGCAAATTAGCAGAAAGGATACCAGGAATTGAGTTTTTAATTGAAATATTAGATTCCAGGTAGGTATGCAAATGAAGATATCAAGTAGATAGGTGAATATAAGAGTTTGGATTTCACAAGAAATGTCTGAGCTAGAGACACAAACTTGGGAGTCATTTGCATAGAAATTATATTTGAAAACATAAGATTCAATGATATCATCAGGGGTAAAACCGTGGTAAAATAAGAAGAAATAAAAGAACCAAGGTTTGGGGGAACCATGACATCAGGAGGTCAAGAAGAAGAAAAAGAAATAGCAAAGGAGACTGCAAAGAAATATCTAGTGAAATGGTAGTTGGAAGTTGAGTGATAGTGTATCACAGAGGGAAACGTGCTCGACTCTGTTAAATGCTACTGGTCAGTCACATATATGAGGACTGATCACTTGGTTAGCAATGCAAAGGGCATTGGAGAAGTGATAAGAGTTTTGATGAAGTGAGTGAGGGCTAGAGCCTGACTGGAGTTGACTGAAGAAGAAATGAGAGCAGAGGAACAGGAAACACTAGTTCAGTAAATTTCATCAAGAAGTTCATTGATTAGGAGGGAGTATGAAGGGACAGTAGCTGAAGGGGAAGAAGAATTTTAAAAAAGGATGTTAAGATGAAAAAAATAACAGTACAATGCAATACTGATGATAAAGCTCCAGAAGGAAAGGCAAACTGATAATACAGAAGAAAAGGAGATTTAGAGCAATATCCTCACGTACAGAGGATGAGATCTACCTACCACATAAGTGAAGATTTTAACTATAGAACCATTGACAGTTCATCCATGTAAACAATATATGCAGGTATATGCAGGGTACAAGGCAGGTAAGAAAGTAAATATGATAGGGAATGTTATACCCTAAATCTCCAATATGTACTCCTATCTTTACCGTCCACACTCTCAGCTGATGAATTTGCTTCTCCTTTAATTGAGAAATATTGGAGCAATCAAACAATTTACACAGCCTCCAAGAATAAGAGTGTATTTAGGAGGGGTATGAAGCTTAAGGAGAGATAAAAGGGTAGTATAGGAAAGTGAGAGAGAATGGATGGTCTAGGGAAAGTGGCTTGACTGTCAGGTAACATATGGATGCACCTGAGGTTCTCAATAATAAATTTAAAGGGGGGCCGGTTAGGGCAGTTGTAAGTTTTTCTCCATTGTCCAAATGTGGGCAAGTACTAGGTAATGATATGGATAGTGATATTGAACTCTTAGCCATGGTTTTGCCATAAATAAGGGGATGGAACTATAATGCTAGACCATGCAATTTAAGCAGCAAAGAGTTTGGAAGTTTAGTTGATTCCTCGTCCCTGGTAGGGAGCTGTCCAGCCAAGGCACAAAGTCAAATTTGGGTGAATACCACACCCCATCCAGGCTAAAGCTGATACTTTAGAAATCTGATCTGGGGAGAAAGACATGGCAGCCCTTAATCTATATAGCAGAGAAAAATGAACCAAAGGGTCAGTCAGGGGCTGCTCAGGTACTAGTTTCTCAAATGCATTAACGTTTCATTGAGGTATTAAAATATCACTGGAGGTGTAAAAAAAATAAAATGGGGAAAAATTCCTCCAAACTCTTCAAAAAAGGGTGCTAGTGTGGTTGTTTAAAGTACTCTTCTCAACCGTGGACTTCACTTTGTCCATGCAGCTTCAGCTTCTGTATTTCTGAATTGCTGTAATTGGTTTCTTACTATTCATTCTATGATTTTCCTTTTTAATATTATTTCTATCAGGGATGCTTACAGATATATGAAGTCTTGAAACATGGATATTTTAGCCAGAGCTCATTGTTTACAGGGATCCAAAATTTCTTTTAGGTAATTCTGAAGAAAAATTATTACTAAAAAAGAAAGCATGTCAGGGACATAGTAAGGACTCAGGCAGTTCTCAAGTGAAGTGGGATGAGAAGACATTGAAACTGAAGGTTCTCTCTTGTCTGTCTCATAGGCCACAACATCAATGCTTCTTCTGATCTATCCTTCTTTTCAATAATCTTCCTCTGTCTGTAAATGAACCAACATGGCCTGCAGCCCTGGTCTATTTGTTCTCTTAGGTCTAATAGGGGCCTGACCAGTGACCAAGGGCTCTGTGTCTCTGTGTTAACATTTTCAGGAAGGATTCTGTCCTTTAGGGTTACTGGCCTATCAATCAATAGGTTGAACTAGATAGATGTTTGCCAGAGGCTAATCAATCAGCTGTAATCAGGGAAAGCTGGGGTTATTACATAACCATAGGTGCCACAGGCAATAATCCTTTCCAGAACAAAGGACTGTAGATGGATATCTAGATGTGTCTATCACAGGAAAGACACATCCATGTTGCAAGAAAAATCATAGGACTCATTGTTAAAATGCTTTCTATCAATTCCATTTTCATGGTGGTTTTTTTTTTTTTTCCATTAAATAAGCAGGGAAGAATGCAGTAGCCAAAGTGATTGCAACCCTGACTACTTCTCTGTCCCCTGGTCAGTTAAGGATGAGTTTTAAAATTAGATATTTATTTATTTATTTATTTACATTTTAGTTAGCTTAGCATACAGATTATTTTTTAAAGCTGTAGTTAATAAAGGCAGCAGAGTTAAAAATGAAACTGAGTTTTACCAAAAAGCTAAAAGAGTAACAAGGAACCCATGCAAGAACAGGGAAAAAAGTGCCCGAGTGAATACTTTAATTAACTCACATGCAATTTTAATTAAAAACATAATGTGTCAGGAAAATGAGTAATGCCTTAGGGCAATAAAATAGCTGGGTTTCTTGCTTAATCTTCTGCTTCATCTCTCTCATGGCACGTGTATATTATTGTTAAGAAAAGATTTTCTTCTTCTGTGTCATAGTCAAAGAGAACCCCTGCTGACAAAATGAGTTAAAAAAAAAAAAAGCTGTGGAAAAATACCCTGTGGGAGGGCTCTCCTTTTCTTTCTTAATCAAGAGTCCCTGATTTCCTTTGGCTTGATCACTTCCTTTCCTAGAACACACCCTTTCCAGAAAAGCTGATAGTTGGGTCAAGTCAAGGCCTCTAAACTCATTCTCATCAAAATTTATTACATTTCTGTGATTAGGATTATAATGAAAGGCCAAAAATATCTTCTCTCCTCTTTGATGTTAAGTGTCCATCACTTCCCTGTGGGGTACAGAAATAACCCTGACTTGAAGTCATATGATTTGTGTTTTATTTCACCTCTTTTTGCAAACTAGCTGTCAAGCTTTCTGGACTTCAGTTCCCTTACCTACTGACTACAGAGACTACAGCCTGCTTTCCAGTGCTGCAAAGAAGAGTAAACAGCATCATGAACATGAAACGGATCCCCTGGCCTTAGGGCTCTTATTCTGGCATAATAGAGATGTTTTGTTGCTGGTGTTGCATGACTCCCCATTGCCTTCTAAGAGGAACTGGTCTTGGCAATTGCACCAATAAATAGGGGAGGATGGGAACCCAGCAGAAGGTCTGGACCCTATATGATGGAAGAACAAAAAGGAAAATACTGTGGGCTCCAGTTAGGGAGATGAAGGTTTGGAGAACAAACATGTCCAATGAGCACTTTTAAATGATAGTAGTTTTAGATGTCTCATGTAAGTCCCTGCTACTATCTCTATGATAAAATCTCCAGAAAACTCCACATTGCTCACTACTAATTTGTAGATTAGTGAATTCTTTGTGGAAAGTGCACGGAGCTGCAAAGTCCTATCCCAAGAAGTCTGGTTGAGGGGATTGACTTCTAAGTTTCACTAGGTTAGTGATAACAGCCAAACCTTCTAACAGAAAGGACTCACCATCACGATAATCTGCTGGTCCCAGTGACACCTCCAGTTGGCTGGTAGGGCCAAAGAAGAGATTGTCCCTTAATGTCTTCCCGTTTAGAATTACTCTTGGTTCCTAGAAATTCCAGGGTCCCTCTTCTATCATCTCTAGAAGCCAAATTATGTAAAATGTGATACTCAGCATTATGATTGCCATTGTGTTACTCAACTTACTATAGAACTTGACCAAAGCCTGTTAGAATTGGAGGACAATCTTTGTCATAGCTGGATATAGCTCTTCTTCTCCAGAAATAGCTGGATTCTGAGACTGCAGTAGGGTGAGCTTACCTAAAACTACAATGGACATTAGTACCAAAGAAGTGAACGAGATATGTTAAGGTCCAAGAAATTAGAAGTGGTGTCCACACATTATGAAGTCCAAGAGATCCAGCAGTAGTAAGTCAGGTCACTGAAGTTAGCAATATGGGCCCCCAAAGGGTTCACTTCCTAGGATTCAGTTATATATTCCTTTATGATTCAGCCACTGTATATCCTGTGGGTGGATTGGCCTTGAATAAAGGGCCAGTAACACATAGTTAATGATGCCCTACAATGTTTCACTTGTAGCCACCGGCCAGATCCCTTACTATGCACTGAGAGAGAGCACGGATCTGCTGGCTCTCCCTAGGCTTGTGGAGAGTTCCCACAGTCTGGAAGGAGGCCCCCTGTTCCTTATTCCTCCTTTAGCCTCCTTGAACTGGTGACTTCTCCAACATATCCGGGGATAGTACAATAAAGATAAAAGCCCCTCTTTATTCTTTTCTACATATTATCCATAAAGCACTTGTTCCCTATTCACACTAGTTCCCTGAAAAATCTTAGGTACCTTAAACTCATTGTATTCTACTCCTTTCTTCAAATTTTTCAAAGGAAAGCATAGTCTATTTTTAATGAGATTTTGAGGCATGCTTACTGTTGGAATACCATTGTAATAGTATTTTCATTCTGATGTACTGGACAGATAACAAAGAAGAATAGACAGACATCCTAGGGATTTATTTGTGTGAATTTGCCAAATAAATCACAAATTATAGATAAAAGTTCAGACCTGAATTTGTTGTGTACTGAAAAGATAGGATCAAATTTTATATCACAATTCCTACTGTTATAACCATCCCCTTCCGATTTCCTCTTCCTTCTGCTTAGGCTGCTATTCTGAAATCTGGTGGAAGTTCATTGTAAGAACCACTAACGTGGTATCAGCTCATCGTCCTTTGGACTAAAGATAAAAAAACAAAACAAAACATGAGAGGTGCCTGGGTGGCTCAGTCGGTTAAGCATCTGGCTTCGGCTCAGGTCATGATCTCACGGTTCGTGGGTTTGAGCCCGGCGTCAGGCTCTGTGCTGACTGCTCAGAGCCTGGAGCCTGCTTCCGATTCTGTGCCTCCCTCTCTCTCTGACCCTCCCCTGCTTGCGCGGTCTCTCTCTGTCTCTCAAAAATAAATAAAAAACATAAAAAAACAAAAGAGTCATTAGTCACACTTTCTAAAGTGTGCTTTTCCAAAAGCGGCCAATTGAAGTATGAGATTTATCTTTTTCATTCCCAAACCAAGTGTCTAATTTCCAAGTCCACTGGTTAGAAGAAGAGATTTTCACTGAATGTTAAGAGCAACCTGCCATGGCAAAGAAGATCATCACAACTCAAAATGTTCTTTATAGAAATAATGGCAGTGCTTCTCTGCCAGTATAGTGACTTAGGTACAACACAAGTCCACACACATACAGGACTAATTTATAGTGTGTCTTTTGTGAAAGAAAGAGACTGAGGCCATGAGGTTTTTGCATAGGTGCCTCAAACCCCAGAGCCTCAAGTGATCTTATAACGTCTTCCTTCATGCCTGTTTCCTGTAGCAGCCCAGAAAAGCAGAGAGTAGATAAAAAAAAAATAATTCTACTGACTTCCCCTTCCATAACCAGTGTGCCCTTTGCTTTCATTGGAGACCTGCCCAAATCTTTCTTGATAAGAATGCTATTCTGCAACAATCAATTCGAGGTAAACTTTTATTTTAAATGTAGAACTTACCATTTATCAAAAACAGTCTTTATGTCACTCTGGCCTCATGTCAATCAGGAGTATAAGACAATTTAAAATATTGCACAGTCTCAATACTGCAGAGTATATAAACAAAGGACAGACTTTGGCATTAGTATTTGCGGGGGACCAACCCACGCACCACAGTCGAAAGGTCCTGAGTAGGGGGTTGGTGTCAAAACATCTATAAGAAAGGAGACAGACAACGACAAACAAGACAGACAAGACAGACGAGACAGACAACGTGGATGGTGGTTGGTAAAGCCACACTTTATTAAGATAGCTAGGGTCTTATATACCATGGGTGATTACATCATTTCTTTAATGGTTACATAGTTCAAGATTTTTGAAGTAAAGACATGCTCCGGAAAAGGTCATTTTAATCAGGACAGTAGTAAATAAAAGGATCAATCAAGTCATTACAAGGGAGGGATTCCCCAATAACAGTCTGGCTACAAGAGGAAGATGAACCTGAAGAATCCTTTGAGGAGAGATTTACATTCCTTAAGGCCCTTCATCAGTGATGCATGGGCTTATCTTTAATATGCAAATTTTATGGCAGAGGTTTGGGTTAACTCCCTACACCAAACAAAGAGCTAGAAAGCAAAGCAAGGGGAGGGCTGGAGCCACTGACTGAACCAATATTGTTTGAAGGTTATTTTTGCCTACTGGGCCCCAACAAGTATTGAGATGCTTCTTTCTTGTTCAGTTTCTACAAAATCCTTATTTTCAAAAATCATCTGGTTTTTTCTTCTTATACCTCCTTTCTATATCTCAAATTTCAATAAGGACTCTATCACTATTAAAACAAATTAATTAAAAATACACTTCTACTTCAAAAATTGATTTTTTTCCCCTATGTTTCCATCAATACTTTTGGGAAGAAGTCAGTAAGCATAATGACATGGGTCCCATTGTATAGTAATCTGAGCCCTGAAAACTTGAGAGATAAATGAGGCAGGTGAATGTACATGGGTTTATGTAACCTACACTTGGCCACATGTTTAAATTTCTTCTAGAGGACATTTATTATTATTATTATTATTATTATTATTATTTTATGTTTATTTATTTTTGAGAGAGAGAAAAGAGAGTGCAAGCAGGGAAGGGGCAGAGAGAAAGGGAGACACAGAATCTGAAGCAGGCTCCAGCTCAGAGCCCAACGTGGGGCTCAAACTCATGAACTATGAAATCATGACCTGATCCGAAGTGGGATGCTTAACTGACTGAGCTACCCAGCTGCCCCTCTAGAGGACCTTTAATCGGTTAGATGTGAGGAACTGGATCCTGCCTATAATGCAAATACCCTAAGTTATTCTCTTAACCCAATCTCTACCCCATAGTGTAACTAAATACCTAAAAATTTCCTGAGCTCAGCTTTTGGGAGAAGAGCAAAAGTAAAGTATTTGGGCTCAGCTGAGAAAGAGTGAGTACACTGTGCCAGGAAGAGAAATGGTAGGAATTGAGCCTGGAGATAATGTGACTTCACATTCATTGCAATTTTTACTATAACTCGCCTGAAATCAGGGATTTCTCAGGAAACTGCCAGTTCAGGGAAGGCTCAGAGTTCTCTTAGCAATTAATTACACAGGGCCCTCTGGGCTGAGTAAAGCCCAGGATTGTTCTTCAGGACATCCATAGCTTCATTGAGTCTCCTTATGCAGACAAAGCAGCATCATTTACTAAGGTTCTGATTTCTTTTCCCATTGTCAAAGAGGATGTTGGGAGTAGGTTACTGTCATTTCTTCCCTTTAAGCCATGAAAAGAAGTGAACAGTACTGACTGCCTGGGACAGGTTTTTGGAGAAAGGGATACTTAAAGAGACAAGTCTAAAGTATAGAGGGTGATGGGCATGGAGGAGGGCACTTGTAGGGAAGAGCACTGGGTGTTACATGGAAACCAACTTGACAATAAACTATATAAAAATAATAAAGTATAGAAATTCAGCATATTCAGGCTGCCTTGGGTGTGAATTCTTGGCTCTACAGTCCTATCACTGCCATGGCAATAGGAATAAAATCATTTTCCAGTACACAAGGGGTTTTCTACTTTCACTAGATATAAAGTAATTTTTATTAGATTATTATCATCTTAATAGGTACTAATCAGCTGGTAAACATACGGGCAAAGCTTATACCAACACCTGTTCTCTGCTGGTATGGAGATCTCTTTGCAGTGTTCCATATAAATAGGCTTAGTTCATTAAATACTAAATACTGCATTAATAATTGACTTCCTTGGAAACAAATTGGCCCCAGCGCTGTGTGTTCTGTTTTAATTTTCCTTGTAGAGGCACAAAAAACATAGAAAGCTTCTTGTATGGGGTATTTTAACCAAGTAATCACAATTATTACTGAAAACAACAGTTCTAACGCTTTTTTGCTGGTTTCTAGGGACTTGTGAAAAATTCCCTTTTTTTCCCTTTTGCAAGACTATTCATTTCATTTAGATTTTAGAGGGTTTTTCTATACTGTCTCAATTGTAGGATCTCGCTTTCTGAAGCCAATACACAACCTGCTTTAAAAAAAAAGCAAATAAGAAGAAATCAGACCTACTTAGCCCAATTTACTAAATTAATGTCAGCAATTTGGATTCAACATTATTTTTAAAATAATTTTTAACTTTTCATATCATATATATTTAATCTGTGAAAACAAGGATAAGACAAGGAAGCCAAAAGAGAGAAATAAGGTCAAATGAAGCCTGTAAAATAGGGTAACCTTACTTTTTAGTTAGCAAGTCACTGTGAATGTGTTTTACTTTGGTTCCCATTGGGAGGCCTAACATAATATTAATAATGCCAATGATAATGATCATTTATTTAGAGATTTCTACATGATACGCAGTATGCCAAGTACATTGTTTAAATGAAAAAAAAAAGACCTGTAAGGTAGCTATTATTATCTCCATTTTTAATATGAGTATACCAAGGTTCAGTGGACTTAAATTCTTTAAACTACTGAGTGTTGAGATCAGTATTTAACCTAGGACTTAATTTAATTTTTTCCCCCTACTATTCCATGCTATTTTTCCATTTACTAAGCATTTACTATGTTAGGCACTATATACCTATCATTTCTGATCCTTATAGCAAGCCTATGAGATTGATATTTTAATAGAAAAAGCTATCCTTTAATAGGAGAAATTGAAGTTTAGAGAAATCCAATTTCTTGTCCATATTTGCACAGTTATAAAGAGACAAAAAATATTTCAAATCCATACACATACCACCAAAATTGGAGTTCTTTCCATTTGGCATCACCATCTTATCAAGGAGTAATGGTGGATTGACAGAGAAGAACACATTTGTTAAGATTGACAATGAAGCTCATTGCCAATAATACATTAAGGGATTAAGAAATAAACACTGTATATTTAGGGTACCTGATTTATCTGATCTTCACAGGTCTAGTAAATTAATAAAAAACTTTGCAGGTTTTGGATAGGTCAAAATGTACCCAACATCTTAAAACTACATGAAGTGCATTATTCTTATATGTCATTTTTTCTAGCAGCACTGTTAGTGTCTGGTTCACTATCTATTTGGACAGTGGATAATTTACTGAACATAACAAAACTAGTAGAGAAGTTTAACTTAAAACCTAAGGTTCTTGATTCTTAAGACCGAGTGATACTACATTACAACTAATCTTCTCTATCAACTATTTTGGTCTTTCATGTTTTAAGACCAAATGATATGTAATTAGAGACCAATCTCTACCTTTTAGGACACATGGATTTTTTGTTTATTAATTTTTGAGAGAGAAAGAGAGAGAGAGCAAGTGCGCGCGCACAAGGAAGACAGAATTCAAAGTAGCCTCCAGGCTCCGAGCTGTCAGCACAGAGCCAGATTTGGGGCTCAGACTCATGAACAGCGAGATCATAACCAGAGCTGAAACTGGATGCTTAACTGACTGAGCCATCCAGGAGCCCTTAGGATTCATGTTTTAAAGAATATGTGCATCACATGATTATATTTTTGAACTCTGAAGATATTAAAACAATAATGACATATTTCTGTTTTCTCATTTTACTCACATAGGAACACTGGTGGTGCTGTGTGGGTGTGAGGGACCAGTGAATTGCATAGAAGGTTAGATCTTTCTTGTTGGAGGGGTAACATTCTAGCCACATGATCTACATTATGTCACTCCCTACCTAATTTTCCAAGCTTCTGCCTCAAATTAGAATGGGCAACTCTGTCCAGATCAAGAAACAATCATGATGTGCAGAGAATCATAATCAAATAACTTGAGTTCTCCACAGTAGGGTAGAGAGCAGCCACCAAATCAAGGTATTCACTGCCCTTTTAGTCCATTTTTCCCCACCCACAGACCCCAATGGTGAGGCTTGCAGCTTTAGTTTCCTTTGTGTTTGAACATCCCAGGCCTTGTCCTTGTGCATTCATTAAGTTTGCTACTCTGTGGGCGAATGCAGATGGTGGCTGCTCCCTCCTGATTCTTATCCTTAGGCCACACTTCCTTTTTGTGATCTTGCTGCCAATTCTACAAACTACAATGCTACTTGGGGCCTGAATTACTATTAAACTTGCCTTATCCTTGGATGCCATCTTTTGTCACTTAGTAGGCCCTCCATAGTCATCTACCAAACCTGTTCAATTCTGGTGAACCTCACTCACTGTCCATACCTGCCCAAGTGTGCCTCAACGCCACGTCACATATCTCAGGCTCAAGAGAGGAAAGTATTGCTGTCATTCTCACTCTATGATCCTTAAGCATCTATGCCACCAGCATGAGTTCCATTGGAGTTATTTTTTTAATACAATTCCTTTTCTTTTCTATTAACTTCAGTTCTCCCTGATATCTTTGTCAAAATGAAATGAAGCAGTTAAAATGTCTGAAGAGAAACTCTACATTTTCAGCCTGACAGCTCAGTTTTCTAGTTACATTTCCTTGGAAGAACCTTGCATCCAAGTACTGAACGTGTCACAGCACCCACCCAAGAGAATTGTAATAGGTGAGGCTGCCAATTCATTGCTACTGATGAGAAGGTGTGAGCAAGATGCTGCCCCTCTAGGCTAGAGCTCAGTGAGCAAAATAATTTTCCTCTATGTCTTCAGAGAACTTGAGTGATTGGCAATATTCTGTTCACTTAATTAACTTTTCAGTTATTCTCAGGGGTAGTAGAGATGATCTTAAGTTTTCTTGTAAGATTTGAGTAAGTCCTGACAAATACATTTAAACAGTTAAGAAGAAAAAGAACATAACTTCATTACTTCATAACTTTAATTCTGAGTTCAGTATTTGTTTGTCTCATCAAATCAAACTCACAGCTGTTTGATGACCACCCACTAGGTATAAAGCATTGTGTCAAATGCTGAGAACCACCTGTGCTGTGTTCATGAGGAGCAAGGTTATGCCAACTGACGTACAGTCTACCAAAAAGAAAGAAAGAAAGAAAATCGCAATCATGATACAAATTAATATGGTATCCTTGTGTTTTCTCAATAAATTTATTTTTACCCCTCTTTAACTATTTTACCCATTCTGTCATCCCCCTCCTATCTGGCAACCACCAGTTTGTTCTCTGTATTTAAGAGTCTGGGTTTTTCGCTTGTTTGACCATCTATTTTTCTACAATTGTTTGTTTTGTTTTTAAATTCCACAATAAGAAATATCATATTGTATATGTCTTTCTCTATCTGACTTATTTCACTTAGCATTATACCCTCTAGTTCCATCTATGTTATTGCAACTGACAAAATATTATTCGTTTTTATGGCTAAGTAACATTCCATTGTGTGTGTGTGTGTGTGTGTGTGTACTCATACATATACACACATATATATATCTTCCTCATACATTCATCTGTTGATGGACACTAGGTTGCTTTTTAAAGATTCAATTTTATGAAATTCTTACATCCTACAAATTATGATTTAACGTGTTAGCTGAAATCAGTAATTTCTAGACACAACTGAATTTAAGAGTTTAGACAACTGATTAAGTTAATTACTAAATAATCTTTGGAAGCGTGTACAATTTCTAAATAAGCAACAGATACAGACACTGGTTAGCTGAACCTAAATTTAATTTACTCTTATTTCTTAAAATGGAAATATATTAACAAAATATGCAAATGATTTTCACTGACATTATATATGTTTAGATTTGCCTCCTTAAAATAAGTATTCATGTGAAAAAATAACTAAGCAAATTCAAGATTTTGCTGTTCTCTGGTTTTCTCTTGTGTCTAGAGAGGAAAAAATGATTACTTTTTTAAACTAAATTGTTGCTTTGATTAAAGATAAAATTTAGAATAGGTACAATAGTTATAGAAGTATGCAAATTGTATAAAAGTAATGGTTTTGTTTTTTTATTTAAAATATTACATGATACATTTGTTTATGTTATACTATACATTACATTGAATAATATACTAAACTTCCAAGGCCCAGAGTCCTGTCATTAGCTCTGATAAGATCAATCCTCTCTAGGAACCACAAGTAATCTTTTAGGTTTATAACAGGTTATCTTATTATTTTAAGAATTATTTGTAATTGTAGATTCTACCTTATTTCAAGCTGATATGACTAATAAATGCCACCTAAGTTACTGTCATCAAAGTCATTAGCTACATTTCTAAAACATCCACCTAAGTAGTCACTGCATAATCTGAAATCTACAGATTTCATCTTTTGAAAAAGTCACCAAAAAAAATAAAACTGTCCTTAAACCTAAATGAAAAAGAAATTAGCAGGTACTGTTAACAACTCTTGCAACAGTGAAACTTCAAGGTGTTGATCATCAAGGTAATGTTTACCACTTTCAGTAAATATTGCTTCTTTCTTACTATTGGACATCCACTCCATAAGGGGTTCTTAAACAGAGAATTCTCTATAAATGACAACTACTTAAGTAGACAATTTTCACCAAAACTTTGGAACGAGTTAGTGATTGTAAATGTAGACAGCTTCCGTGAAAAACAATGAAATAAAATTAATTCTCTGATTCTTTAGCACTAGTTTTCTTACCCTTTGCTCTGCCACTAGCGTTGCCTATTAGTATACTTTGACATCATTTATTAACTGACTAAAAAGTTTCTCAAAAATATCTTCTTTATCTTTGTCCCACTGCTTTTAATTTGGTATGTTCTTTTGCCACTTAAATCAGAACCAAACTTTCTGGCATGCTTTCTAAATTAGTAACTACTGTTCATTTGACAAAATACAGCATTCTTCCTTGATAAAAACCCTTGAGAGACTAGAGATAGAAGGATCATACCTCAAGATCATAAAGACTGTATATGAAAGACCCACTGCTAATATCATCCTCAGTGGGTTAAAAAATGAGAGTTTTCCTCCTAAGGTCAGGAATATGACAAGGATGTGCACTCTCGCTACTGTTATTCAACATAATGTTGGGAAGTCCTAGTGTCAGCAATCAGACAACACAAAGAAATAAAAGTCATCCAAAGCAGCAAGGAGGAAGTCAAATTTTCACTCTTCACAGACAACATGATACTCAAGGTGGAAAACCCAAGAGACCTCACCAAGAAACTGCTAGAACTGGTACATGAATTCAGAAATATTGCAGGATATAAAATTAGTGTACAGAAATCAGTTGCATTTCTATACACCAATAATGAAACAGCAGGGAGAGAAATCAAGGAATCTATTCCGTTTACAATTGCACCAAAATCCATAAAATCCCTAGGAATAAACTTAACCAAAGAGGTGAAAAATCTATACACTAAAAACTTTAGAAAGCTTATGAAAGAAATTGAAGAAGGCACAAAGAAATATTGTTAAAATGTTGATACAACCCAAAGCAATCTACACATTCAATGCAATCCCTATCAAAATAGGATATCAAAATGTTTGTTCTAGCATTCTTCACAGAGCTAGAACAAACAACCCTAAAATTTGTATGGAACAAGAAAATATCCCAAATAGCCAAAGCAATCCTGAAAAAGTACACCAAAGCTGAAGACATCACAATTCTGGACTTCAAGCTGTCTACAAAGCTGTAATCATCAATACAGTATGGTACTGACACAAGAGCAGACACATGGATCAGTGGAACAGAATAGAGAACCCAGAAGTGGACTCACAAACATATGGCAACTAATCTTTGATAAAGCAGGAAAGAACAGCCAGTGGAAAAAGACAGTCTTTTCAGCAAATGGTGTTGAGGAACCAGGACAGCAACATGCAAAAGAATGAACTGGACCACTTTCTTACACATTTCCCAAAAATAAACTCAAAATGGATAAAAGACCTAAACATAAGACAGGAAGAAAGCAGGCAAAAAATCTCTTTAACCTTGGCCTCAGTAATTTCTTACTCAAAATGTCTCAAGAGGCAAGGGAAACAAAAGCAAAAATGAACTATTGGGACCTAATTGAAATAAAAGCTTCTGCACAGCGAAGAAAACAATTAGCAAAACTAAAAGGCAACCTATAAAATGGGTGAAGATATTTGCAAATGACATATCAGATAAATGGTTAGTATTCAAAATCTATAAAGACCTTGTCAAACTCAACACCCAAAAAACAAATAATACTTAAGTATATCTCACATCATTTAATTCTAATGTTTCAGTGTTATAAATATTGAACCTTGACCTCATGTCAACTAAAGGCTTATATTGAAGTTATTTTTTTAAATGTTTATTTATTTATTTTGAGGGAGATAGAATGTGAGCAGGGGAAAGGCAGAGAGCCAGGGAGACAGAGAATCCCAAGCATGCTCTGTGCTGACAGAGCAGACGTGGAACTCAGACTCACAAACGGTGAGATTATGACTTAAGCCAAAGTCAAGAGTTCACCGCTTAACAGGCTGAGTCACTCAGGTGCCCTGAAGTTATTATAACCCTATATGCAAAATCTAGACCATTAGAAAAGAAGATTAATATTGGGGATATCCTTAGTATAACAGTTTGCTTGTTCTCTTCAGAGACACTCCAGCCTGCTTTGAAGGAACTATTTAATTCCGCTCAAGAAATCTTACATGCTTGAGAACAGCAAATGGCTCATTGCTGTTGTCTTAAACATTATCCTTAGTTTCAGTATAGTCCATGTCCCAGTAGGACATTACTTCTGATATGAATATCAAACTTATGCATTGTATACACTGACTTATTCTATGTGTTCGTTCTAATTTTTAGCTACTTTGTGAATTATAATTATCCCACAGAAAGAAATAATATGATTGTGATACATAATCTAAACCTTGTTTCTTATTTTGGCAAACATGTTAAATGACATTAATCCACCCTGGAAACTCAACAGTTTTAAATTTATTACAAAGCATTGTCACGGACAACTCAGTAGCTATTGGTTTTATTTAGCTAGCTAAGGAAGAGTAATCCTAATGTAAATACATACTTCTTTGTTGAACTTTATGTTATAAGGCAAGTAAAACAACCTAGGACTAAGAAAAACCAACACACACAGATGGATTCTGGTACGTGTTTTCTTAGGTTTTACAACTTTTGTACTCCTGGCCTCAAGACTTGCTAGAAGGACTTGTAATCATGTTCCTGTGGTTACTGTGTTATAGTTAGCTGATATATCTTATTCAGAATCTTAAGTGCTATAGTATAGCTTTTTAAAATAGATTGGTTCAATAACTCATCCTCCTTCATCGCTTCTCGGCCTTTTGGCTAAGATCAGGTGTAGTATCTGTTCTTATCAGTTTAATAACTCATCCTTCAATAAAAGGAAAAGGATGGATTAACCCTTGTACAACAATCAACTATGTTCTCTGAATACCTTTCTGATCTTGATCAGCAGAATCCTGGCAATGAAGAAAGTGTGAATATCATGGATCAGTATCCCGTAGTGAGGCTTTGTCTTCCCTTGGTCAGATAGGAGGACTGGAGAAGAAAAGCAGGACCTGCCGGCTAAAACCATCTTGCCACCATCAGGCTCTGGTGTTGCTAGGAGATGTCCTAGTGCTCACAGCCAGCTGTTGGTGTTCTCCAGTTAAACATAAAAAAATTCAAAGAACACCAATATCAGATTAGGTACCTTATCTAACCATGACCAAGATGGAGACAAAAGCAAGAGCTTTTCCTTCCAAACACAAACAAAACATGAACATTAGTAAGCCACAACAATTATCAAGCATCCCCTTATCATGGTTTATATATGTGACTACTACTCTTTGGCAATTATAGCTTTAACTTCTATATTTTCTTATTTCTAGTTCAGACTTTTTGAGATTGCCAATCAAAATTACTTCCACTTCAAGTCAGCATAAAATCCAAAAACAAACCTTTGCTTCTCTAAATACTGCCAAAAGCACCTAATATGAACCCAAATACTATGTATAATTAGAATTTTCTAACATTTTAACATGCCCTGTGGATAATATTCTTCCTCTTTGAAACAGCAATAAACCCAACTTCAACTGTAAGTGTGTTCTTTGTGGTCTTTGGTTGGAGGTCATTGACAGTCAATCAATAAAATGCAATTTCTGATTTAAGAACTGTACAATCCCATGTGGAAACAGGTAACCGTTTGTCGATATTTATTATGTGAAATGGTAATTAATTAATTTATATGTTATTAATATGTTAAGAAGCAGTGTCATTACAGAAAAAAAACATATCTTGTTCTATTGCTGAAGAAAGTGCCATAACAGTTACATAAAGAAGAAAGCTTTTGAGGTGAACTTTGAAGGATGAAGAGAATAAAAGCAACAATGAAAGATAATGCTAATAAAAAGGGAGGAAGATATAGATAGATGAGAATGGCATGAGCAGTGATATCACAGTGTGAAACTTATTTTTTTAAGTCACACAAATAGTCAAGTGCAATGCAGCAGAGCCTGGAATAGAATGCAATGGAATTTGGACTCTAGCATGTATGTGGTGGGAGAAGTTAAAGGCACTAAGCAAAACAGCATCACAGTACACTTTATGAAGACAACTCTGGTGAGAGAGTGAGAGAATAGAGTTGCCTAAGGCAGAGACTGATGAGAGTTTTAAAATCATTGCAAGTGTACTGAACTCAAGCAGGCAGTAGGAAGAGAGCTGAGGGGACAGATTCAAGATGAAATATTCTGAATTGCAGTACTGCTACATTCAGTGACCAATAAGATACGTGGATTGAAGATCCAGAGAAACCCTAAAGATGATTCTAGCATGAAGTAGAGGAAAGATATAAATCCTATTTGGATCTGTTAAGATTGTTGCACATTGGAACATTCCTATGGAAATAGGAAAAGGCTTTTGGAAACATAAATTTGGAATTTAGAAGAGAAGTTTGGTCTAGAGAAAGATACGAAGTTCAGAAATGAAAATGAGTCTTCTCATGAAAATGTAGTAAAATGAGTAGAAAGTTGAGGACTAAACTCTAGAATTCTGGAGATTCCCATTAGTTCAGGGGGAGATAGAGATGAAACATAATATACAGAGAAACCAGATGAGAGCAAGGAGATAAAAGGATACTTAAAACAATATATCAAATGAATAAGTACATAATAAGTGTTTTCTGAATTAATAATGAGTTATAATTTCTAATTGTAATTTTCCTTTCAAGATATCCCTTATTGCTCTACTTTTGGTAAATTTTGGTAAATAGAGGTTAAATTTTCCTCTTCCATGATTTTTCTGCTACAAATGGTTAATCTAAAAATCTTGCCGTGATTGATGTCAGACTCTTAGACTTCCCCTCTCTGAGAAACACTGGCAAAGCAAATATATTCAATCCTATTTATATTTCTTAAATTACTTTGCCTTCATTGTACTGCCTGAATAGTCAAGAGGCTCCAGAATATTTGATATACATAAACAAAGAAACAGGAAATAGTTAATGGCTGCTTCTGCAGCAGCTCAGTAAATTAGAATAATCAAATGCATCTTGGAGTAAACTCATGTGCACATAGCTGTAAATAGTAATCTCCATTCTTTTAAAAGCACAAATCATTTATTATAACAATTCATAATCATTCTCATTTCAAGGTCTAGATGAGAATAAGTCATAATGAGAGAAATTTGTATTTTCTAATTAAAGTTGATTTTTTAAAGCAGAGAAATGAAATAGCAAATTACTACAAAGGGGAAAAAGTCTATAATCAATTAATTGAAGAAAAAGAAAGAGAACTTAAATCACGTCCAAATCAAAAAGAGATAAAAAGTTTCAGTCATCCCCAAAGTATATATCCTTTTTCCCAGAATCCCACAGAATTTTGTATAATAGAGGTAAGACAGTACCGTGAGTTGCTGTGGAAAAAGAATTTGGTGGGTTGGCCATGCTTTGAAAAGGCCTCCATTTTGGGTGTGTGCCAGCTTTCCCTGAGCACCCAGTGCACACAATTACTGCATTTGCATGTGTAAATTGGGTAATGGCGTGCCTAACTATCAGATTTGTATGTGAAAATGCCATCAGCATATGCAGTATTGGTTGTGTGCCCACTAAAAAAAGAACTTTTAATGGGGTTGCATTAGTTGGGGAGTAAAATTTTCTAAGAACTTGAGACAAGGTTCTACATCCCTGGATCCACTATAGATGTCCCTATACATAACTGGTACCCCCAATAATTACTTTGTTGTTGTATGTCCTTTCAAATTCTATCTTTCCTCTTTGGGGAGGAAATTCACCAGAGGACCATTTGACCAACTCTAATTAGCACAGAGCAAAATTGTACCTAAGTTACTCTTGGCAGTGCCTATCTGAGCCAAATGAACAGACTGTGGCACCACCAATCCATTCATCTTGCCCATCTTAACAATCAACACGGATTCTATGCAAAATTGACTTGGGTTTTTTCTCCTCTCCAAGACACAATATTCTTCAATCAACTTTTTTTGTCACATCATTTTGCTTTTCTGAAGACTTCAGTGTTCTCAATTGCATCATAGAAGTAAAGGACAAAGCTACTGTCCTTAGTCCCCCAAATGGTAAGATTATTAGAATGATCATTCTTTCACCTTCTCTCAGTGGATTTCTTCCTTCTAGAGGTTTCCATGTTTATTTAATAGTACTCTCAAATATAAACCTGAGTATCTCTGAGAATTTGCCCAAGAAATATAGTGATCATATTTCCTGAATCAGAAATTGATACACATAGTAGGGATAATGCAACTGAATATTTCAAACTGGAATTTGCAAAAAAAAAAAAATCTGAGAGGTTTGGCTGTTATAGCTAAAAGTTTCTTAATTCTGGGTAGTTCCCTTCTCTGATAGCCTTTATTCCTTTACTTTGTTTGCCCTTCTCCCTCCAGCAAAACAAAACAAAACAAAACAAACAAAAAACCCAAAACCAACCAACCAAACAAAAAACACACCTCAATCTAAAACAACTGTTATATCCCTCTAGAATCCTGCTTTCTGCTGTCTAAAGTGATAGTTTGTGCAGAAATTGCTTATCCCAATCAGGGTTTAATCTCTTGCTATGACAATGTGATCTTTTGTCAAATTACTAAAAACAAACTGATTTTGTAATACTTTGTCATCTTTCCAGCAGTTTACTCAAAATTTCTTCTGAGTAACATTTGATAAGGAATACCTAGAAAACTAATCAGAAATGCAGATCCAGTACCTCATTCCAGACCTACAAATTGGAATTTGGAGGAGTAGGGCCTGGGAATCTATGATTTTACAAGTTCCTGCAGTGATTTTGGAGACTAGAGTGTACATGTTGCACAGTTTTATCTTGGTTTTGTTATTTGCTTTCTTCCATTTAGTTGTGAAGGTTCTCAGTATTGAGTTGCAATCTAACTATCAAAGGCATGCATTGCATGCCTCTCTCTTTAATACAGATAGGATTATTATACTGGTTTGTGGCTAGAAGAATGAAATCTTAGCAAGAAAATACAGCATGCATATTCAAATAAATGTCATAACATAAAACATGCTTCTGTCCAGGGAGATCACTGCCTTATTCATTCTGTCTGCTTTGCCTACAGATATTTTCAAGACCTAGCAACCTGAAAGACCTAAGATCATCTCTACTTAAGTTGTGCCATATAATGAGCATCTCTTAAGTAGTTATCCCTGCCCCAAGGATATATGCAGTAGGTGATAAGAATAGACTGATTTATGATCACTCAATATCGGAAAGGTGTAGCATTCCATTTCACAAACAGTATTCTGCTAGATTAGAAAATATCATAAACACATTGGAGAATCGTCAGCCCAGAAACCATAAACCACTGTATTTTACCCCCACATTTTAATTTAGCTATCTGTTTTGGATTACATAAATAAAAATGAGCCTGTATTTTCTTTATAAAATAAATCAGTCTCTCTACATAGGAATCACTACTTAGATTGAACATTAGGACACACATAAAATTGTATCCTTAAAAGACACAAAAACATTTCTCAATGAGGAAGAAGCTGCTCACTGTGACCTTCATGTTGAGCAGTGGGGGGTCAGCACTGGCACTAAATCATTTTGATTCACAGATGAGATCAACATATTCATATTTGTTTGCCAAATGTGTATTTTAATTTAAGCTTTCTCTGATTGATGCGTGTAATTTATGCTACCCAGAACTAAGGCGTCATATTTTTCTTTTTTCCTAACTAACAGGGGGAGACTTTCTTGGAAACAGATAAAGGAAAGAGTCCAGTAATTTGTAGCAATGTGACTACAGCCACACATGTCCTAGAATTAATGTTCTTCATTAGGGTGAGTAGGATCAGCTGTATGTATACATCAGGTTTTTAATTAACTCAGTCCCCACAACAGGATTCATGATTCAAACTGTTAGCATTTTTTTTCTTAAATCACAAAATAAAAAAATTGGGTGGCACATCTTTTTCACACGCAAAAAAAAGAGGAGGGGGATACTAGAGAAATGAAAGGCTCTTTGTATAATACTGAGAGTGCGCAGAAGATCTTTATAATCCTGTGTTAATCAGATAAAGAAGAGCTTGGCATTGAATGATTCCAAAGAGATGCTGAAAATTCAACCATTGTGACAGTTTTCTCTCTGTAGAATAGATATGATTTCAGTTTATTTGTATTGATGTCTTTAAATTAACATTTGGAATTTATGAGATATTTTTAACTACCTTGTTCTTGCACAACTGACCTGGTGGTATTTTAATAAAACACTACCAATTTAAAGAAACTTCAATGAGGCAACATGAGGAGCTTAAGCGAGGGGTGAGGGGAGAAACTTTTTATAGCAGCTTCGTTCTCTGAGATCATATTAACATAAATTTGACAGTTAATCTCCATATTGCAAAAAGGCTGCCCAGACTTATTTAATTAAACTTAGAACAAATATGTTTCTTTATTTGCCAGGTACAGCTTTTATCTTAAAATATCCACTTCCAATTATGATGCAGGACTCTGGGGAAGGGCAGGAGCAGGGGCCTCGGGTGGGGAGAGGAGAGCAGATGGAAGGTGTGCCTCCTGGTGCAGCGCTCCCGGTCCCCGATCCTGAAGAGATTCCCTGAGACGCTGACGCCTGGCAAAAGTTAATTCTCTGCTTTCGACTTTAAAGGATAGAATTACATTTGATAGAGATATTTTTCCTCAAATGCATTTAACATCTCTTCTTTAATAAATATTTGAATAAATGTCCAAACTATCCAAAGAATTATGTCAAAAAATGTATGTGAAAGGAACTCTGGAGGAGTGAGTAAGGCCTTGACGTCAGGAGGTGCTGAATTTATACTTTGTGTCTGTTTCATTCGGAATTGCAAATAATTTAACCTTTCTGAACCTCAGGCTCCTCTTCTGCTGTGGTTAAGAGCATCTCATTTTTTTGGTGAGGGTGAATCATGATGACATTCATTCACTAAATACGTATGAGAGACCTGCTTTATGCCGGTCCCTCTGATAAGCAGTAGGGAACAAAGCAATGTTCCTGCCTTCACGGAGCCATATTCTACAGGAGAAAATGGCAGTAGATGAAGGGATTCTGTGATGTCAGGTAGACGCCACAGGATTAGAGGGTAAAGGGTGGTGGCAGTGGGAAGGTGATCCGTACCTGGAGGTGGGCAGAGGTCTCTCCAAGAAAATGACATTTGAGCAAACCAGAAAGAAATGAGAAAGCAAAGCCTGAGAATTATGGGGGAAGAGAGTTCCAGGTAGAGGGAGCAGTAGACTCAAATTCCTGATTTTGCTTAATGAAGTAATAGCCAGGCCGGCAGAGGGAGAGGCTCAAATGGGAGGAAACAAGAAACACCAGACCTGGCTCTAGTTTGACTTTCTCACCATTTCCAACTGCCAACCCTCATCGAATTCATAGGAGCCTGAAGGCTTTAGGGTGACTTTGAGATGGAATGCCACTGAAGGCGTGATGGTGGGGAAGTGACAATATCTAGGTTTCAAATGGTTACTCTGGCTGCTATGTGCAGCGTAGACTGCCGTAAGTGAAAGGGAACAAGAAAGATGCAAGAGATGTTTTCCAAGCAAGACATTAAAGTGGCTAGGATTATGGTAATATGGAAGGAGGAGAGGGGCGCCTGGGTGGCTCCGTCACATAAGTGTCGGACTTCAGCTCGGGTCAAGATCTTGTGATTTGTGAGTTTGAGCCCCACGTCCTCTGTGCTGACAGCTCAGAGCCTAGAGCCTGCTTCGGATTCTCTGTCTCTGTCTCTCTGCCCCTTCCCTGCTCTCACTGTGTCTCCCTATATCTCTCAAAAATAAGTAAACCTTTTTTTTTAAAAAAAAGCATGGAGGAGATAAAAGGTGTCAGATGCAGGATGTATTTTGAAGGGAGAACAGACAGGATGTGCTAAAGTATTAGATCCTGTTTCTCTTGAACAAACTAAACAAATAAAGAATATATTTACTTAAGGTCACTGTATGACACAATAAACCAATAAAAAAGAAATAGCTTCATAAGTGCAGCAAACAAGCAAGCCTTCTCAAGAGCGGCAGTGGGATGGCTGGATATCACACAGGACTTATCACAACGCCACTCTGGGATAAAGGTGTAGAAAGCCTCTGCTTTTGTTAAACTGCGATGAAATCTTTAAGAACCCCCTACAGGGATTTACTTACACACACACACACACACACACACACACACGTATATATATGTGTGTATGTTTTCACACACACACACACACACACACACACACACACAATGTGGGACTCTGAAGAAACAAAAGCAGCCATCTAAAAGCAGAGGCAATGTCATGAAATAAACATGATGGTGGACTGCTCTCCCCCACTACTCGGGTAGAAATAAGAAGTCAGACTGACTCAGTGAGTTCACACCGACAGAGGATACTCTTCCATGTTATAAGTTACAAAAGGACAAGACTGTATTTTTCTTCTTTATATCCTGGGGCCTACTTCATGCTAGATGGTCATTTAGTATTTATTGAATGAACACAAATGAAAGTTATAAGGGCTTTTTAGGAAGATCTTATAAAAACAGCTTTCAAATATCTAGCATCTATGAGCAACACTTTGGGTCACCGTGAGACTTGAGGAAATTGCCATTTACCAGCTACAGTTACAAAATGTTTTATTCTTCTTAGTAAAACATCCTTCTGTCATATTATAGTCTGGATGCTTACACAGTTTGGAACTGTTGCCCATCAACTTGGATGCCTAGTTTCCATTCTCTCAATGTGGTCAAAAGCCAATGCAAGTGACACTTGCCCATATAGTAACTTGAATTCTCCATGCCACAAACATCTCTAGCACATGGTTTCCATTATAATAATCCTAGTCATCTCAAAAGTGGGGAGCAGGAGGCTGTAACTGGGGGAGAGACGATAGACTAGAAAGATTTACTACAGGGTGAACATCTTCCCTTAATGACATGAGGGGAGTGGTCCTGAACTTGACTGCCACACATGTGCACCTCAGGCTGATCGACCTGTTTTCCAACTGGAATCAGACTGCTGAGTTGTAGGTTTTCTGCTCCTTGTTACCTCTACAGTGTATCCCAACCTCTGATGTTCTCCTACATTGAGTTTCAAGCTCCCAGAAACACTTCGGCTTCTCCATCACACAATGGGATGGCTAAGTAATTTCCTGAGAACCTTGGATACTCAGAAAAACTGATGAGGTACCTGGGTGCCTCAGCTGGTTAAGCGTTTGACTCTTGGTTTTGGCTCAGGTCATAATTTCACTGTCTGTGAGTTCAAACCCTTGCTTGGGATTCTCTCTCTCTGTCTCTCTGCATTTCTCCCACCCCTCTCTCTCTCTAAAAATAAATAAATAAATAAATAAATAAAACCCTGAGAGGAATAAAGAGAGAGACAGAGTTCTCTCCCTTTCCTTGACAGTATTTAGTCATTGTGTCTTGAAAATATAGAAGAGCAGAATATAAATATCAGGAATAAAATAATATTTCCCTTTAGAATACCATCCAAAATAATATATTTATTAGTTTCTCATTGGTGAAATATGAAATAAAAACAATTATAATACTTTGAGCAAACAGCATCTTTCACTTTTTTTAACATAAATCACTTTACATTTCACAAAGTAATTTTGAATGCATTTATTTCATAAAGGTAGGTGGGATAGGAATTGTTTCTGCAATTTTATAGATCCCAAATATGCTTGTCCAGGTTAAATGACATATCCCCAAATGCATAGTGTGTAATGAGACATGATTCTGATGTGAGCACTCCTACTTGAGTATGTAGAGAAATTTTGCAAGGCTTTCTAACATCTATTTATAGTAATTTTTTACTGTATCAGTCAAATTTCTTAGTAGACCAAATCAGTTTTGGCTGATTTAAGCAGAAATCCAATTTATCCAAATGTCCTTGAATAGTTTTTAGAATTGCCAAAAGGGCTGATAAATGGTCCAATTTATGTGCCAAAAATCTTTGATGAGACTTCTGCCATATGCATTAGTAGTCATACTACCTGGTCATTAAATATCCACTTAAGGAAAGCTTTAAGTAATATTTAACTATTACTCATGAGCCAACAGCCTAGCATATCTATATTTTCTCTTTCTCCACTCAGTAGTACTTCTATAGGTAGAAGAACTCAGTGGTAGGACTTTTTCTTACCTCCTGCATATCAGTCTATAATAAGCAGAAAATTAGGTACCTTGAGATCTGGCTTTGAGTCCCAGATTAACACTTACAGCCTATGACTTCAATTCTCAGATTCCTTACCTTTCCTGTTTAGCTCAAAGAGTGATTGTGCATTCATTCAGGAAGTATTTATTGAGGGGCTGAGATTACTGTGAAAGAGATTTGTGGACTATAAAGTTCAGTGACAACTGTTGTTACCACACAGTTTTAATTATCTCCTGGCACTTATTTATAACTGTTTCATACTTCTGGTCTTTCCTCCTGAACTGCAAGGTTTTTTTTCACCATAGTTCATTCCTTTTTTAATAAAGAGAGTACTAGCCTATAATAAGCTCGAACTATGCTATACACAGAAACGCCAGGTTGATCTGCACAAAGTGCAGCTCTGACCTTGAGCCTCAGCTGTAAAAAGCCATCTAACTTCTCCACTGCGCAGAGTCCATCTGAATCCCTTAACCCATCATTTAAGACCTTTTGTTGTCTGACCTCAACTTGTCTTTTTCCCCTTGCTCTTCCTCACCAAACTTCAAGTTTCTCTGGCCAAATCAGCCTAAAACCCCTCACTCCAGCAAATGCCCTGTGCTCAGCAGTTTTGACTCCTGCTGTTTCTTTCCTGTGGAAACACCCATGCTATTGACTCTCTACATTTCAAAACTCAGCTCAAATGGTAACTCCTAAATTAATCTAAGTAGGCACAAAATGTCTTTGTCTTCTGAAGAAACAACAATTTTTTCTATTACAAAGTCATTATTCATTGGTTTCTTAGTCATGTCAAGGAGGTGACTATTCTAAGAAATTGTGTCTCCCAGGTTGGGATACAGGGGTCCAGGACAAACTCATGAATGAGGAAAAGCAGAGGTTATTAATACCTGAGAATTCTATAGAATTTTATTTCTTAAAGCTTAACGTATTTCTTATGATAACTTTTTGTTGCATCATTACTTATATTTCACTTACACAAAAGTTAAAAGTCAGGCTGTAATAAAATCAGGTAGTAATGATGGAAACAGGATTACAAATTAAGTTCCTTGGATATGAACTTTGTACTCTTCATATTCAGATTTTGTCTACATTTTTCCCTATAAGTTAAGAAAACTTACAAGATAGTAATAATTGCTTGTAAATTAAGATCCACAGTTGATCTTGTTTGCAAATTATTGTAGTTCTCCAGCATTTCCTTCCTTTCTGACACGGCATGCTATGCATTCCAGCTAATCAGTTTCAAACTGTACTTTGCTGAAGTCAGTGACTCTGAGAAGCAGGTCACGTTTTTGAATAAAAAGGTGCTTTCCAAACAGCAAGAGTAAAATATTTTGTTACACAAATGGCAGAATTTAAGTCCTTGCTATATGGTCAAGAGTGAAATGGGATTGGATAATAGAACATTTACTGGGCTTTTGTGGAGAATTTTACTTTTGATTGATAAAAAGAGGATTATATTCTTGTTCTGGTCATCAGGGGAGAAATAATCATTGATATTTATGACTTATATAATAAAATAAAATGCTACAGTAAATCTACCCAACACCTAGAGACTGTTCCTTGAAGCTCTTTTTGCAACTGAAAACTGGGCTACATATTTCTTTTGTTTAAGAAAGTTCGGGACTCCATTTTCATCCATCAAGACAGATACCCTCAACACAAGTATAGGAAAGGATTATCATTGTGGAAGTATGATTTTATATATGTTTCTAGTCACCAATACTAGGAGAATGTTGTCAAATATTTCTGAGAAATCTCACACAGTCTCTGTAGGTTGATTAGATGAGCTTTCGTACATTGGAAACCTGACTACTTTCCAACAACTTGATTTCACAAATGGAAAAACAGCATCTGTTTTCCTGCAGCTTCACATATGGCGATCATTGTTGCTAAGACAAGCTGAAGCAGGTAGTCCGTGTGACAGTGCCCCTCTGGAGTGCTGCAGTCTCCTGGGACCAGATAACACTGGTCTGCTGTGAGGGGCTCTGGCTCCCCAGGCAGTGGAAAGTGCATATTTAATCAACATACGCAAAACATCCGTATGAACAGCAAATTACAGAAAAAATGATCAAATGCAATATTGAGAACCTCGCTGTTTGTATTTGCAGTAGCTAATTTGAATAGGTGTACTTCATGCCACCCTCTCCTAGTTTGAGTACTTAAAATAAAATCAGCCAGTGGCTTTCAGAAGTAAAGGGGTTGAAATGATCATATATATGCAGGAAGAGGGAAGGGGGGTAGTACTTGTTATGAGAAAAATAAGACTTTGTCACATTTGCCAGCAGCAAAGAATGAAGAAAGAGAATCAATGATGGACAGAGATGAGAAATATTTTCTGCACATAAAAAGACCAGACCTCCCCTATAATTTCAATGAGGGGTCTCTGTCTCTCTGAAGCTTAGATTATGTTTAAAACCTTCAATATATATAATATAAATAAGATTCCCTCATCAGTGGTCCATTTGAGGGAAAAAAAGTCATGTAACTGAACCATAAAACTCTTTTTTCCAGGAGCAATGTTTGTGTTTTGAAGGTCAAGAGATTGGCAGCAACAGAAATTAAATTCCAGAATACATCCACCAGCCAGGTATATTGCAAGCAGATGTTCTTCTTCTAAAATTGCCATGCCAGTGGCCTTACCCTTGATTTGGAAGGACAACTCAATCAATTATAGAATGAAAAGCCTTCCGTGATTCTGGAGCAGTCTTGGGCTTCTCTTAAATATCACTGTCATTAAACAAACCATTGTTTATCAGGGGCTACTTCTGCAGCAGATCTCTTATGACTGGCTCATAATAGATTGAACACTTTCAGATTTTCCAGCCCTAATCTTTATTACTAAAATAATTTTTTCTGAGATCAACTTTATTCTGAAAAAAATCCAGCAAGGTCTGAGTTTGGAGGATTTTGCAATGTTAAACAGTAACCCTCTTTTGATGGGTGAAAATCAGGAAGATACAGGGCAAAGGTAGGAACTGAAGGCAAGTTGGAAGGCACATATCAGGTTAAAGCCTAAAAGGAGCATATGAGTGAAAAGACCTCAGAAAGAAGACCCGAGGTCACAAATTGTTAGCAGAAAACACAAAATTGGATTCCCATGTAAAATCAAAAGGAAGGACACCTGTCTGGAGCTAAGTTTCATAACTTGTAATTTATAAACTTACACATCTTAGGACTTGTACTGCTGAAGTACATAATTTAAAAAGTAGTATTGGTTGTTGGTTTTATTTTTTATTATTATTTTATTATGTTTTTTATTTATTTTTGAGAGACAGAAAGAGACAACACGAGCAGGGGAGGGTCAGAGAGAGAGGGAGATACAGAATCAGAAGCAGGCTCCAGGCTCTGAGCTAGCTGTCAGCACAGAACCCTACGGGGGGCTTGAACCCACGAACCGTGCGTTCATGATCTGAGCTGAAGCCTGATGCTTAACCGACTGAGCCACCCAGGCACCCCAGTTATTGGTTTTAATGTGATTTTATGACCAGCAGGCTGGCCATGGAATCACATCATTCATAAAATGCAATGTTCAATGATTACCACCCAGGAACCTTCAACACATATTATTAAGTTGTGAGAGAATTCTCCAAGCCTGGCCAACTCTATTCTCAGGTCGCACCTGAAACCCTTCTCCTGGGAATCACCCCTTCATCAGTTGTGTCTCTTCCTGCCCATGGTCCATGTTACCCAGATATTACCCTCACTTTCTCATGCTTGACCCAGGTGATTTGCCCATGCCTATTGAGTTTGGTCGAAGCTTATTTTAGGCTTTGGTGTTCTCTTAACCAGTCTGAGTTCTGACCAAAAAAAAAAAAAAAAAAAAAAAAAAAAAAAAGAGGTAATATATGTAGATTCTGTTTTCAACTCAGTACCTAACTTGTAATGTAAACTTGGGAAGTCAATTTCTTAATCTGTCTTGGCCTCATTCTTTTCAAATGTAGAACGAGGAAATTTGGCTTGAGCAGTGAAGCTTCTAAGAGACCCAGGGAAAGAATGGCTCCCATTCCAGATTTAGATATGGCTACTCCCTAGCCAGATTTAGATAAGTAAGCTTTTCGTCTTCTGTACAAAATTTTGGTTGAGAAAAGCCTTTCTCACTAAAAGAGTTTCAAACTTCTTAACTAGAGGGTCACCAAATTCTATTTTAGATGTAACAATTCAGCCATTCATCCAATCATTTATTCTCATAATCAAACATCATTTGAAAATTGATAATCTAGCATTATGCCACATTGCCTGGAAAAAATATTTGGAATCAAGGTTGATTGTAAACAACTTGAGAACATAGTACCCTGCATATATATTTTTGTCATGAGGTAAATTGCACTGCATACACTTACTACAATTCAATAAACACTTATGGAGTGTTTGTTTTATACTAACACTTTTTTGTTTCTGGGAATGCAAAGACAAATTAGGTATTCTTTAACAGATCCAGTGGTTGAATGTTGGCAGGATGAAGAAATGAATATAACAAAAAAGAAGGAAACTCCAGAGCAAATTTTAGCAAAGTTCACATGAAATATAGATTGGCAACATATTTAATAGTATAATGTATTTTATTATTTATCTGCTTCAATGGAAATTAAAACCTTAATGAGATTGGCTATAATTTATGGAAAATTTTCCTTTCCTGGTCTTTTCAAACGTAAGACCAAGGGTGTTTTATTCCACCCAGCAAAAGAACACACGTCACAGGTGAGACTGTGAAGTAGTACCTGACCCTAACTACTCACAAAATTCATGGGTAAGTTAGAAAGAATTTTTGATACTTTCTTCAGGCTACTGAACTATATCCCTGTCGTTCCCCTTGAACTCAGCTTTGAAGCACCTTCTGAAAAACTCTGTCCAATGTCTGGTGGCCCATTCTTGTAGCCATCAACTGCATTACTAAGTATGCCAAAAGAAAGCAGAGCAGTTCCATTAGGTCCTGAAAGTCTACCTGTTTTTCAGCCAAATGACTCCCAGAAACAGTATCGTGCACTGATAAAAAAAGCATAGCCTTGGAAGCCAAACTATGCTCTAAATTCTAGTTCTTCTCTAGTTTCCTAATCTGAGAAGTGGGGATAACAATAGTACCCAAATGATAGACTGTTTGAAGATATATTAGATGTAAAACAATTAGAATATGCTTAAGAGCAGCTACTAGTATTATTATAAAGTAATTTTTAAAATCTCAGTAAGCTCAGTAAAAGGCATGATGTCTACATGAAGATTATTCATATCTGACTTAGAAAACACAATGAAACAATTGTGGGGCCCTCTGCGTGAAAAATGATCTTTTCAGAGTTGAGACAAGCAAGAGCTTGGGAGTCAATAAGCTTGAATATTGTCCCCACTTTTATTGCACCCAAGAATCACCAGAGATGCTGTAAAATGCAGATTTCAAGGCTCTCTCTCAAGGCTGGAGAGTCAGAATCTCTGGTGTTGGAGCCCAAGAGGTTCATACTGCCAGCAGTGCTTATGCACATTTAGCCACCCAGAATTTATGTACCCTCTCTGCCATTTACCTGCTTCTGGCTTGTAAGCTTGATCCTGTTCCTTGATCTCGTTAAAACCTGTCTCCTCACCTGTAAAACGGAGCTAATCACTCACAAACACACTGTGGAAATTAAACGAGACATGGAAAATGCTCAGTGAGTCTGGACATAGAGAAAATATTTGATATATGATAGGTATTCACTTCTTAAGGCTTTCTCCTTGCAGTGAGTTAAATCATCAGGAAGCATAGTACTAATGTTGGCACTGAATACCACAGAGAAGTAAGTGTCCAGATAACGTTTTTTGCTGACCCCCGAGTCTTCCATGTGGTGGGGTTACAGGTGTGCTGGGAGGACCCCAATCCTTCTGTAACAAGGAAAGCACACAGTAGCTGGTGTGGATGCCTTTTGTTGGGTTAAGATTAAAACAAACAAACGGACAAAAGGTTGAAGTACCACTGTCCTAAATGCACTTGACCGATTTTTTTTTCAGACCGCATCATTTGACTTTTCACCTTCAATTCATTTTTGTTTTTATTTTCACTCTTAGGAAACTTGAGTTTCTTTCCCCTTTTTCTAAGGTATCTTACTCCTAATTGAAATTTAAGGTTTTGGACTATTTTATTTCATATTTATTCAAGGAATTTAAATCATACAAATTCCTTTTATAGAAGAATGAATTAAATAGATAAGAAAGTCATAAAATGTATAGAAAAATATATTCATGCTTCCTATTTTGGAAAACTGAAATGAGAGTAAGAAAAGTCAAAACACTGATGGAAATAAATTTAGGTCAGAGCCCAACAGTCAAAGAGATATGAAGTTTGTAATTTAACAATCAGGGAAAAATAAATACATCAGCTTTTGTTTGTAATTTAACAATCAGGGAAAAATAAATACATACTTAAAGCTTTTGTTAATATAGAACAAAAACCAAATAAAAGAAAAGGCAATGACTAATCAGACCAAGCTTTACTTGCAAATATGACTATACCTAAATATTGCCAAATATATAAATAAAAATAGAAAAATCTAGTTAATGATTTCTAATTACTCTTTTCTAAGTGATGCCAAATGTATATTAACAAATAGCTGAGTGATTGACTCAATGTTTTGGTTTTCATCTGTATGTTTGGTGTCATGTAGATAAATACTCAGTCTAAAGAGTATCATATTAGCAAATTGAAAAGCAAAGCAGCGACTCACTAAAGAAATGGTGAAGGGTTTTTAATCTGTTTTACAGACAAATACCATGGAGAAACTTCCAAGTCAAGACCCCAATATGCACCTGTGAACATCATTTTAAACTCTTGGTTGGGCTTTTCCTGCACTAATGAATCTTCTTTGAATATTTGGTATTCCTATTTTACCGCTACTTAAAATATACTATTACCATGTATATTTGTTAATCAAATAAACTCCAAATGCAGATTGAATAATCAGCCATTTATGTAGAGGTTTGCAAAGAAGGCTTCTGTAAAAATGGAGTTTCTTTTTTAGTGAAGCATAAATAGTAAAATAACTCTATAATTTACTGACAAGGATTGTAAAAAAAGACATTTACATACATAAATGAATGTACAAAGAATGGCTGGTCCCACATTAATGTTCCAAGCTTAACATACATATGCATGAATATTAGGGCTGGCAACTCTATATTTGAAGGAGTGAGGTTTTCTTTTAGGGGAAAAAAGGGAAGTTCTGGAAAAAAATTGTAAAATTCCTTTCTTCTCCTTCCCTTATGTCTGTCTCCCCCTTTTCTCATCCTTTCTACCACACAGCATGCGACACGCACAACGCAAGCATGTCAGGTGTGTTCCTAGTGGCAGAGGGTGACAGGTCTCCTCTTCACTGCTCAGGGCTTGCTGTCATGCGCACATTTTTTATCATTTTGGTACAGCGATATTGAGGATCAACATATACATCTGTGTGTGACCTTTTTCCAATTAAACTAGATGCAATGGGAAATTTTATAGTGTACTTGAATATTGTTCTGTAAAAAAAAAAAAAAAAAAGAGTATCCAGACACTTTACTGGCACCAAACTGCAAAACTAAAGAGAATTTGTATGCATTAGACAACAATATGCAAAGAGTCAATTACCAGTCCTCTGTGCCAATGGATGATGCAGACTATCACACACTGTGGATGATCTAACAGCCATTTGTGCTTGGCATTGATATGCTTTTGTGGTTTAGTTTTGCCAGACATTTTTCTTTTACTTTAGGCAAAAATGAAAATGTACCATTTCTTGAGCATACAGGAATGATGCATATGAATAGCAGGTTGAAAAAAGATGATTCAAAGCATATAATCTGGTCACTGTTAAAGTAAACCATTTAATATTTGACATAGGGAAGATAAGGATGCCTGTAGCTTTTAGACATCTAAGTTATAGCACACATTTTATATCTGATATAGAAGAAAATCCACACGAAAGCCTAGGTAATATTAACCTCTTTTGTCCATGAGAAAAATGATTCTCAGAAAGATCAGTTAATTTACTTCTGCTACTTTTCAGACCTTTTGTCAATGAGGTATTTTATTTTGTTTTTGGATTCTTGTATTGCTCAGCTGTAAGGTGTTGAGCTCTATGCCTTTGTCTTCTACACCCCCTTGTTTCTCCAGTCCAAAGTTGTCTCACAGTGGGCCCTGTGAAACCCCAAGCTGGGCTCCAAGGAGTAGAGTTCAAAACCATTAAAACAGGCCTTTCTGCTTCTCTAATAAAAGTATTTCTACCACTATTCTTAAAATTTGTTTTTAAGGTTTAATTTTTTAGAGTAGTTTTAGGTTTACCACAAAATTGAGAGGGAGAGAGAGAAAGCGTCAAAAAGAGATTTCCCACATTCCCCTCTGTCCCCCAGACATGGATAGCCTCCCACATTATCAGCATCGTTCTCCAGAATGGCATATTTTTTTTTTTACCAAGGATGATCCTACACACCATAATCACCCAGAGTCCATAATTTACATTAGGATTCATTCTTAGTGTTGTATATTCCATTCACTGGGACAAATGCATAATGATATGTACACACCATTATAATATCATACAGAGTATTTATGCCCTAAAAATCCTTTGTGATTTGCTTATTCATCTTTACCCTCCATTTCTTCCTGGCAACCACTAATCTTTTTTTATTATTTCCATAGCCTTGCCTTTTCCAGAATGTCATATAGCTGTTATCATCCATTATGTAGCATTTTCAGATTGGCTTCTTTTACTTAGTGATATGCATTTAAGATTCCTGCATGTCTTTTTATGCTTGACAGCTCATTTCTTTTTAGTGCTGAATAATATCCATTATCTGGATGTACCACAGTTTATTTATTCATTCAGTTACTGAAGGACATCTTGGTTGCTTCCAAGTTTTGGCAATTATAAATAAAGCTGCTATAAACATCCTTGTGTAGCTTTTTGTGTGGACATAAGTTTTCAACTCCTTTGAGTAAATACCAAGGAGCACCATTGCTAAACATGGTAAGAGTTGTTTAGTTTTGTAAGAAACCACCAAATTGTGTTCCAAATTGGCTACATCATGTTTTTTTTATTCCCACCAGCAATGTATGAGAATCCTATTCTTCCACATTCTTGCCAGCATTTGGTGTTGTCAGTGTTCTGGATGTTGGCCATTAAAAAGGTGGCTAGTGGTATCTTATTGTTTTAATTTGCATTTCCCAGCTACCAGTAAGTACCCTGTATATTTATTTGTCTGATGTATAAAATAATACACAATATAAATAATTTTACTCTCATTTTATGTGATTCTTTGGTAAAAATTTTAATAATTATAATAATCATTGATAAAAATACTAACCAATCTTTACTGACCATACTCCAGAAATGAATCCTATGATTTGCTTACTTCTTAATTCTCACATTATATGTGAGAACTTGAGGTACAAAGGAATTGTCTAAACTTAGAGTTTGTATTTTAAACATGATTTGCTTTCCTTAATTTATAAATTTTGTATTTTAAAAAGAGAATTTAGCCTGTTTATATTTTTTATAGTAGTAGGCAACTGTGGTTTTATTTTTGTCATAAAATATTTTGTCACTGATATTCTTTAATTTTTCTTTTTGTTCTGTGTGTATGTGTGTGTTGTGTGCACAAGTGCACACATGTATGGTTGCCTTGTATTGCTTTTCTGGTCTGTCTTTTGGTAAATTAATTTTTCCAGATATTTGTTTGATTTGGTTTGATTATGTTTTCTTTGATCTTTTCATCTTTAATTTGTTTTTCTCTTATATTTTATAAGAAATAAATTGTCTTGAATTAAACTAGATTCACCTTTTGATAATTAAAAATACACTTACACTTATATTTTAAAAATTAATATCAATATAAAGAGAATACTTTTCTCTATCAATTTACCCCACTTTTACCTCCTTTTAATTTCTTGTAGACTTAATCTGAGACTTATTAAAAACAGAAACTGGTCACTTTTTAAAAGTTTTTAAAAACATTTATTAATTTTTGCAAGACAAAGAGAGACAGTGTGAGTGGGGGAGGGGCAAAGGTAGGCACAAAAGGAGACAGAGAATCCAAAGCAAGCTCCAGGCTCTGAGCTGTCAGCACAGAGGGGCTTAAACCCACAAACCTTGAGAACATGACCTGAGCCAAATTTGGATGTTTAACTGAGTTAGCCATCCAGGATCCCCAGAAATTATTCATTTTTAAAAAGTCATATTTTGTATCTCTTAAGTGTACACTTAACATTTGAATGAAGTTTTAAGTTATATTTATAATAATTATTAATACAACCTGTTTAACTTTTTTTACATTCAATTTTGAGGCTTTTTTAATTTGATATAACTCCCCCATTTTTCTTAATTTTTATTCATATTTGGGTAAGTTAGGGTATACCTTCATATAATATTTTTAAGAAGAGTACATGGATGTTTATTTTCTGAATTCAAGTACATCTGATAAAATCTTTTTTGCTATATATGTTTATTTAATTTTTGGAGTTAATTATTACCAACCAACACTCTATAAATATCTATTGATTTCTTCCCACTCATATATTGGTAAGTTTTTGATACTAACCTGATTTGTTTTAGAGATAAGTTGATTTTACTGCATGAGTAAAGAATAGTTAGAGAATATTTTTACTTTTCTTGCAATTCAAAATATGTCACTTCTCATTAATTTTACTTGTTTTCATGATTTGGACATTTAATGTGCATACTCTTGTCTTCTAGCTCAGGAAACTTCTAGAATTATGCCACAATTACTGATATTTAGTTCATTTTTTCTTCTTCAGAAACATTATTTGTATATTGAATTTCCAAAGTATATCAGAAATTTGTTCCATCTTTTTTTTTTTTTTTTTTTGCTTTTTGCTTTTACTCTTAGTTCTGAGAAAGCTTTTCAGGTCTATTCTCCATTTTCTACACTGATAATTCTTCTCTCTATTGGCACCAATTATGATTCTGGAATTCTTCAACTTAATTATTACTTTAAATTAAATCTATACAATTTGTATATGAATTTAGCAATATGTTACAGTTCACATACATACAATTTATACATTTTAAGTTATTTTTAAATTTTTTGCAAGCCTTAATCTCAGCCTGTAGCTCATTAGCTAATTTTCTTTGAAGCTCAGCCCATTGACTTCTTAGGTCTATATTTACTTATTTATTATTAGATAATTTATTGCAGTACAGGTAGGAATTAAGAAAATTGATTCAAGTGAATTCATTTAATTTAATGCAAATGACAGAAGAAGCTATTTAGAGTTAAATGCTATTGTGACAGCTCCATCTTTACATGACAACTGAAGAATCCTTTGTTTTCTGGCTAATGGTAAAGTTAATTGAAGAGGAAGAGAAGAGAAAAATGGTATTAGAAGTTTGTAAAGAACTGTACAAGAACACAAATCAAAAAGTAAAAACCTAGATCATGCCTTGGCAATAGAAAACTGGTGTGGGTATGCCCAATATCTCATAAATAATCTAGAAAAACTCTACAAAGATGGAAACCTAAAGTTAGCCTGATGGGTCGGTCACCATGTAGCCAGAACTTGAAAATTAATGTAAATATGACATCACTTGTATCATAAGTTGGCAGGACCTAAGGTTTTAGTTTACGAGTTATACCGGTAATCCTGATACTACAACCTATCCTACTGAATTAGGTCAGCCACTCTAACATCGAAATTCCCAACTTCTCTCTCTCTCCATGGAGATCAACTAAACCTGGATTGGGCTTTAGACACTGAGGTGTGAATTGCTGCCTCTACCCTACCCACTAGTCCTACAGCTGAGTGAGTCCCAAGTTTAGAAAACATCCATTTTCAGTTCATTCTCTTTTCTATATTTATTGCTCTTCTACATGGGAAACTGGACAACTTTGTAAAATAAACTTCAAGTTTCTTGTCTTTCTCTCATTTATCTTCTTTTTGGAGTAAATATTCTGGTATCTGAGCTGGGAGTTAAAACAACTGGGAAACACTCATAGCCTCTGAAAGTTATTGGCAGTCTCTCTCTCTCTCTCTCTCTCTCTCTCTCTGTTTCTCTCTCTCTCTGTCTCTCTGTTTCTCTCTCTCTCTCTCTCTCTCTCTCTCTCTGTTTCTATCTCTCTCTGTCTCTCTGTTTCTCTCTCTCTCTCTCTCTCTCTCTCTGTTTCTATCTCTCTCTGTCTCTCTGTTTCTCTCTCTCTCTCTCTCTCAGCATTCTTGTTCCTGTTTAGGCTCTTCTGATACTAGGAAACAAGGAAGTGAATCACTACTCCAGAACTTTCATGGCTACAGTGCCCCCTTGTGCAACTTGATAAGGGCCAGGATGGCAGAGATCCAAGAGGGAAAAAAAAGGCTAAAATAAGATTACTTTCGGGGTTTTGTTTCCAAATATATAGAGGAGCCAAAATGCATTTTCACACACAGCAGTTTTTTTTTTCTTTCATTGCCTATGTAAAGGAAAACACTTTGTTTTTAAAAAGGGGAAATCCACCTCTGAAATTATGGAACACTGACACAGCATCATTCATCTTGGCAAAAGTTGACTGAGCAGATGATGTAGATCCACTTAACTTGGACTCAATCAAAGGTTTTGCTATTTTCATTTCACAGGCCAGATGTAGCTCATCATCGGTTGGAACCAATTCCAGAAGAGGTGTTAGAGTCTGTTGGTCCAAGAGAAAGTCTGATCCAGGCACCAAAAAGAGCCATGAGGAAAACGGATACTATCTCCACTGATCTCCCAACAATTTAGTTAGTCCAATATTCAGTTCAGATTAAGCAGTAGGATAACCTGGAAATTATGCCATTTTAGTTAACTTATAAATTTTTAAATCCCCATTGTGAAATCATCTCCCATGTCCTATTTCTCTGAATACATTGTCATATCTGAATGGATAGGAAAGTGAATAATTAATGATATACACACTTGGGTTTCCAATAAATAGAAAAAGCTAAAAACCAATTACATGCTAGAAATGTGTTTAATTGGGCTACTTGTGTTATCTCTGTTGACTTGAATCTGACCACCAAATGTTTTATCATTTGTTACGACAGCTACTACATTTCAAATGAAAATAAATCCTCAGTTTATTGAACAGAATTCAATGGGTTTATATTATCTGGCTGAAATAACTTTAAAAAGAAGTCTGGAATCTTTATAGTAATCTTAGTGTACATTACAATAGAAATTTCTCAATCCTTTAAGATAATAGTGGGCACTCAAATTTTAATTTCTCCACACATCTTTCAGAAATCATGCAGATCAATAAAAACAGCAAAGAGAACCAACCACAATTGATGCTTGCAGCACAACTAGGAAATAGTACAGTAAACTTCAGTTTCTATATATATGGGGGACATTTTCAGAAATCATCAAGTCCAGCTTGGAACATAACATATCAAAGATAAGAGAGTTCAGCATAGTAATAGCAATCGTACAGTGCAGATGATGTTATCTAAGAATCATCTTTAGAAGGAAAGTCTTCTATTATGAGTAGAGAAATAATACTCCCCTCCCCGCTAAATCTGACATATTGTGAATACTGTCTACTGGGGTTATGGATTAAGTTTTGTACACCCTAAAAGATATGGAAGTCTTGACTTCTATACTTATGAATATGATCTTGTTTGGAAATAGGGTCTTTGTAGATGATTAAGGTAAGATGTCATTAGATTGGACCCTAATTCAATCTAATTGGGAAATAAGGAAAAATTGGGATGAGAAAAGCATTCACAGAGAATACCATGTGAAGTTAGGGCTATGCTGTCACAAGCCAACTAACTATTAGCAACGAGGAAAAAGACCTGGAACAGATCTTTCCCTAGTGTCTCCAGAGGAAGTGTGTCCCTGCTATTTTCTAGTCTCCATAAGTGTGAGAAAGTAGATTTCTGTTGTTTCAGCCGCTCAGTTTGTGGTACTTTGCTATGGCAACTCTAGCAAATTAATACAACTGGAAACTAAGAAGAAGGTTTTTGAGAGTGTGCAAGAGCAGAGATGGTTGTGCTTCTTGGATGGAGGAGGACAACTTGGAATGAAGAGGAATCTTTTGGAGTTTTAGGGAACACTGGGTAATAAGTAAGTAAAATTCAGACTATAGGGTCCTATGGAAACAAAAGACTATTACAACATGGGAAGACACACAAACCCATTCGCAAGAGGTGCTATTTGTTAGAAAGTAACCCTTGTATTAAATTCAACAAAAGAAGACATTCTGGAATTATGAAGTTGAGTAAGTTATCCAAACTTCCCACTTATATTTCTGGTGGAATACAATAAAACTTAAATGAATAGAAAATAACAACCAACATCCATATGAAGCAACTATAAGAAGAAATCAGAAAGTGAGAATCAAAACCTTTCAGCTTAAAATAATAAAAGTCATGAATTTCAGGAAACATAACCCTCCAAAACAAATTAAGTACTATTAAACAAAATGTTGTGATGTAAAAGATCATAGATCATAAATTTAAAACTCTGACAATACATGGTCAAAAAGGAAAATATGAAATGAGAGTTTACTAAATCTAGGAAGGACAATAAAAAGCAAATGAAGAAAAATCATTTCATGAATGAAGATTAATTAGCAATCAAAAGCAGAATGGACTCACCAAAAGTATAATAAAGAATACTCACAGTGGGAATAAAAATAGCCAAAAGAATGAAAACAAAATAAGAAGCAAGTAAAATGACCAGAAAGAAAATGATTAGATAAAAGAGCTAAGAAAAAAATTCCATATATTTACGTATGTATTTCTGGAATCTCTAAAGAAGAAAAAACAATGAACTAAAACTAAAATATAAAACTATAATTTACACATAAAAACTTTCCCCCCAAATGAGAAGGGTCTGAATACACATACACATGTGCGCACTCACACACACGCACACACACACACACACACTTACTGATATAACTTCTCAGCTATATTATGATACTTTAATGTCTAGCATGACCATAAGAAAGACAAAAAAGTATAGCAAAAATATCACCATAGAAGATAACCACGAATACTAAAACTTATCACTCAACAAAAGAAAGTAGAAACAAAGGGATAAAAAACAAATGGGGCAAATAGAAAATTAGTACCAGGGTAACTGGGTGGCTCAGTTGGCTAAGCAGCTGACTTCAGCTCGGGTCAAAAAGAAACTACAGACAAATATCACTTGTAAATATAGATTTAAAAAACCTTAACAAAATACTAACAAATAGAATTCACCAGTATATGTTTTAACAATATACCATGACCAAGTGGAGTTCATTCCAGGGATGTAATTCTGGTTCAACATTATAATGATTTTTTAATATCTATCATATGTGTTAATAGCTAAAAAAGAAATACATCAATTATACAGTAAAAACATTTGGTAACATTTTACCCCAATTCTTTTTTTTTTAATAGTTTATTGTCAAATTGGTTTACATACAACACCCAGTGCTCTTCCCCATAAGTGCCCTCCACCATGACCACCACCTCCTTTCTCCACTCCCCCTTTCCCTTCAACTCTCAGTTCATTTTCAGCATTCAATAGTCTCTCAGGTTTTGCGTCCCTCTCTCTCCCCAACTCTCTTTCCCGCTTCCCCTCCCCCAGGTCCTCCATTAGGTTTCTCCTGTTTTCCTGTTAGACCTATGAGTGCAAACATATGGTTTCTGTCCTTCTCTGCCTGACTTATTTAGCTTAGCATGACACCCTCAAAGTCCATCCACTTTCCTACAAATGGCCATATTTCATTCTTTCTCATTGCCATGTAGTACTCCATTGTGTATATATACCACATCTTCTTGATCCACTCATCAGGTGATGGACAATTAGGCTTTTTCCATGTTTTGGCTATTGTTGACATTGCT